>NW_006408604.1:4460024-4513598 GCF_000296735.1 Chrysochloris asiatica
GCTGCCAAAAGAACCACTCCACTAGATCCATTTTGGAAGAAGTGCAGCCAGAGTGCTACTTAGAGGCCAACATGGCTAAACTTTGTCTTTTATACTTTGGACATAATATCAGGAGGGACCAGTCGCTGGAAAAGGATATCATGTTTGGTAAGGTGGAGGGTCAGAGAAAAAGAGGAAGGCCCCCAACAAGATGGATTGGCCAAGTGGCAGCATCGATTAACTCAAGAGTGGCAGCAGTAGTGAGGTTGGCCCAGGATTGGGCAATGTTTTGTTCTGCTGTGCATAGTCACTAAGGGTCTGTACCGACTCAATGACACCTAACAGCCACAACAGTGAGTCAGAACTGACTTGATATCACATAACAACAACAAGGTTCTCTTTTTACTCTTTCAACGAAATATTTTGATGCTTATAAATATTTAGTTTTTGGAAGGTTCCAGTCACCTGGTTGATCTTAGGGTATTTGTGCAATTTTAAATATATTTGATTATGTCTTTATGCCATGTATTTGGTGTACCAGAAGCTAGGCAGTTCAATCCCACCAGTTGCTCATGTACAGGTTTATTATGAGTCAGAACTGACTTGACTCCACCTAACAACAAATAAAACATTAAGTCCCCTAAGTTTGCTTCTGTATTCTCTTGAGAGGTCTTTGTGTTTTAGGGTTTACATTTGAAACTTTGATTTATTTTGAGATAATTTTTATATATGGGGAGAGATATGGATTTTTCATTTTAATGCAAATTGATATCAGCTCTGTCAGCACCATTTTCTAGATAGTATAGCTCTCTATCATTTAGTTGATTTTGGACCTTTCTCAAATATAAACTGTTCATATGTGATTCTTAATTCTGTTCTGTTGGTATATGTGTCTATTGTACCAGGCTGTTTTGACTACTTTAACTATATAGTAGGTTTTTAGACCAGAAAACACAAGGCCTCCTACTTTGTTCTACTTTAGTATTGTTTTGCTTATCCGGAGTATCTATACTTTCAATATAAAGTTGATTATTAAATTTCCCATGTGTTTAAGGAATTATGAAGAAATCTGATTCAGGATTGCACTATATCAATAGATTCCTTTGGAAATTGACTTGACTTTCTCTTCATTTGAAAGATTTATAACTGTGCTATTTATTCCCTCTTTTTACTTTGCAATTGTCTTTTCATTTACATTTCATTACAACAACATATCTGTCACATGGTTTGATTTTGATAAATTAAGACATTACCATCTTATGATGTTGTCCACTATTTTATAATATGTTGGGGAAAAGTTGGGCTATTTTCCTTCTCTTTTCAAATTAGTGTTTTAGAAATACACCAAATGGGACTGGATACATATTAAGCAATTCATTATTTCTAAATTACAATTCTCTCAGTTAGTTTGGATTGGTCATTTTCAAAGGCATTCCATCTTTTTCCAGGTAAAATTTTGAAATTCAAGAACAATAAAATGACCCAGTTATCAGAAATTAATTAAAAGTGATCACCAGTTTTAGCAAGCACTCATAAATAAATATGTCACCTGTAAAAACTTTAACAGGTCTGATCCCAAGGGGCAGCAAGACTGTCTTTGAGAGTTGAACTGGAGTTTACTGAATCTATAACTAAAGATAGTATTTTCCCAGACAAAGCTGAACCTCTAGGTGTGTGACAAATTTCCCAGCTATGATTTAAAAAAGAACACACACACAAAGTCTTTTGCTAGCCCATCAATTCCAACTCATAGTGATCCTATAGAAAAAGAGCCAACTGACTTGAAGAGTATTCAAAGCTATAAATCTTCATGGAACCAGACTTCCACAACTTTCTCAGACAGAGTCTTTTTTTTTTTTTTTTTGGGGGGGGGTCCAAATTACTAAATTTTCAGTTAGCAGACAAGCACTTTAACCACTATGCCATTAGGGTTCTTGTTCCCAGGTGTACTAAAGCAGAATGATATTCTGAGTTGAAACTTCTAAATCATTGTCTATGTTTCCCATTCACTACAACAATATTCAAGTATGTCTAATGAGTCCAGAAAAGTATTTGAGTTGGATATTCAATGAATATGAATTTTCTTTGGCTTTGCTATAGGTGCCCTAGATAGACCATTTAATGAAACTCTCCTATTTCCTTGTAAAGGAAATTCTATTGTTAAAAGGGGAAAAATAATTGTACGGGAATTTTTAAAAATTGTACAATATAAATACATTGTTGTTGTTGTGAAGTGCCGTCGAGTCACTTCCAACCCATAGCAACCCTGTATAGGGTTTCCGAGGAGCAGCTGGTGAGCTTGAACCGCCGACCTTGCAGTTCAAACGACTTTGCAGTCGGGCACATTAACCCACCATGCCACACCAGGACTCCGCAATATAAATATAGGGATATATTTTTCTTTTTTAAGTAATCAAAATAGCAATTATGATTGTCCTAGGATGTGAAATGAGTGAAAATAAAGATTACTGATTTAAATATTCAATTATCTATAATTCTTAAATAAGCATCATCATAATGCTTGCATCGTTAATAATCGTATCAGGTATTAGAAGTCTATATTAAATAAGGCATTGAAAGTGAATATTAATTGCATGCATGGATTAATTGTTATGCTTGAATAATACATAAACATGCTTTCATGCTTTTTAATTTTGACTGATTTGCTTATTAAATACTCATCACATATGATATGATTTGAGAATTAAAAGAATCAATCATCCATATGGACAATTTCAAAAATTAAAGAAAATGTTTTTGTGATATAATTTGGTTTTTAACTAAATAAATGTTGCTGGATCAATTTTTAATGACATTTTAAACTATGTCCTTGTAGAAGTTGCCATAAATGTTGACATTTTTAGCAGCATTTATTTATAGTGACATTGAATTTTTATTAAGCTGTAAAAAGTTCCTACTCATTATGATATTTACTGCTGTATTTTCATATAAATATAAAAATTTGTGTCTTAGACATGTGGCTCATCTTATCTAATATTTCAAAGAAAGGAAACAGATAACAAATATTTCTGGTCTTCCAAACAAGTAAAATATTCAAGTCATAGGAATTTAAAGATTTTCGTTTCATTTCCTTGATATTTGGCAGCCAAAGAACTTTTTTCTTTTACTTTTTTACCAACTAATTGGAGAAGACAAAGAAAGAAGAATTTAGTTAGGAACTGTATGAGTTAATGAATAAAGCAATGAGTAGATTTTTAGTAGCAGAAATGTGTGACAAGATAAGAAACGTTATCATATAAGCATCTAGAGGTTTACACGGTTGTTATCTTGATCTGTCAAATCATTAAAACAGTGAGCTAAAAAGAGTTAGAAAAAAGTAAAGATATTGCATCCGATTTAAATATTTACAATAAATTTATTAGAAGTTAAAAATTAAGCAATACTTGTGCTCAGATAAAAATAGTCAAAATAATTAGAATTTCCAGCTCAAGGAAAATTTATATGAAATAATATTTAAGTTTTTTGACAACTAAAATCTGAACAAATACTGAAAACTGGTTCTCAAAAAATAAAAATAAAAAAGCAAATGTTGAGCTTCCAGAATCAAAGTCCATAGATCTCAAACTATCTTATGAAAGAAAAATTTCGACTTCCAGGAATAAAACAACTTTTTTGAAAATCATTAATTCTAAGAGAAAAAAGTACCTTTATATATAAAATATTAGTGTTAAGAAATCCATTTTGTATATAGAACCTATAATCAACTCGTTAATAATCAAGAGCCATTTTGTTATAAACTTTGAAAATTTTGAAGAAATTCTGTGCACTCTTATTAATACTACACAAGATATATTAATATGTACAGACCATATTTGTGGCACAAATAGTTTGCCAACAATTATTAACATAAAGGTTGGCTCTTGGAACCCACATAACTATACCATATAAAAAAGAGCTAACATTCTGCTTCCATAAAGAACACAGCCAAGTAAATCCTATGAAGCACAGTTCTACTCTACATCAAATGAAGGCACCCTGAGATGGAATTGACTGGACAGAAATGCATCAATGGGCTAGTTAGAGTTTTTGATAGTTTTATAAATCAAGTTTAGAGCTAGCTTACCAAGATTAATGTTAATGCCAATTTGAATAACAGTTTAATTGTATTCAGATAAACAAAAAACAATGACAATGAAGGTGTCTAATGCCAGTAATTGATAGTCATTACTGTTGTTAAGTGTCATCAAGTTGGTTGCAACTCATAATGACTCTGTAAAGCATTTCCAAGAAGTATCTGGTGAATTTGAACTACCAACCTTGGGGTTCAAACTGACCTTGCAGTTCAGTTCTTATCCTAGAGTGCCACACCAGTAGTGTTGCTGTTGTTATGTGCCGTGGAGTCAGTTCCGACTCATAGTGACCCTGTACAGGGTTTCTGAGGCTGGAAATCTTTACAGGAGCAGAAAGCCTCATCTTTCTCCTGTGGAACAGCTGGTAGTTTCGAACTGCTGACCTTGAGGTTCTCAGCCCATTTCATAACCATTACATAACCAGATCTACAGACTATTATAAAATTTCAACTGCTGTGATAGTTAAGGTTTTGTGTCAACTTAATTGGGTCAGGATTTTCAGTTGTTTGGCAATTGTTGTTAGGTGCCATTGTTTAATCATTTCTGACATTGGTCACCCTATGTACAACAGAATGAAACAGTACCTGGTCATGCACCATCCTCACAAATCCTTGTTATGCTTGAACCCATTTCTACTGCCCCTGTGCCAATCCACCTCATTGGGAGTCTTCCTCTGTTTTGCTGATGCTCCACTCAATTTACTGAGCATAATGTCCTTCTCCAGAGACAATATCACCTAAAATCAATCCAGTTATAGTGTTATGCAAAGTAAAACAGACAAAGACAGAAAATAGTGAAGCAGAGATATAGTTATCACAACAACAAAAATCATAAAGCAGAAAGAGGGAGTAATGCATTTATAGAACTTCCAAATGAACAAAAAATCAAATAGATTTCAAGAAAAAATAAAATAGATAATAAAAACTGATCTGACTGTAACCCTAAAAACTAGACAGTCTTATTCCTATCCCTAGCCCAACTCTTATCCTTAACACTAGCCCTGATACTAGTCATAACCCTAACAATAAATGAAATCCTAAACTTAGCCAAAATGTAGTCATAGCCCCAAGCCTAACCCTCACTTCTACTTCTAACCCCACTGTGTAGTTTTAAGTGAGGCCAAGACCAAGAGAAGACTCTGCAATAGCTTCAGGCTCTTATGTACTCTGCTTTGCTACCTGGTGCATAAGATCCAGCTGATTCAATGATTCTTGAAGACTGAAACTGTTTGGAAAGGTCATTATTGGTGAATCACTGTATACCCTTAGGATTTTGGAAGAAAGCCCTGCCATCATTTGCAGATTACACTCTCCCTTTAGGAGCTCTGGTAGCATAGTGGTTACAAATCAGGCTGCCAACCTCAAGGTCAGCAGTTTGAAACTACCAGTTGTTCCACGGGAGAAAGATGAGCCTTTCTGCTCCTGAAATGATTTATAACCTCAGAAACCCTGTACAGGGTTGCTGTGAGTCGGAACCGACTCCATGGCACATAACCACCACCACCACTCTCCTTTTGGCTTGCTTAGAGAGCAAGAGGACTTAGAAACATTGAATGAGTAAACATGGGCTACTAAGCTACCATGCATCTAGAGCTTTCCAACATTTATTGGGTGTTGTCTGACCTTCAGAGTCACAAACTTGGATATGCACAGCAACACTCCATCATTAACTGGCAGTGGTATATATGAGACTGGGCTGGAGTAAGACCTGAAGGCATAAGTAAGTTGCATGTGGAAGTGGTTCAAAGGTCCATGGTCTCCACTCCTGTCACATTGCTTTCTGTCTACCAGTCTACATTTATGGCCTAATAGGGAGTTCCTTGTGTGGCACTGTGGGTTAATGCGCCAGACTGAAAAGCCATTTGAACTACAAGGTTAGCAGTTCAAGCTCACCAGCTGCTCCTTGGAAACCCTATACAGGGTTGCTATGGTTCCGAACTGCATCAATTGCACTTAACAACAACAATAACAGGGAATTCCTTATGATCAGTTGTCTGAGAAAGTCAACTGTAACTTGCTTGGCTTACAGATGGTTCTCCATGATATGCAGACACCATTTGAAAGTAGACAGCATCAGCCAATTTCTGGGACTTCCCTGACAATGTTGAAGTAAAATCTTCCTAATGGACAGAACTTCTAGAAGTGTACTTGGTTGTTCAGTCTGCTTGGAAGAAGAAATGGCCAGATATGCTACTGTATGCTGATTCATGGAAGTGGTAAATGTTTGATTGGCTGGTCAGGGATTTGGAAGGAATATGATTGGAAAATTGGTGACAAGAAGGTGTGTGGGGAAGAGAAATGTGGATATACCTCTTTGAAAGGCCAAAGAAGTTAAGATATTTGTGTCTCATGTGAATGTTCATGAAAGAGTTATTCAGTAGGGAAGGATGATATGTTCTGTGTAAAGTAAGAATTTTCTTTCTGCAGCCAATATTGTCATTTCCCAATGGGCTCATGAACAAAGTAGCCAAGGTGACAAGGATGGAGGTTATGCATGGACTCAGCAGCATGAACTTCTAATTCACCAAGGCTGACTTGACTACAGTCTCTCTGCTGAGTGCCCAATTTTCCAGCAGAAGAAACCAATATTGAATCCTCAATCTGGAACAATTCCACAGGGAGATCAGGCAGCAATCTGGTGGAAGGTAGATTATATAGGACCACTTTCATTATGGAAAGGCAGCATTTTATTCTTACTAGAATAAACACTCTGGACATGGATTTGTCTTTGTTGCATGCAATGTTTCTGCCAAAATTACCATCCATAGACTTAGAGAATGGAAATCTGGTAGCACAGTGGTTACGAATCGGGCTGCGAACCACAAGGTCAGCAGTTCGAAACTACCAGCTGTTCCATGGGAGAAAGATAAGGCTTTCTGCTCCCGTAAAGATTTATAACCTTGGAAACCCTGTACAGGGTCGCTATGAGTCGGAACCAACTCTACAGCACATAACAACAACAACAGCAGCAAGACTTAGAGAATCAGAATGCCTTATCCATTGCCATGGCATCCACATAGTATATTGTATCAGATAAAGGGATTCATTTCACAGCAAATGAAGCACAGCAATGGGCCCATGAAGATAGACTTCATTGGTCTTGCCATTTTCTTATCATCTTAAAGCAATGGGCTTGAATGAATAATGGAATGATCTTTTAAAGACACAGCTATGATGCAATACCTTGCAGGGTTAGAGCAATGCTCTCCAGGAGGCTGCATATGCTTTAAACCAGCATCTGATGTATAGTGCTGTTTCTCCAGTAGCCATGATTTATGGATCCAGAACCAAGTTGTGAAAATAGAAGTGATACCACTCACTATTCCTTCTAGTGATCCATTGAAAGGTTTTTACTTCCTGTGCCTGCATCCTACACTCTTCCAGTCTAAACATTTTAACTTCAAAAGGAGGTAGTAAAGAATGCCACCTAGTCACTGTGGTCTCCTTAGGCCTCTGGTTTAACAGACAAAGAAGCAAGTTTCTGTATTAATTGGTGTGATTGATCCTGATTACAAAGGAGAAATCAGATTGACATTATATAATGGTAGTAAATAAGAATATGTGTGGCATTCCAAAGATACCACAGGACATCTCTTAGTATTCCCATGCCTTGTGATTAAAGTCAATGGTAAACTAACTACAGCAAGTTAATTCTGACATGACAACTAATGATCCAGAGCTTTCAGGAACAAAGATTAGGGTCACCCCACTGGGAAAGGAGCCCTGGTTGTATAGTGGGTTATGAGTTGGACTGCTAACCACAAGGCCAGCAGTTCAAATCTATCAGCTCTATGAAAGAAAGATGAGGCTTTCTGCTCATGTAAAGATTCAAAGCCCCCAAAACTCTGCAGATGGTCACTACTTGTCAGACCCAACTCCACAGCACATAACCACATAACCAACTACCATCAGGAAAAGAGCCAGGACCAGCTGAGGCGTTTGCCAATGGCAAAGGAAATATGAAAAGGGTGGTGGAAGCGGTAATTCTAAATACTAGCTTTTCCCATGCAACAAGTTTCGGAAATGACGGTTATAATTGTTCTCAGCATTTTTTCATAGAGGCTCTGGTAGTGTAGTGGTTATGAATCAGGCTGCGAACCTTAAGATCAGCAGTTCGAAACTACCAGCTGTTCCTCAGGAGAAAGATGAGGCGTTCTGCTCCCGTAAAAGATTTACAGCCTCGGAAACCCTGTACAGGGTCGCTATGGGTCAGAATCGACTCGATGGCACTTAACAACAACAACAACAACAATGTGTACATCAAGTATTTTGGTTTTGTTCACTTATGAAATATAAATTGTAAATGGGTTAGTGAATGTTCAGTTGTGTACATGTAAGTTGTATCATGTTAGGCACACGTACAACTATAATTATATTTATTTCTAAATTATGTATGGTATAAGGAGATGTGTACAGATGTCCAGTCAATGGTTAAGGTTTTATGTCAAACTCACTGGGCCAGGATTCTTAGTTGTTTTGCAGTTAAGACCTAGTAATTCACCAGTATGCGATCTAATCTAATGTAATCAACTCTACTATGAGATCTGCTGGGCGCAGATTGTTAATTTAAAGGATGTTTCCTCGGGAGCATGGCTTCTTTCCAATATATTGGACACTTGAACAAGGTTTGTTTGCTTTCTGCTGGGTCTGGATCCTATATCTGAATCATTATCTGACCTCTGGGTCTTTGGACTTACTCTACTGTCAATCATGGGAATTGTCAGCAATCTGCCATCTTATCTGCCCTATCTGCATGCCTGTTGTCTGACCTACTGATCTTGGTTCATCTGACACACAGATTTGTGACTTGTCCAATTCTTTAATTGTATGAGCCATTTCCTTGTTATAAACTTTTCTTCTCTCTATATAAATATCATCTATCTATCTATCTATCTATCTATCTATCTATCTATCTATCTATCTATCTATCTATCTATCTATCTATATTAGACTGAGTTTTCTAAAGAAACAAAACCAGTGATCTCTCTCTTTCTCTCTCTCTCTTTACAGGACTAGAAAGTCTATTGTTGTTAAGTGCCATGGAGTAAGTTCCGACTCATAGAGACCCTGTACAGGGTTTCCAAGGCTGTAAATCTTTAAGGGAGCAGAAAGCCTCATCTTTCTCTCACGAAACAGCTGATAGTTTCAAACTGCTGCCCGTAAGATTAGCAGCCCAAATCACAACCATTACGCTACCAGAGCACCAGAGAGAGATGACACTTTCTATTTCTGCAAAGATTTGAAGCCTCAGAAATCCTATACAGGGTCATTATGTGTTGGCACCATCTCAGTGACATTAACAACAACATATATATTTGGGGAGAGAAAAAGTCTTGGTGTGGTGCTGTGGGCTAATTTGCTGGACTGAAAAGTCAGTTTGAATCACAAGGTTGGCAGTTCAAGCTCAGCAGCCACTCCTTGGAAAATTTATACTGGATCACTATGAGTCAGAACCAATTTGACAGAAGTTAACAATCACTATATATATGTATGTATTGTGGTGGTGGTGGTTGTGTGCCATGGAGTCTGACTCACAGTGATCCTACATAGGGTTCTTGAGGCTGTAAATCTTTATGGGAGCAGAGAGTCTCGTATTTCTACCGTTGACAGGTTGGTAGTTTTGAACTGCTGACTTTGAGGTTAGCAGCCCAACTTGTAACTGTGGGCTACTGTGCTAGACAGCATAGTCAGTTTGAACTACAAGATTGGCAGTTCAAATTCACCAGTCACTCTTTGGAAACCTATACAGGATCACTATGAATCGAAACTAACTCAATGACACTTAACAACAACATCATGCAACTGCTTTACTGATACGTTTAGAGTCATACTTCTTCCTTAGTAGGACAAATAAGCATAATGTAATCAGTGTAATGGACCAGTGGGATGTCTTGCGACAGGGAAAGAAGATCAAGTTCCCTGAGGACAAAATTATTACATAGTATGAGAGAATTGATGTGCCCTGAAGTAAGACTGTGGAAGTGTATTGTTGGCCTTGTCAGTGAAGGCGAATTGCTTCTGGTAATCCTTAGAAACTGCAATTGAAAAAAAGGGCACTGGCCAGATCAATAGCTTTTCTAACTATGCATTTTGGAACTGGGAAAATCACCACAGGATGAGTTTGAAGACCCATTGGGCCACAGTGAGACCCCATTAATAACTTGAGTTCCATACGTCCCCACTCTGTCTGGTTCACCACAGCAAAGTTTTGGATCTCCAGGAGTTACTGTCAATTCAAAGTCAGTATCCAGTAATCCCTGAAAGTCTGATTATTTTCTGATTATTCAAAGTCAGTATCCAGTGTCCAGATATAATCAGACTGAAAATAAAATCAGACTGAAAAGTCTGATTATATCTGATTATTCAAAGTCAGTGTCCAGTAATCCCTGAAAAGTCTGATATTATTTATCCTAGGGCTTCCTTCACAAATTTGTTCCTCACTGCTGTGGTGAAAAGTGTGTTCTCTGGACACTCCATGTGTGGGCTTATGGTTTTCTTCTGATCCACTCTAATATACCAGTTTCCTGAAATATTTGGATTCCTTCCTCTACAGAATACCAAGGCAGGTCTGGTACTTCAACTTGATGTATTGCAGGCCACCATGCAGTCCATGTTTCAGTGAATCAACAAAGTAAACTATTAGATCTTTTCCTAACCTCTTGAGCAGAAGCATTGGATGAAGAATCTGTACTCAAAAAGAATAAACTCAGACTGATAAACCATATGAATAAACTCAGACTGATCCAATCCTATGTTCTTGGCACCAGTATCCAACACCCTTAATAGCCACTCCCACACATATTTTCCTGTTTTCTGTTTATACAAATTAGAGATATTGAGCAGTTCTTTTGGAGTGTAGCATACTTCTTCCTGGGTCATAATTTGTACCTAATCTTTGGGGGCTCATTGGGACTTAAGTATAGTTATACGTCAAGAAGCAATAATTGGTGGAGATGTTTCCTGGAAATATTCACCAATGTCATGCAAGACATCTACCTTAAGTGATGCCTCAGGAAGTGCTTCAGGTACCATCTCAGCAGGCACAGTTGAGTTAACCTCATCAAGAGTGGGTAGATGGATGTTTTTACAGATAAATGAGTAATCTCTTCAGATGGGAAGGTTGCAGCTTTTGACAAAAGTGTCACAATGAGACCTACAGGCTCTTTGTCCCCAGCTTCCTGATTATCTACTCAAAGTACCCATCTAACATTTCAGGATCCCATTTCTTCCTAATAAATGCCCTCACTTTCACATTAGACACCATTCCAGGTTGGGAGTTGAGTTGGCATTGTAATTGAGCCCCTCTTACAATAAAGTTCTGTGGCGTTGTGGGTTAATGCGCCAGACTGCAAAGGCCTTTGAACTACAAGGTCAGCAGTTCAAACTCACCAGCTGCTCCTCAGAAACCTTACACAGGGTCACTATGGATCAGAACCAACTGGCACTTAGCAGCAACAACAATAAAACTCTGTGTCTGGTTTTTAGCAATATCAACTCTGATTTTACAGGAAAGTGGGCTTTCTTTCAGAGCACAAGTGGAAACTTCAGGGTGTTTTATGTGACCATTGAGCCATGTGACCATATCTCTTTCTTCTATCACTTGGTCTATTGTAAGTAGGACCAACCAATATGCTTCTCTATACTTCTTATCCTGCCAAAACTTCAGAAAAGTGTCATACACACAATCACCCAAAGCTTCACTTCTCCCAAATACATGATCTATTAGTGGTGATATCTTAGGGGTTAATATTGCCACCTCACACCATGGATTAGCATCGCCCTCACTCACTTTATTAGTGGAGACAGAGTTATTGGTACCTTTAAATTTATTCAGATTTGGGAACCAATTTTTTTTAAAAAAGACAATTCTTGTGATATTGTTTCTCTAGAACCACTCTCAGTACCAAATGTCTTAGGCTGTGTTCTCTAGAGAAACAAAACCAGTCATATATATATACAGTTGTTGTTGTTAAGTGCTGTTGAGTCATAGTGACCCTCTATAGGGTTTCCAAGGAGGAGTGGCTGATGAGTTTGAACTGCCAATCTTGTAGTTCAAGCTAAACTTGCAATTGGGTGCTTATCTTACAGTGCCACACTAAGACTCTTATCTATCTAGAAAGAGAGAGAGAGAAGTTTCTATCAAGGAAATGGCTCATGATTGTAAAGAAAGGAGAGTCCTAAGTGCAGCCCAGGTGAACCAAGATCAGTAGATGGCTCCAGAAGACAGGAATCTCCAGTCAGAGCACAGGAGCAGGAGCGGCAGCAGGGTAACAGTTGACCAAGGCCTGAGTTAAGTATGCTGCAGAACTGATGGCATCGGAAACAAAATCCAGGGCAACAGGGACAGGCATGCAGGGTCCTCCAGGAGTGTCCGGTTTTCCATGCAGGCAGGCCAGCAGGTAAATGTACAATAAAGCAGGCCACTGGCATAGCTTCAAAGAACCAGAGGTTGAGGATGACCCAAATAGATGTAAAATCGAGACTAGGAAGAGAGTGTGAAATTTTCAGGCATGTTCAATATATTAGTAGCAAGCCACACCCTCAAGGAAACATCCTTTCAATTGATTGGCTAACCTGGCCACTCATCATAGAGTTAACTGCCAAACAACTGGGAATTCTGACTCAATCAAGTTGACATAGACCCTAACTGTCACACTATAAGTTTCACTGGGCTTCCTAGAGAACCTAGTCAAGACAGCTACAATGTATGATGTTATTTTACCTCTTAGAAAAACATTTAACAATTTAATTTTAAGATATTTTTATGCTACTACAATTTTTTGGTATGGCTTTTGCTTTTCTATTTTATAACTCTTGGTTTTGGCATTATCTTCTTAGGACCCTCTCTGAACTTTCTAAATCTATATCCTTTATCACAGAAAATGCCTAGTTTTTTTCTCAGAATTTAACACTTATTTTTTGTTAGTGAACTTAATCTTGTTACCTGTCTCACCTTTGATGTTTCAATACCACCATATTTCTCCCTCCACATTCCATACTGTAGTATGTAGTCAATGACTAACCAAACTTACAGGGACAAAAGCTGGTTAGCATTTTCCTCAAGGCGATCTGACTCTGCAGTTTAATTGAATCTAGACAAAAGGGAAGGTGCAACATTCATCATCAATAAGAGAATTTCAAAATCTATCTTGAAGTACAGTGCTATCTGTAATAGGATAACATCCATATGTTTACAGAGAAGACCACTATTATTCAAATTTACATATTAACTAATAAAGTCAGTGATGATGAAATGGAATCCTGGTATGGTGCTGTAGAATAAACACTGGACTGCTAACAACAAACTCCACACTTCAAACCTATAAGCTGATCCTTAGAAACCCCAAACAAGGTCCCTAGGACTCAGAACTGACTTGACAGCATTTAACAATAGTATTTGAGATCTCAGTTTTTCTTAACTTTGTCCCATTCTTCTTTTGATAATGCTCTATCAATAAATCAAACAAACATATATATATATTAAATTCTATGGCTACCACAAGAATTTATCAAACACTTAATGTCTAAAATTACAGAAACTTATTATATCTCAGTTTTGGAGGCTAAAAGTCCAAAACAATGTGCTGGACTACAAAGTCAGTTTGAACTGCAAGATTGGCGGTTCAAGCTCACCAGCCACTCCACGGAAACCCTATACAGGGTCGCTATGGGTCAGAACCAGCTCAATGGTACTTAACGACAACAACAAACAGGATCATGTTCCCTTCAGAGATTTTTGGGAGACTCTTCCCTTGCATCTTCCTGCTCTTTGTAACTCCAGGAATTCCATGAATCATTAGTGAATTCCTCCAAACTGTGCTTATTTCTCTACTTAGCTCACATAATCTTCTCTTCTGTGTATTATAAGGACATTTGTCACTGGATATATGGTTTACCTGCATAACCCAAGATCACCATCATGAGATACTTAGCTAAATTACATAAGACTCCATTTCTGAATAAGGCCATATTAACATGTTCTGGTATGGAGGCATATCTATTGAAGGGGGGGCACCATAAAACACAGCACCACATACACCCATATTTTAGTCTCTGCTTCTAAGAAACCCAGTATAAGGTAGTTGAAACTGGGAGTTGCCTAAGGCAGAAAATTCTATAGAGAGAATTCTTAAATTGGACTACTCTATAACTGGTTGTGTTGATAACAGAGGTATTGAAATTTGAGGTGGTGATAATATTGATAGTTGAGGTGCTAATTGTCACTAGCATGATATTTGGTGTGATATTTAATAATTCAATTAGTGTGTGAGTCTAGAATGGGATATAGTTAGGAAAGTTCGACTAGCTGGAACATTATGTAGGATTGAACTGAGACAATTTCTGAGGGTCAAATAGTGAACATTTTAGGCATTTTGGTCCATGGTGTCTTCCTCAACTGTTTAACAAAAGCAGCCATATACAAATTGATAAGTTGTGTGGCTATGTTCAAATAAAACTCTATTTATAAAAAAAAAACTGATTGTTTTTATACTATAGTTTGCCAACTCCTGATATAGAAGACTTAGGAGACTCAGGAAAAATTAGCTATATGGGCACTGGAATTGGGTAGTATTTGTCATTCATTAAAGAAAGGCAATTACAAACTAACATCTACTCATGATAATTTAAACACAAGTATAAGTATCAGAGAGCCTCCAAAATATAATTTAAAGAGACTCTTAAAGTCTTAAGGAAGTCTGGTGTTGTAGTGATTAAGCACTTGGCTGCTAATTTCAAAGTTGGTGGTTCAAACACCCCAGTCACTCTACTGGAGAAAGATGTGGCAGTTTATCTCTCTGGCAGGAGAACCGACAAAGATATTGAATAAGTCTATGAGTTAACTATGGAATACCACAAAAGACTATATTTACATCCTCACCAAGTCTCCTCAACCAAAGTTAGGGTCTCAGTAAGAAAACAATGAGACCCTGAGATTTGCAAGGGTATATCTGGATTGATGAACTTGAGAATTTTGAATCTTCAAATTTCAAAGAACCCTCTGAACATGATTAAGTATGTAAGTCCCAGTTTTTCATAATTTAGAGCTTAATCTCTTCTTTGGGAGACTTTTAAGAAAAATGAAATAAAGACTTTATACATGAATATTTACCCCCTCTAGGGTAGGTCATCTAGATATTAGACCTGTTAGATATTAGCATATCTACATTGGATACATGTTAGATTTCTAAAAATGATAAAAGTTATACTTTCAAAGAGCTGTAAAACCTAGCTAATGTATACCAGGGAGAACCAAGAGAAAGATTTAGAGTATAAAGTTGGATGAGTGAACACTCTATTATAATGCATGATTTAACACTTTGGAAAGGGCACTGGGAAATGGTTTTGATATGTTGCCTGGAAGCTTTGAAAAACCATTTCCATAACTGCTGTGGACAATGTAGAGGAAAATCAAAAGACTCAGAAAAGTGGGCATGCTAGAATGGGTTTTCTGTTGTTGTTAGGTACCGTTGAGTCAGTACTGACTCATTGAAACCCCATGAACAACAGAAGGAAACACTGCCCAGTCCTTGACCAACCTCACAATTGTTGCCACGCTTGAGCCCATTGATGCTGCCACTTGGTCAATCCATCTCTCTGGGGGTTTTCCTCTTTTTCTCTAACTCTCCGCCTTACCAAACATGATATCCGTCTCCAGCGACTGGTCCTGCCTGACAATATGTCTGAAGTATGAGAGATGAAGTTTGGCCATCCTGGCCTCCAAGGAGCCCTCTGGCTGCACTTCTTCCAATACAGATCTGTTGGTTCTTTTGACAGCCCATGGCACTTTTAATATTTTCCTCAACATCATAACTCAAAAGCATCAATTCTTCTATGGTCTTCCTTATTCACTTCCAGCTTTCGCATGCACCTTAGTCCTCAAGCCGACATCTTTGCTCTTCAGTACTTTAAAACGGTCTTGTGCAACAGATTTGCCTAACACAATACATCATCTGATTTCTTGACTTTTGCTTCCATGAGTGTTGATAGTTGATTCAAGAAGAATGAAATCCTTGACAACTTCAATCTTTTCTCCCTTGATAAAAATGTTGTTTATTGGTCCACTGGTGAGGATTTTTGTTTTCTTTACATTGAAATGAAATCTGTATTGAAGGCTGTGCTCTTTGATCTTCACCAGTAAATATATTAAGTCATCTTTACTTTCAGCAAGCAAGGTTGTATCATCTGCATATCACAGGTTGTTAATGAGTCTTCTTCCAATCTTGATGCCACATTTTTCTTCATATAACCCAGCTTCTCGAATTATTGGCTCAGCATACAGGTTAAATAAGTATGGTGAAAGAATACAACTCTGTCACACACACCTGTCTTAATTTTAATCCATTCAGTATTCTCATGTTCTGTTGGAACAACTGCCTCTTGGTCCAGGTACAGATTCCTCATGAGCACAATTAAGTGTTCCAGAATACTCATACTTCACAATGTTGTCCATAGCTTGTCATGATCCACATAATCAAAAGCCTTTGCATAGTCAATAAAGCACAGGTAAACATCTTTCCGATATTCTCTGCTTTCAGCCAAGATCCATCGAGCATCAGCAATGACTGGAAAACTTACCAGGAAATGATGTTCCTCAGAAAGAAGCAGGGGGTATTGTGTTTACAAAGATGTTAAGCAAAGTACTGGTAAAGAGGCTCCCAGAATTGCAAAGTGCTCAGAGATAATTGTCTTATGACAGTTGAGAGAATGTTCTTATGGAACAGCATTTTCTGGTACAGTGGACAAGATTGAGTGCACACAATAAAAAGAATGCTTCCTATTTTTTCCCATAAAGAGATCAGGAATGGATGAGTATAAAGGTGAGGTCAGCTATCCCAATGTGAAGTTACAATCACAGTTTCTATATCTGAATCTATTTTCAGATTCAGAATGCATAAATTACCTAAGACACCAGGTTTCCATGAAGAAGAAATATAGCAAAAATTAACAAAAAATATTTATTGTTCCATTGTTCTATTTATTGAAATATAACAAAAAATATTTATTGTTCAAATTTCCTTATTCCTTCCCTAAAGAAGTATGTGATCTTTTACTTTGTAGATTATATACTTGGGAAAGGGAACTAATCAGATTTCTTGAGTATTATTAGATAAAGGGTCAGAGTTCATGCTGAAATCAGAATGACCAAAGCTGCGTCTTGCAACTCTTATTGTAACCGGGATTTGTGAGGGCAAGCTAGTAAGTTAAATGGTAGCTGGGTCTTTTTTTTTTTTTTTTTAAGCTGGTTTCATTGAATGTACAAACCCACAACATTAATTACCCAGCTTTATATTTGGAAAGACATGCTTAACAATTTTTTTTATCCTCTGATTATTTTCATTAGGTCATATATGCATGTATCTTTTTTTCATTATTTTCTGACCGTAAATCACCTCTTTCTTCATTTTCTATTTCTGTTACTTACAACACCAGTCAGCCTGAATCAGAAATATCAATCTCTTTCATTCACCTTTATTATTTAATTCATTACTGGAATGTTGCTCAAACATGTTCCTTTTTATTTATTCCTATTGCCTGTGCTCTAATTTAGTTCATTATGATGTTTTGCTTGGCTAATATAACTACTTCACTTCTCTTCTCTTACTTTTAATTCAGCCACCATATTACAATCAGAATTCTTTATAAATTACAGGCAATTCTTTATAGTTATTTCTTCACTTGCTAACTTTCAAAAACTTTCTACAGTCTACAGCATCAAGTATGAACATCACAATATGAATTCAAAGCTATTTAAAACTTGGTCTCAGTATAAATTTCCAAGTTTATCTTTGACTATTTATCTTACAATTATCCTAACTGTTCGTTCTCTAGTTTCAGTCAGCATTATCCACACTACAGCGTAGTTTTTCTACTGTCATTTTTATTCCTGTAAATTCATTCACACTTCAACATTCAAAGCTCTAATATATCCATTTAAAATTTAAAAATCTGTCTTTCTTTACTTTCTTCCCTTTATTCTTTCTCTACTCTTCCAACTCTATCTATTCATTTCTACTCCATACTTTATCTACTTGTAAAAACCAGAAAATCAAACTTGATTGTTTCAGAGAAGTGATTGTAATGCAATATCTGGATTATATGAATATTGATAATTCTCTGCTTTCATCACTGACTACCTGAATGATCTTCAGGAAGTTTCTAAGTCTCATGCAAAAGATATCATGCAATAGACATTAATAGTAACTATTCAATTTAGCTTTCATTTTGTGTTTATATGTATGGCACTGTAGGATCAGCACAGGACTGCAAATTACCAGGCCAGCAGTTAAAACTCACCAGCTGCTCCTTGTAAACCCTGTCTATGCAGGCTTGCTATGAGTCAGAGCTGACTCAACGTCATTTAACAACAACATATTTATATGAAAAACTGGTGTGGTGCTGCAGGATAACGACTGGATTACTAACAAATAGATTGTCAGTTTAAATCCACCAGCTATTCCTTGGAAATGCTATACAAGGTCGCTATGAGTCAGAATTGACATTACTGCATTTTTAAAAAATGTTTTATTGTGAATTATGTGATAGTTTACATGGGAGAACATTAGTTTTACATTCATCCTATCATATATCATTTCATTGCCATGGTTACAATCCCCTCCATGCATCATCAACCAATCAAAGGGTATACACTACAAGTCTGTCCCCTGGTCGTCATTACACAGCCCCTCTCCCTCTCTCTGTCTAAAGTCCCCAACTGCTCCATCTCTCCACGTCATTGTCTCTGCCTCCATCTCAGGCATCACTGCTTTTCTGGGTAGGGTCCCAATCTCCACTCTTCTCCATTGATGGTCCCAGGGCCTTCTTTCCTAGACTAAAAAGCTAATCACTCCCCTCCTTTTGCTACAAAACATCTACCTTTACATTTCCAACCCTCACAATCAGTCTTGATAACAATTATTCACTATTGTATCACAAGAGACCCATCCACATTTCATTTCATCAGCCCTGCCTAGACAGATTGGATACTACTCAGTGGAGATTCTATCTTCCTCCAGGCCCTCTGGATCTAGGCTCCCTCTTGAAAGCTTGTAATCCAGTCACTTCTTGCCTTTGTAGCCCCCCATTTTGGGTAGCCAATGTCCAAGTTGCCCATCCCTGTCTGCTCTGTGTGTGGAGGGGGTGGGAATGATCCTTGCTGTAAGGATTTGTTTCCTCTTCTGAGCTACTGCATCCATAGCTGTAGGCCAAGTTCATCAAACTGTAGCAGATTACTCTTTTATTCCTTTTCACTTGACAGTATTTTACACAGCAAGAAAATATTTTATATGTGTACCAATGTGGCTCTGTAGGACAAGCACTGGGATGTAAACTACAAAGCTGAAGTTCAAACCCAGCAGCCACTTTCAGAAACCCTATAGAGAGTTGCTATGAGTTGGGACCAATTCAACAGTACACAACAACAACTCAAGGTCATACATACATATATGAGGGACTTCAAAAATGCATGGGAAAAAGGAATGAAAAGATAGTAGATTTTTTCCACAAATTTTTTGAAGCCCCCTCACATACTATTTATCACCCTTGCACTTATGTATGAATAGCTATATAGATAGAGAGTTGTTGTTGAATCATAGTGATTCTGTGTACAAAAGAACAAAACACTGACAAAAGAACAAAAGTCCTGCACCTTCCTCACAGTTTACGATATGATTGAGCCCATTGTTGCAGCCACCATGTCAAGCAGTCTCATTGAGGATCTTCTTTATTCACTGACTGACCATCTAGTTTGCCAAGCATGATGTTCTTCTCCAGGGACTGGTCTTCCCTGATAATATGTCCAAAGTACATGAGAAGAGGCCTTATCGTTCTTACTTTTAAGGACAATTCTGGGTGTACTTCTTGCAAGACAGATTTGTTCATTCTCTGCCAGTCCACAGTAAATATGCTTCACCAACACCATAATTAATACGCATAAATACTTATTTGGCCTTCCTTTCTCATTGTCTAACTTTTGCATGCATATAAGGTGATTAAAAATACCATGGCTTGGGTCAGGTGCATCTTATCCCCAAAGTGGTATCTTCACTTTTAATGTTTTAACAAAGTCTTTTGAAGATTTGCACAATGCAAGGCAAATCATTTGATTTCCTGACTGCTGCTTCCATGCCCATTATTGTGGATCCAAGAAAACAAAACCCTTGACAACTTCAATCCTTTGTCTGCTTATCATGATATTGTTTAATGGTTCATTGTATGAATTTTTGTTTTGATTTCTTGCAGTGATCCATATCTTAGACTGTAGTCTTTGGTTTTCAACAGTAAATGCTTCAAGTTCTCTTTGCTTTCAGCAAGCAAGGTTATGTCATCTGTATATTACAGGTTGCCAATGAGCCTTTCTCCAATTGTGACACCACATTCTTTATATAGACCAGTTTTTAGGATTATTTTTTCAGTACACAGATTGAATAAAATTATGGTGAAAGGGTGTACCTGAGGTATACCTTTTCTGATTTAAAAGCACATAATATTTCTTTGTTCATTTTTTGAATGGTTACTTCTTGGTCTGTGTACTGGTGCTGCATTAACACAATTTAGTGTTCTGCAATTCCTATTCTTCACAATGTTATCCAGAGGTTGTTATGATGCACACAGTCTTCTGCTTTTTCATGGTCAAGTAGAAAACTAGTGGTGGGAAAAGACCGAGGGTGAGTTAAAAATATCCACACCCCAGTTATATTAAAACTCCCATCCACATCAATGGCTGATGACAATACTGAGCATGCAGATGAAATGATTCAGTCTAATAGACTAGTGAATGTGTATTATGTTGCAAATCATTTGCAAATAAGCTATGGCTCTGCCTATGAAATAATCCATGACACATTTGGGTTTTGAAAAGTTTGTGCAAGATAGGTACTGAAATAAATTATAGAAGGGTATAAACAGAAGCGTTCAGACATCTGTAAACACAATTTGGACCAATACTTGAATTAAGGTAAAAGTTTCTTTAAAAAAAAATCATTACTGATGATAAGACATGGATTCATGTCTACTAGCCTGACAAAAAGTTCAAAAGTCAATCATCAGCTGGAAAACTGATTACAGCTTTCTGGGATTCTCAAAGACCAGTGTTGGAACACTATCAGGAAAAAGATTCAACAATCAACAGTTTTCACTACACTGAGATGCTCACTGAAGAGTTGAAGCCTAAACTTCAGATTAAATGCAGAGGACTGATATCCAAGGGCATTGTGATCTTGCATGGCAATGCAAGTCCACACACCTCTGCCAACACTGTTGACACTATGCAAAAACTTTGTTTTGAGCTATTAATGCATCCTCCCTATAGCTCTGATCTTGCTCCATCAGACTTTTACCTGTTTTGTTCCCTGAAAGCCATTCTTTGAGGATGAAGATACACCTCTGATGAAGAAGTGAAGACAGTGGTTCATTTGTGGTTCATGGTTCAGCCTAAAACATTTTTTAATAAGGGAATATGAAAGCTTGCTGACAAAGTATATCAAAAAGCAAGGTGAATATGTTGAAAAATGTTGTATGTATCTTTTCTAAAAGTTGATTAGAATAAATCCTACAGTCAGAGTGCAGATAATTTTTGATTCATGATAGATAATAGATATTTATCTGCTAAACTGTAACCTCTGTGAAAGTCAGTTTCATAAACCATTCTTATTACTCCAATTTCTTATAAAAGGCTTGAAATAAAGTAGGAGATCAGTAGATAATTGGAAAAAAGGTCATTTATTTTTTTTATATCTCACATTTTAAAAATGTTTAGAAGATACCAATATATTTAACAACTACATTTATAGCATACATGACTGACAGCTAATTATCAAATGCTAACAATCAAATTGGGAAAAGGCTATCATACACACAAATACCTGCACTGAAAAAGTAAAAAGAACAAGAAATCAGAGGCTATGCTCATAGAGAAATGATAAATATAGTACATTACTTAAGATGTATAGAAGTACAGAATCATGGCATTGATACATATGCTATTAAGAAGTACAAGAAGTACAAGGACACAATATTAATTAAAGTATAATGAAAAAGGAGCATGACATTTCTATTGAATTCCTTCCATAATTTAAAGTGCTTGCTCATTATTAGCATGTAAGGTATTTTCCAAAACTAAGAAAAATTGAAAAAATATTAATTTTTGAATTTTAAATCTGATCCTAAACATTTAGTAATTAGAGGTAAAATTTTTTGAAGGTTTATCAAAAAGACGTTTACTTAAGTAGAAACAAAAATGCTTTATAGTTGTAAAGATCAAGGATATCTTTATATTCCTAAACATCTTAATGGTACAATTATCATGGGAAAAGAAACTTGTTATCAGGTTTGGGAATGCAAAAATGTATATTATTTTTGACAGGTCTTGGTGCTGAGCCATCCCCTCATTTATTCTCAAACATATTTGTACATCATAGCACAGGTCCCACATTTATTCTTGCCTCCACTTCATTTTGCTCAAATAGGAGCACTGCTTGGTTCAATGTGACTAGCAATATTTAAGTTAGTAGCATGTGCACGGTCATGGTATACCTTCACTGTGTGCTAGATACACATTTTGTAGAATAATGAACCAAATTTCAAGCAGGATGGCACACATATTTAATGAACTTTTCATAGAAAGTAACATTGTATATATAAAATGCGCAGGTAAAAATGCACACAGAATGACAGAAGATAGGGATAAGATTCTTATGATTCACTAGTGAGTAATTGTAATCATGACTAATTGCAACTGTCATAACTATAAAGGTAGAAGTTTTGTAACAAAAGGAGGGGCATAGTTAATATTACATTTCAGGAACAAAGAACCCTAGGTAGCACCATTAAGGGAGAAGAGCATGAGCTGAATGTGGGAACCTATCCAGGAAAGCAGCAACACCAGAGATGAAGTCAAAGATGATGACATGGGGACAGAGAGAGCAACTGAGTACTTTAGATTCATGGAAAGAGAGAGGCTGTATGCTGGCAGCTAAGAGACAGGCTTACAGAATGTGCCCTTTGGTTGTTTAAATGATTATATATTCCTGAGTGTTTTTGTGTGCATTTAAAAAAAGGGGGGTAGATTTAATGCTAATGTGTAGAAGGGATTTTAATCATTGTAATGAAATGATGAGTGTAAAACGGATTTTCTCTCATGTAAACTGTCACTTAGTTCACAATAAAAAAAAATGCATGCAGAAAGCTAATATTGATAGTTTTTACACTGAGAAATCCACTTACATGATTTATTGGTAAAATATCTCAGATGAGATAAGTTTCACATTTTTTTTCCCAAAACTCATTCCAATTCAAACATTTTTTGTCATCTTCAACATAGCTTCAATGGTGATCAATTATTATCATATTGACTGAATTCTCTCTATCTATTTATATCTCTATCTATCTATCTATCTATCTATCTATCTATCTATCTATCTGGAGTCTTGGTGTGGTGCTGTAGGATAAGCATTTGACTGCAAGATCAGTTTGAACCATAAGGTCGGCAGTTCAAACTCACCAGCTGCTTCTTGGAAACCCTTTACAGTGTCGATATAAGTCGAAACTGATTCAATGACACTTCACAACAACAACAACAACAACACACACAGAGATATGTTGTTGTTTTTTTAAGTGCTATTGAGTTCTTACTCACAGCAACCTTGTATAGGATTTCTGAGGAGGAGCTAATGAACTACAAACTACTGACCTTGTGCTTCAAACCAACCTTGCAGTCCAGCATATTTACCTGCTGTGCCATACCTAGATACATATATATTACTCACATATATTTGCATAAACATGCAAACTAGTACATATATAAGCACATATGTACCACTGTTTCAGTAAATATTTAAGTTAAAAATAATTTTTATTATTGCTATTGGCTGCCTCTTCAATATTTTTATTTATAATTAAAATGCCAAAAAAACATATTAATAAATCAAGACTGACTATAATTTATCTGCCATGGTGTACTATTTATGAATATAGTATTCACAAAACTTTTAATGAAAAAAAAATCCTATTGTGGTTGAATTGACAGTAGGTTAGGGCCCAAGTGATTCGATTTTCATGTGGTTCTGGTAGATAAAGCTCACACTGATCAGAATGGTGAGCAAAGATTGGCAGGAAGAGATAATCAGGAAATAAAAAGAGATTTATTTGTTCGTATTTCTTCTAAGATTCAAAATAAATGAACATAAATGAATCTTGTAATGATATATTGAATATGGTTATAAATCTTTAATCAGCAGGACCATGTATGTTTGAGACTACTTTGTATAGTAACATTGTGTGTGTGTATATTCTAAACACACATTGTAAATAAAACTACAGTGGCAGCAGCAACGTAGTAACAATTGTGAGGTTGGCCCTGGATTGGGCAGTGTTTTGTTCTGTTGTACATAGGGTCACTATGATTTGGTACCAACTAGATGACACCTAACAATATATTACAAATACATATATTCTCATTAAATCTTTAACAATTGCTCAGCAATTTTAGACCATAATTTGAGCAGAAGAAACTGAGTTTAGCAAGATCTAGTAGATTTCTCAAAGTAATTGAGTAAGGATGCTATTCAGTTGCGTTTTAAATTCAGCCACTTTGTGTAAGAATCACTGTCTTATGATATTGCTAACGGTAAAAATCATTTAATAAAATCTAATCATTCTCCTCTTAGAGGTGTTTCTGGGTGCCACTGAGTTGGCTCCAACTCACATTGACCCTGTATGTACAATATAATGAAACACTGTTGGGTCCTGTTCCATTCTCACCGTCATTGCTGTATTTGAGCTCTTTGTGGTAGCTATGTGTCATTCTGTCTCATTGAGTCCTTTCCTTGTTATGTTCATCCGCTGTTTATCAAGTATGATGGTCCCTCCTGCTAACATGTCCAAAGAAGATGAATAAAGTCTCACCTTCTGTGGTAGTTGACTGTGACAGGATTTGTCGTGGCTTGGCAATTGAGTTGTAGTTATCCTCCATGCTGATATATAACATAATGTAACCACATTTGTGATTTAGGCTAATAAGATCAGCCAGTCAAATGAAGGGAAACTTTCTCAGATTATTTACTCAGCAAACAGATTAAATAAGTATGATGAGAGAATGCAAACCTGACACACACCTTTCCTGATTTTAAACCATTCAGTGTTCCCTTGTTTCATTCAAATAAAACAGCTTATGTACAGATTCCTCGTGAGCACAATTAAATGTTCTGGAATACTTATGTACAGGTTCCTCATGAACACAATTAAATGTTCTGGAATACTTATGTACAGGTTCCTCATGAGCACAATTAAATGTTCTGGAATACTTATGTACAGGTTCCTCATGAACACAATTAAATATTCTGAAATACTCATTCTCTTCAATATTGTCCATAGCTTGTCATAATTCACACCGTTGAAAGCCTTTGCAAACTTAATAAATCACAGGTAAACATCTTTCTTGTATTCTCTGCTTTTAGCTAAGATTGATCTGACATCAGCAATGCTATCCCTCATTTCACATCCTTCAAGACTTTTATTGTGGCACTAATCTCTGCAGTCCTTCCAGTAAGGTAGCATTGCTTTTGGTTTACTATTTACCTCATTAAAGACAGTTTGAATGGCTTTCACTTGGCTCTTCCTACCATAATAGCTCTTATTCCACATTTCTGGGATCCAATGTGGGGATTCTGTCAGTTACTGAGTATGTCTATTCTGATTATGCATTCTGGAACTGGAGAAATATATATTGATACAGGACTCCAGGTTGGATCAGCACTGGACATCGAACCACAAGGTTAGCAGTTCAAACCTACCAGCTGCTCCTTGGAAATCATATACCAGGTCGCTATAAGTTGGAACTGACTCTATAGCACTCAACAACAAAAACATGTATTTGCTAATATACATATAAGTTTCACTGCTTTTGATTCTCTAGTGAACCCAGACTATGATATTTGATACCAGGTGTGGTTCTAGAGAAACAAAATCATAAAGACGAATTTTCTAAATTTGTTATAAAGTCTTACTAGTGTTAATGGCACTGATATCTACACGTCTATTAATAAAGATGGTGTAGCTAATCTATGACATGAGGTGTCAATTTAATACACAAAATATTACCGCCTGTCCATCAAATAGTGGTGACAAATATGACTCTGGATGATCATGCGTTTAATACTTTTCTGCAATTTTGTTAGGATGACAAGTGTAGGGAAGCTGGTTGCATGGTCCTACTGACTGTAGTCCAAGTGGTAAAGAAAAGATAACTGCTCAGGACTTCAGAATTACAACTCTCAATTAATACATGAAAGACCTCAACGCTTCCACTCATTCTTGAAAAACAGTCTTATTTCTTATAGTAAAAGAACTTATATTGCTTAAAATCAAGCTGAGAGTCTTACTGTAAGAGTGACTGAATTACAATGCTAAATTAAATCCCAATCTTGAATGGTGTCTGATGTTAAATTGAAGACATTGATTCAGAAGAAATAGCATCATGAAACTTGGGAAGGGGGCATATGGGAAGATAATCAAGAAGCTGGGGCCATTTTGCCCTTAAATTCTGTCAAATCACTCTTACTAACAGCACCCTACCTCCCATCTGAAGAGATTATTCCATCTTTGTCTGTTGATCCATTATCATTAAAACCATTATCTTTGTCCATGCTTGATGAGATTAACCCAGCTGTGCCTGATGAGATGATGCCTGAGGTATTTCCTGGGGTATCCCTTGAGGTAGATGTCTTGAAAATCAATACTGAATGTTCCCAGGAAACACCTCCACCATTTATTGCTTCTAGACCTATAACTAGACATAAGTCCCACTCATCCTCAAAAGATGAAGTATTGATTGTAACCCAGGAAGAAGTATGCTATGTTCTAAAAGAATTGCTTGATCTAATTTTTACAAACAGAAACCTGGAGAACATGTGTGGAAACGGCTATTAAGGCAGTAGGATGATAATTTAGGGAACATATGGTTGGATTAGTCTGATATGGGCCCCTAAACACAGATTCTACATTCGATATTTCAGCTTGAGAGGTTAGGTTGTTGTTGTTGTTAGGAACTGTCAGTTTGGTTCTGAGTCATATCAACTTTATGAACAACAGAATTTTACACTGACCTCGCCTGCAGCATCCTCATCATTATTACATTTCAAAGGCTAGGAAAAAGACCTAACAGTTTATTTGGTTGGTTCACTTTCACTGAAAAATGGATTGTGTGCAGACCTATAGTACAGGTTGAAGTACCAGAACTACCTTGGTGTTCTGAAGAGGACGGAATCCAAAGACTTTGGGATATTTGCATGCTAGAAAGAATTTGTCAGGTTAGACCGATAAGCAGACATACGAGGAGCCCAAAGGATGCACCTTTTACCATAATTGTTGTAGTTAGGTGCCATCGAGTCAGTACCGATCCATAACGACCTTATGCACAGCAGAACGAAACACTACCTGATCCTGGGTCAACCTCACTACTATTGCCACGCTTGAGTCCATCAATGCTGCCACTTGGCCAATCCATCTCGTTAGGGGTCTTCCTTTTTTTCTCTGACCCTCTACCTTACCAAACATGATATCCTTCTCCAGTGACTGGTCCCTCCTGACAATATATTGAAAGTATGAGAGACGAAGTTTCTCTAAGACGAAGTTGGCCTCTAAGGAGCACTCTGGCTGTACTTCTTCCAGAAAGGATCTATTGGTTCTTTTGGCAGCCCACGGCACCTTCAATACTCTCCTCCAACACCAAAACTCAAAAGCATCGATTCTTCTAAGGTCTTCCTTATTCACTGTCCTGCTTTGGCATGCATATGAGGTTATTGAAAATATCATGGTTTGGGTCAGGTGCACCTTATTCCTCAAGCTGACATCTTTACTCTTCAGCACTTTAAAAAGGTCTTGTGCAGCAGATTTGCCCAACGGAATACATCATTTGATTTCTTGACTGCTGCTTCCATGAGTGTTGATAATTGATCCAAGAAGAATGAAGTCCTTGACAATTTCAATCTTTTCTCCATTGATAAGAATATTGTTGATTGGTCCAGTGGTGATGATTTTTGTTTTCTTTACATTGAGATGCAATCCATACCGAAGGCTGTGCTCTTTGATCTTCATCAGTAAATGTTTCGTTGTCACTATTATGGTATCTTATCATAATAGTGACAACAAATTTCTAAAGGGAGCACCAGCCTCATTGAAGACTATTGTGAATGCTATGTTAATGTAAACCAGCTCTGACATTGGGAACTGTTCTGATTGAATTCAGACACCTAACTACAGTAGAAGGTCAATACCTCAACTTGCAATATTGAAGGATTCTATGAGCAAAATACTGAATGATGCAGAAAGTATCAAAAGAAGATTGGAGGATACTCAGAATCAATGTACCAAAAAGAAATGGTCAATGTTCGACCATTTCAAGACGTAGCATTTCATCAAGAGTCAATAATTCTGAAGGAAGAAGTCCAAAATCCATTGAAGTCATTGGCAAAGAACAAGACACCAGAAATTAATGGAATACAAATTGAAATCTTTCAATAAACTGCTGTAGCACTGAAGGCACTCACTCATCTGTACCAAGACATTTGAAAAAAAAACTACCTGGCCAAGTGATTGGAAAAGATCTATTGTGCCCATTCCAAAGAGTGGTGACCCAACACTATGAGGAAATTATTGGACGATACCATTGATATTCCATGTGAGTAAACTTTTACTAAAGATAATGCAAAAACAGCTGCAGCCATACATTGACAGAGAACTTCCAGAGGTTCAAGTCAGATACCGAAGAGGATGTGGAACATGGAATATAATTGATGGCATCAGATAGATCTTGGCTGAAAGCATAGAATACCAGAAAGATGTGTACCTTATTGACTATGCAAAGGCTTCTGATTGTGTGGATTCAGACAGCCTATGGACAATGTTGCAAAGTATGAGTATTCCATAACAGTTAATTGTGCTCATGAGGAGCATATACATATACTAAGAGACAGTTGTCTGAACAATAGATCCATTTTGGAAGAAGTGGAGTTAATTCTTTGTACACCAAGATTTATGCACACTGCACTTCAATCCAGGAGACAGAAAGCTAGAAATCAGAGATGTGGAGGAGACACTGTGGCAGCAGCAGAGATAACAGCACCAAGAGTGTCCTGTCGAGTAATGGGTTTTCTGGGGTGAATAAAGCTAAGTGTTTATGGGGAGGAAGCTCGCTTGTGGATGACTTGCCTCCATGCATTTAATCTGGGAAACTAGGTTTTCTGACCCACAGAGCTAAAGCTGACCATCTTTGGGCTGAGACTTATGAATGAGTGAGGTTCCCTTTAGATACTTATCAGCAGTGCTGAAGAGCAGTGTAACATTGCCAAGCAGGGCACAGACCAACTGACCTTATGGCTAAAATGTGTTTCTGGATGGAGGAGCTCCTAACTGGAAAATAACAAGCAAACAACAACAAAAAAGAAGCCAGCAAGTATATCCTGAGTATTTCTAATCCTAAATTGTAATCTGTTAACTTCCCTAGTAAACCCCATAATTGTAAGTATAGTCTATGTGTTTGTGTGGTCAGTGCAAAACATTATCAAAACCAGCATAGCAGTATTAAGTGTTGTGGGAAGGAAGGTTGGTGAAAGAATTGGTAAGGAAAGTTGGAGGGTGTAGGTAAGTCCACTTCCACCTCATAAGTCTCATTGGTGGGCTGATGACTTTGATTCTCCTTTCCCTTAGTGCAGTCATTAGAGTCAAATGCCAACCCCATGCCCTTTACACAATACCTTTGCCTAACTTAGATAATTATAAATTTATATTGCTGTTGTTGTTAAGTGCCACCAAGTTGGTTCTGACTCATAGCAAACCTATGTAGGGTTTCCAAGCCTTTAAAGGCTTTGAAGAAGCAGCAATTCTCATCTTTCACCCAGAGTGGCTGGCATGCTCGAACCACAGATCTTGTGGTTCCCAATCCAGTGCTTATTCTGTGGAGACACCATTCTTTCAAGTTTAGCCTATACAAGTGGAATCGTAGAATAGCTGTCCTTTGTGACTTATTTTATTTGTATTATTTAACACAATGTTTTCAAGGTTTATCTACTTGTACGATAAAGTACTAGCCCATAAGATCAGTTTGATCCACAAGTTTGGTGGTTCAAACTCACCAGCCGCTCCTTGGAAACTCTATACAGGGTCATGATGAGTCTGAACCAACTCAATGGCACTTAACAACAACAAACTTGTATCAGAACTTCAATTTTCTCAGGACATTTTTTTTGAGGAAGGTTTATGTAGTCCCCAAACTGATGTACTTGAAAGATATTGCAATGACTTAAGAGGAAGCAAAAGTGGAAATGACAAGTTAATCTTATACACAGGGGGCCCCTCTGCTTACAAGAGGTTGCATTTTTCTTTATGCCGCCCAGGTGACAGTTCAAATTTTCATGTAAACTTTTAATTATGCTATATTGTGATCTTGTCAGCTTTTCCTACTGTGGTGGCTTATATGTTGTGATGTTATCAGTTATGCCATCAATATTCTCTAGATCACGCATGGTGAACAGATTTCAGTGGCACTTCCAGATAAAGACAGACTAGGAAAGAGAGGCAGACCACTTCTGAAAGGTTGTTGTTGTTGTTAAGTGCTGTCAAGTATGAAATGTTAGCCACTGAAAATTCTTATGGATAGCAGTATAAATAGCATTGTTTAATATAGTGCTAGAAGGTCAGTCCCTCATGTTGAAAGGCTCTCTGTGAAGAGGAAGAGATGCCTGCTCAAAGTAGAGTTAACCTTAATGATGTGGATAGAGCAAAGCTTTCAGATCTTCATTTGCTGATTGGCATAACTCAAAATGAGAAGAACAAACTGCAAACATCATTAATAGTTGGAAGCTGGATTGTATGATATGTGGAGCTAAGAAAATTGGAAATTGTCAAAAATGAAGTGGAATGCATAGAGATCAATATCTTAGCAAATAATGAGCTGAAATGAAATGGCATTGGCCATTTTGAATCATGCTTAAAGGACAAATAAAACAAAACAACATTTCAATATGTATTGTGAAGTAGAATGCTGTCTGTGATAGGATAATATATATATGCCTACATGGAAGACCAACTGACAAGCTAGGTTACAAGAAGAACAACATTGCATCAAGATTGGAGGAAGACTCATTATCAACCTGTGATATGCAGATGATACAACCTTGCTTGCTGAAAGCGAAGAGGACTTAAAATATTTACTGATGAAGATCAATATGGTATGGGTTGCATTTCAATGTAAAGAAAACAAAAATCCTCACCACTGGGCCAATAAATAACATTCTTTATCAATGGAGAAAAGGTTGAAGTTGTCAAGGACTTGGTTCTTCTTGGATCAACTATCAACACTCGTGGAAGCAGCAGTCAAGAAATCAAACAAAGTATTGCATTAGGCAAATCTTCAACACTTTTTAAAGTGTTGAAGAGCAAAGATGTTAGCTTGGGGACTAAGGTGCGCCTGACCCAAGCCATGGTGTTTTCAATAACCTCATATGCATGCCAAAGCTGGACAGTGAATAAGGAAGACCCCAGAAGAATTGATGCTTTTGAGTTATGGTGTTGGAGGAGAACATTCAAAGTGTCATGGACTGCCAAGTGAACAAACAGATCTGTGTTGGAAGAAATTCAGGCAGAATGTTCCTTGGAGGCCAGGATGACCAAAGTTCGTCTCTCATACTTTGGACATACTGTGAGGAGGATATCATGTTTGGTAAGGTGGAGGGTCAGATAAAAAGAAGAAGACCCCCAGTGAGATGGATTGGCAATGTGGCAGCATCAATGGGCTTAAGCGTGGCAACGATTGTGAGGTTGGCCCAGGACTGGGCAGTATTCCGTTCTGTTGTTCATAGGGTCCCTATGAGTTGGTACTAACTCGATGGCACCTAACAACAACAACATGGAAGACCAGAGTCCTGATGTGGCATTGTGGGATAAAGCACTGGGTCGCAAGATCAATTTAAACTATGAGGCTGGTGGTTCAAACTCACCAGCTGTTTCTTGTAAACCAATTTAATGGCACTTGACAACAACAACAAACAAACATGGAAGACCAGATAATACCATTATTATTCAAATTTATACAACAACCACTAAAGCCAGTAATGAAATCAAAGAATTCTACCAAGCATGCAATCCAAATGTATTGATAAATGTTGGTAGGAATGTGAAGGCTGAAACCAAAGAGGAAGGACCAGTAATTGGAATATATGACCTTGGTGACAGAAAGGATGCTGGAGATTGCATGATAGAATTTTGTAAGTCCAAGGAATTATTCATTGCAAATATCTTTTCGAAACAACATAACAGATGACTATACACATGTACCTCACTAGATGGAAGACACAGAAATCAAATTGACTATATCTGAGGGAAAAGACAGTGGAAAATTTCAATATCATCAGATAAAACAAGGCCAGGGGAAGACTTAGGAAGGGATCATCAATTGCTCATATGCAAGTTCAGTATTCAAAGAATAATTCTGGAATATTTGCCATTTTCACACTGATTTACCAATTTCTTTTGAAATATATATTGATGATTGGGAATGTTGGTCAAGGGAGTATTACAGGTTGAGGAAAACCAAGATGAAAGCAAACATTTATTCCAGGTTCTTTCCATCAGAAGTGCCTTCCTTTTTTTCCCTTAAACATCAAAGAAGTAATTTTCTCCCTAACTATGACATCTTGTCTTTTAATGAAGGATACTTTTTATAAGGGAAATTGAACATAAAAATATATCTGTATATTTTGCTATGAATATGCATATATATGTATATGTTTCTTGGGAAGTGAAGAATGGAAAGGGCATGATAAGATAGAAGATGAACTATTTTCTTGCATCAAACTGTCAATACAAGAATAAATTGCACTTACCTTATTTGTGTTGCAAGCCTTTTAACCAGAGAAGCCATTAAAATAGTAGAGATGATCAGTGAATCAATTTCCCCCTTAACTCCAGTTTGTATTCCTACTGGAAGCCTCCCGTAGCAGATTTCCTAGCAAATTACAACCCATGCTATAGAGTTCATGTCCAGAATTATCCCTGTTAGCCCTGACTCAAAAATCAAACTATCATCTATAGCATAATTAAAAATTAAGTCTCTTAATCACAGCACTAACTAGTGAGACATGCACAGCAATATGAAATTGTCTAGGCTCCACTAATTCCAATATTAAGACATTTCAAAAGGATGTGGGGAAAAAAGTCACATTTTTTTCTCCAATTTAGTAATTAGCATGTTTTTACCCACTGTACTTCATGTCATATTAACATGTGACAGGGGTCAAAGTCATTAAATTATAGAATAAATTACTATAGTTAACAGTGCCATCTGACAGCTTTATAGGTAAATGCAGCCCTTACATTCGCTCTATATATGTTTTTGTTGTTTTTTCTTTCCTATTCTGTATGTGAGTGCACAACTCTAAAAAACATGTATCAAGTTACATTTTTAAAATCTTTTTGTTTTTAACTCAGAAAACCTAATCTTACCCAAGTAAATATAATATGTTGGCAGTTAGTTTATTGTATAACATCACCTTGTCTAACTAAGATAATGACGGTTTTAAAGATAAAGATTCTTAAACAATGGCTGCACCAACTTCCTTGATTATCATCAAAATGAGAATTATGTTGTAGACTAAATTTCTGTTCCTTTCAAAGATGACTTTCTAATTGTAGACCTGGAATGTGAACTTTATAAAGGATTCTGTTGTATGGGTGAGGTCCAATATGGATTTTAGACCTTTTATAATATTAAATTAGATATGTGTCAAATTCTCAAGGAAAGAATATTGGATGTGCAATGATAATATTTGGAAGGATTTACTATTTCTCTTATTTTACCAATTTTTTAGTATAGATTAAAGCTCAAACTGAAATTTAAAATAATATGATTGCATGTCACTCTAGAGAAAATGATGTGTTTGTGTGCATACATCTATATCTACATATGTTTATATATATTATATATTATATATGACAGGGCTTCAGTAAGTTCTTGGGAAATTTTCATTATCTTACAATTCCATTTTTTCATGAACATGTTTAACCCCTTTGTATATTCCATGTATGATATAACTGCTTTAAGAGTTTTAAGATATATCAAAGGATGAATACAAAGCATTGAATTCTCATTTTTGTTTATATATAACACCTGTCTTTTTATCCTTTGCCATCATTAATGGAGTACAGCTTTTGACCTTAAAAGGGTAGCATTTACATAGGAAAGCACCAAGATATTCCCCTAAAGGAATAATACAGTATTACAAATTACTAGAAAAAGGTCATTATTGTATTATGTTAAGGACTATTTTTTAAAAAAATCAGATGGGTATTAGTTCTTAGTAAGAAAACTTTAAATTTTTTCAAGCTTTTCATAATCTGCTTTCATGTAAAACTGTTTTAGAGTCAATTAAAAGTAAAAGATGGGTTCTCTAGCTGTTTTAAATCGCATGTTTTAATACCCCTATACATGTACTACAAAGTACTCAACATGAACCTAGTGAGTTTGCAGCAAAGAATCACAGAACATTCAGTTTGGAAAAATTGAATTATTCATTGAAAGAGGATTTGAATTTTTTAATTTCAAAGTATTTGTATAATAAAATCTATTTGCTATATTTGTATAGTAATTTGTATAGTAATAAGCATCACTAATTGCAGAATTATATAGCAGTAAAATAAAATATGGGTAACTTTGATTTGATCTAATAATGCATTATAATGTCTAATAAATATTTTATAATCATTTCATGCAATCATACATTCAAATTTGGATTTTTTAGTTTTTAAAATTAGTTTGGTTATTTTTTATTTTATTAGTGATGAATTAAGAATATTCAAAAGAATATTCAATATCTAAAGTGTCTAATTCAGAAAATTACTTTGGTGGTCTCATCACTTAGTACAACCTACATATTTTTGGTGTTTATTTCTGTTAGACATTCTTTTTCAACCCTTCTGAATTTTGTCCTTTAGTAAATGCTGTCCTTTTTATATATTAAATATAAATATGATAAACTTTTCAATAACAAAGCCCCAAAATATTTCATAGTTGAATAACAAATTTCCAAGTTACATAAAATGATTAAATATTATATTTTAGAAGATCAAGGGCAATTTACAAGAAACCAACATTAATAGAATAACTGATTTATAAGATTTCTTTTTGATTTTCTGGATGAAAAGCATAAAACTAATGGTTGGTTGTGTGTGTGTGTATATAATAAAATTACAGTAATTTTAAACAGAATTTCTTTAATTACTTTTGTTTAATATTTGAGACACTGAGCTAAATATGAGAAATAAATTATAAAATTCCACCACTAACACAGCTAAGTTTAGTGGATGAGTTACATATAAATGTATAGTATTATGGAATCAATGTGATAGGTGTTTTATTACATAGATTCACCTAGTACACGTTTATAGTCTTGGAAACCTTATGCAGGGTCTCTATGAGTCAGAATCAACTATAAGGCAGTAGGTGAGTGGGTGTGGGTGAGATTAATGTTTATTTCCAAAGCATTGCAGTCATCTTCAGCATCTTGAGACCCCACTTTAATATTAGCAAATTAGTTTTGTTGTTGCTATGATGTGTAAAATAAAGATAATGTTGATAACAGGACAAAATCATCAATGTACTTTAAAATTCTACTCACTAACTAGACTGCATCTTCAGTTTGTACTTTAGCTCTAAATAGTCAGTTCCTCCTCAAGTGAAATAATAAAGGATAGTAGAGAAGTAGAGAAGTTTGAAAGAATTCTTAATAAATAGGGTGATTTAAAGAAAAAAATCTTTCCATTTGGCATCTTCAAATAAAACAATGAATTATTTGGGAAGTGCTAGCACCATTTTAAATCTTTACTCAGAGTTGAGAAGTTGAGTCTCTTTATCACTTCCACATATAGCACATACCTAAACCCTTCAAACCCCTCCATTTGTTTGCTTCTACTTCGTGTATTATTTTAAAACCAGATTTTAGATTTGTTTATATACACAAACACACACAAATAAGGGTTCTTCCAAAGGTTAGTGGAAATGGAATTGTAAGACAATGGAATTTTTTCACAAATTCATGTGTATATATCTGAGTCCTGGTGTGGAGCTGTAGGATAAGAACTGGACCACAAGGTCAGTGGTTCAAACTCACTAGTCGCTCCTGGGAAACCCTATACAGAGTCGCTATGCGTTGGAACTGACTTGAAGGCACTTAACAGCAACAAAAATTCCTTTACCAAATGTTGTTAACTGCCGTCAAGTCGATTCTGACCGATAGCGACCCTGTATAGGGTTTCTAGTAGCGTAGTGGTTACGAATCAGGCTGCGAACCTTGAGGTCAGCAGTTCGAAACTACCAGCAGCTCCGCGGGAGAAAGATGAGGCTTTCTACTCCCATAAAGATTTACACCCTCGGAAACCCTGTACAGGGTCGCTATGGGTCGGAACCGACTCGACGGCACTTAACAACAACAACATAGGGTTTCCAAGGAGTAGCTGGTGAGCTTGAACCACTGACCTCGCAGTTCAAACGACTTTGCTATCTGACGCATTAGCCCACAGCGCCACACCAGGATAAATGGGTTGAATTTTAAAAGCAGATTTTAGGATCATATTACTTTTAAGAAAAATTAAATAAATCTTCACATATAGAAGAAACTAATTCAAAGATTATGTTCATGCAAGCAGATGAGGTTTTACCTGTTGTCTTCATAGCTTTAATTGCTTATACTCAGATTTGATTTGTAGAGCTCTGGTAGTGCAGTGGTTACGAATCGGGCTACCGACGTCAAGGTCAGCAGTTCTAAACTACCAGCTGTTCCACAAGAGAAAGATGAGGCTTTCTGCTCCCATAAAGATTTACAGCCTCGAAAACCCTGTACAGACAGGGTCACTATGAGTTTGAACCGACTCCACGGCACATCACCACCATCAATCTGAAGTACTGTTGCTCAGCAGGCATTGTACTGGACTCAAAAATCGAAATATCACATGGTGACATTGTACATAAATATCTAAAGTGTCTAATTCAGAAAATTACTTTGGTGGTCTCATCTCATCATTAAGCACAACCTACATATTTTTGGTGTTTATTTCTGTTAGACATTCTTTTCCACCCCTTCTGAATTTTGTCCTTTAGTAAATGCTGCCCTTCTGATGGAGACTGGTTGACCATTCCATGGTGTACGTACCTCACTAGTGTTATTGTCTCCACTATGTACCTCTCTGCTGCTTGACTACAAATTGAGCCATGTTCAGTTCTAGACCTGACGGATGGCCAAGGACCATAGTCTCAAGTCCTTACTTTCTTTCTATGACCAGTAAAACTGGTTTTAAAAATAATTTTGAGTTTTGTTTCACAATTTCTCCCATTCTGACCAGGATTTTCTGTTGAGATCCCTATCAGGACAGTTGCAACACTCGTCTGTCAGTTTGTTTTATTATTGAGGCTTATGTGTTGCTGTTATTCTGGAAGCCATACCACAGGTATTTTAAACACTAGCAGGGTCACTCAGGGTAGGCAGGTTACAGCTGAGCCTCCAGAGCAGATAGACTAGGAAGAAGGTGAGACAGATTACTTCCAAATATTTAGTCACTGAAAATATGAATAGAAGTGGAACACTGTCAGCACCAGAATACTGAATATTGAAACATGATAAAGAGCACTAGAATGTTGTCACATAAAGTGCTAGAAGATGAGTTCTTCAGGATGGAAGGCACTCAGAATATGAATGGGGAAGAGATGCCTCCTCAAAATAGAGTTGACTGTGATGATGCAATGGAGAAAAGCTTTCGGGACCTTCATTTGCTGAGGGGACACAACTCAAAATGAAGAAAAACAGCTATAAACATCCATTAATAATCAGAACATGGAATGTACAAAGTATAAATCTAGAACAATTTGAAATTGTCAAAAATTAAATAGAAAACATTAAAGTGGATATCCTAGGCATTAGTGAGCTGAAATTAATTGGTATTGGCCATTTTGAATCAGACAATTATACAGTTTACTATGCTGGAATAGCAACTTATTCATCATCAAAAAGAACATATTAAGAAAGATTTTTCTTGAAGTACAATGCTGTCTGTGATAGGATAATGTCCATACACCTACAAGAAAGACCAGTTAATACCAATATTTTTCAAATTAACATACAGGGTTGGAGATTGCAAGAAAGAATTTTGCAAGACTAATTGCAAATACTTTTTTTTTTTCAAATATGTTTCTTAAACAACATAAAATTGATGATACACATGAATCTTACCAGATGGAATACACAGAAATAAAATTGACTACATCTGTGGAAAGAGACTGTGGAAAAGGTACATATCATCTGCCAAAGCAAGACCATCACAGACTGTAGAATAGACCATTAATTGTTCATATGAAAGTTTCAGCTGAGGCAGAAGAAAATTAAAACAAGTCTACAAGAGCCAAAATATGACCTTGAACATATCACACCTGGATTTAGAGATCATCTGAAGAACAGATGTGATGCATTTAAAAACTAGAAGAGTTGTGGGATGACATCAAAAACAAAAGGTCATTAAGGAGACAAGAAAGAAGCAGAAGACCAAAATGGTTGACAGATGAAACTCTCAAACTCACTCTCCAGCACAGTGATGCTAAAGAAAATGGAAGAAGTGAGGAGGGATAAGAGAAATAGAAAATTGCAAAGGTCAGCTCACAGAAGCCAAAGTCAAATTTTATAATGAACTGTGCAAAGAACTAGAGTTAGAAAACAAAAAGTAAAGAAAACGCTCAGCATTTCTCAAGCTGAGGGAACTGAAGAAAAAAACATCAAACCTCAGCTTGTAGTATTGACAGATTCTATGGGAAAAATATTGAAGTATGCAGAAAGCATCAAAAGAAGATGAAAGAAATGCAGAGTCACTATAAATGACTCTAAAAAGAAATGGTCAATGTTCAACCATGTCAAGAGGTAATCAAGAGCCAATGATACTAAAAGAAGTTCAAGGTACACTGAAGGCATTGGCAAGGAACAAGACTTTGGGAATTGATGAAATACAAATTGAAATCTTTCAACACTGGAGGCACTCTTTCATCTTTGCCAAGAAATTTAGAAGACAAGTACCTCGCCAAGTGACTGGAAGATATCCATATTTGTGCCCGTTCCAAAGAAAGGTGAACCAATGGAATGTGGGAATTATTGGACAATATCATTAATAATTGCAAAAAAGTAAAATTTTGCTAAAGATAATACAAAAATGCCCACAACAGTATATTGACAAAGAACTTCCAGAGGTTCAAGCCAGATTCAGAAGTAGACATGAAATGAGGGATATTGTTGCTGATGTCAGATGGATATTGACTGAAAGCAGAGAACACCAGATAAAAGTTTACCTATACTTTATGGACTATGCAAAGGCTTTCAATTATATGGATCATGACAAGCTATGGATGACATTGAGGAGCACAAGTATTCCCAAACACTTAATTGTGCTCATGAAGAACTTGTACATTGACCAATAGGCAGTTGCTTGAACAGAAAAAAATGACCATTGGACAGTTTTCATTCTGTTGTGCACAGTCACTATGAGTCAATACCGACTCTATGGCACCTACCAACAACAACAGCATTTACTTATGCTGCAAACATATACATGAATGTGGGGGAGCTTATGGTGGTGGTGGTGGTTATGTGCTGTGAAGTCAGTTTCAACTCATAGCAACCCTGTATAGGGTTTCTGAGGCTGTAAATTTTTATGGGAATAGAAAGACTCATCTTTCCCCCATGGAACAGCTGGTAGTTTCGAACTGCAGACCTTGAAGCTAGCAGCTCAACTGATAACAACTATGCTACCAGAGCTCCTCATCTTTGTCAAGAAACTTGTTGTTGTTATTGGGTGTCATTGAGTCTGCACAGCAGAACGAAACACTGCCCAATCCTGAGCCAACCTCAATAATGTTGCCAGACTTGAGCCCACTGATGCTGCCACTTTGTCAAGCCGTCTTGCTAGGCATCTTCCTCTTTTTCTCTGACTCTCCACCTTACCAAATATGATATCCTTCTCCAGCAACTGGTCCCTCCTGACAATATGTCTGAAGTATGAAAGAAAAGTTTGGCCATCCTGGCCTCCCATGAGCACTCTGGTTACATTTCTTCCAACACAGATCTGTTGGTTCTTTTGGCAGCCCAGGGAACTTTCAATATTCTCCTCCAACACCATAACTCAAAAGCATCAATTATTCTATGGTCTTCCTTATTGACTGTCCAGCTGTCACATGCATATGAGGTTATTGAAAATACCATGTCTTGGGTCAGGCGCACCTTAGTATTCAAGCTGACATCTTGCTCTTCAACACTTTAAAATGGTCTTGTACAGCAGATTTGCCTAATGCAATGCATCGTTTGATTTCTTGACGGCTGCTTCCATGAGTATTTATAGTTGATCCAAGAAGAATGAAGTCCTTGACAACTTCAATCTTTTCTCCATTGATAAGAATGTTGTTTATTGGTCCAGGGTGATGATTTTTGTTTTCTTTACATTGAGATGCAATCCATACCGAAGGCTGTGCTCTTTGATCTTCATCAGTAAATGTTTTAATTCTTCTTCACTTTCAGCAAGCAAGGCTGTATCATCTGCATATTGCTGGTTGTTAATGAGTATTCCTCCAATCCTGATGCCACATTTTTCTTCATAGAACCAAGCTTCTCAGATTATTTTCTCAGCATACAGGTTGAATAAGCATGGTAAAAGAATACAACCTTGTTGCACACCTTTCTTAATTTGAAACCATTCAGTGTTCCCATGTTCTGTTTGAACTACTGCCTCTTGGTCCAGGTACAGATTGCTCACGAACACAATTAAGTGTTCCGGAATACCAATACTTCACAATGATGTCCATAGCTTGTCATGATACACACAATCGAAAGCTTTTGTGTAGTCAATAAAACACAGATAAACATCTTTCTGATATTCTCTGCTTTCAGCCAAGATCCATTGAACATCAACAATGATATCCCTCATTCCACGACCTCTTCTGAATCCAGCTTGAACCTCTGGAAGTTCTCTGTCAATGTATGGTTGCCAAGAAACTTATAGGAGTCAATATTATGAAAATTTCTTAGACATTACTCACCTTGAGAGAATGAATTTCTGGGCCTTTGGAGTAAGAATCCTAGTGTTTTGTGGACACCTCAATTAACAGGCATTACAGTGGTGCTGCAAGTTAAAATGCACTAAATGGCAAGGTTGGTTTTAAATGCAAGGTTGGCAGTTTAAGCTATCCAGCAGCATCTCACAGGGTTGCTATGAGTTGGAACTGACTTGATGGAACTTAACAACAACAACACAGTTCACAAAGACAATATTCTGCATCCTACTTTTGTGAGTAACAACTGGGATCTTAAAACTATGTGAACTACGTAGGGGGAAAGAAGAGCAATGGAAATCTCCCCATGAACAAGGAGATAAGTGTGATAAAAATTGAAGTTACTTGGAATCAATTAGTCCAGTGTACCACATGAACATCAGTCTCCATGACCTGGAACCAGAAGTAGATGGTGCCTGGGTTACACTACTAACTTTTCTGATGTTGTTATTATTGCTCAGTTCCATTGAATCAGTACCAACTCATATCAACCCTATGCACAACAGAACAAAACACTGCCAGGTCACAGCCAACCTCACAATCATTGCTACATTTGAGACCACTGCTGCTGCCACTCTGACAAATCATCTCATCGGGGGTCTTCTTTTTCTCCAGCCCTCCACTTTACCAAACATGATATCCTTCTCCTGTGACTGGTCCTGCCTGATAATATGTCCGAAGTGTTAGAGACCAAGTCTGGTCATCATGGCTTCCAAGGAGCATCCTGGCTGTACTTCTTCCAACACAGATTAGTTTGTTCTTTTGGCAGTCCATGGTACTTTCAGTATTCTCCTCTAACACCATAACTCAAATACATCAATTCTTCTATGTTCTGCCTTATTCACTGGCCAACTTTCACATGCATATGAGGTTACTGAAAATACCATGGATTGGGTAAGCCACACCATACCGTCAAAGTGACATCTTCATTCTTAAACACTTTTAGGAAGACTTATGCAACAGATTTGCCAAGTGCAATACGCCATATGATTTCTTGTCTACTGTTTCCATGAGTGTTGATGATTGATCCAAGCAAAATGAAGTCTTTGACAACTTCAATATTTTCTCCACTGATATGGATGTTGTTTATTTGTCCAGTTGTGAGGATTTTTGTTTCCTTTACATTGAGATGTAACCCTTACTGAATGCTGTGGTCTTTAATCTTCATCAGTAAATATTTTAAGTCTTTTTTACTTTCAGTAAGCAAGGTTGTATCATCTGCATATCACAGGCTGCTAATGAGACTTCCTGTAATCCTGATGCCACATTTTTCTTCATATAATCCAGCTTCTTGGATTATTTGCTCACCATTCAGACTAAATTATTATAGTGATACAATGATACAACCCTGGTGCACACCTTTCTGAATTTTAAACCATTTGGTGTTCCTTTGTTCTGTTTGAACAACTGCATTTTGATCTCTGTACAGTTTTGTTCTCCACAATATTATCCATCGCTTGTCATGATCCACACATTGAAAAGCATTTGCATAGTCAATAAAGTATGTTGTTGTTGTTGTTATGTGCTGTGGAGTCAGTTCCAACTCATAGCGACCCTACACAGGGTTTCTGAGGCTGTAAATCTTTATGGGAGCAGACTGCCTCATCTTTCTCCCACAGAGCGGCTGGTAGTTTTAGGTAAACTTATTTCTGGTATTCTCTACTTTTAGCCAATATCCATCTAACATCAGCAATGATATCTCTTGTTCCATGCCCTTGTCTGAATTCAACTTGAACCTCTGTCACTTCTCTGTTAATGTACTGTTGCAGCCATTTTTAAAATATGTTTAGTAAAATTTTACTTTAATGTGATGTTAATGATATTGTTTGATGATTTCCTCATTCTGTTTTCACCTCTCTTATGGCTGGGCAAAAATATGGATCTTTTTCAATCAGTTGACCAGGTAGCTGTCATCCAAATATCTTGACAAAGATGAGTGAGTACCTCCAGTGCTGCACCAGTTTGTTGAAACATTTCAATTTATATTCCATCAATTCTCAGAACCGTGTTCTTTGTCAATGGGTTAAAACATGCTGGACTTCTTCCTTCAGTATCTTGTGCTCTTGATAATATGCTACCTCTTGAAATGGCTGAACATTTCCCCCCTTTTGTTGTTTTGTTACAGTAACTCTGGGAATTCCTTCCATCTTCTTTTGATGCTTTCTGTATAATTCAATATTTTGCCCACAGTATCCTTCAATATTCAAGTCGATGTTTGAATTTTTTTTCTTCAGTTTCCTCAGCTTGAGAAATGCTGAGCCTGTTTTTCCTTTTGGTTTTCTAACTCCAGTTTGCACATTTCCTTATAATATTTGACTTTGCCCTCTTGAGCTGATCTTTGCAATTTTCTATTTATCTCTTACCCTCCTCATTTCATTCATTTTCTTTTACATCTCTACACTGGAGAGCAAGTTAGAGTCTCATCTGACATCTGACATTTTCCTTCTTTCCTGTTTTCTTAATCACCTTTGACTTCCTTCCTGTGTGATGTTCTTGATGCCATCCAACAACTCTCTGGTCTTCAAACTTTAGTGTCTAACACATCAAATCTGTTCTTCTGATGATATCGAAATTCAGGTGGAAATATGTTTAAGGTCACTTTTTGGCTCTTGTGGAATTATTTTAATTTTCCTCAGCCTCAGCCTGAACTTACATATGAACAACTGGTGATCTGTCCCACAGTCTACCATTGGCCTTGTTTTGGCTGATGATATGGAGCTCTTCCACCATCTCATTACACAGATGTAATTAATTTGATTTCTGTGTTTTCCATCTGATGAAGTGCATGTGTATAGTTGCTTTTTTGTAATTTAGAAAAGGCATTTGTAATGAACTAGTCATTGGTGTTGTAAAATTCTATCATGATTTCCAGCATCATTTCTATCACCAAAGCCATATTTTCCAATGACCTATCCTTTCTCTTTGTTTCCAACCTTTACATTCCAATCACCAGTAATTATAAACACATCTTGATTGCATGTTTGATCAATTTCTTTCTAAAATAGTTGGTAGAACCAGTGGTATTAACTGGTATTCCTTGTAGACATATGGATATTATTCTATCACAGACAGCACAGTACTTCAAGACAGATCTTTCTTGATACAGTCTTTTTGAATATGAATGTGATACCATTCCCCTTCAATTTTTCATTCTTGGCATTGTCAACCATGTGACTGTCTGATTCAGAATGGCTAATACCTGTCCATTTCAGCTCACTAATGTCTAGGATATCGGTTTATGCATTCCATTTCATTTTTGACAATTTCCAATTTTCCTAGATTAATACTTCATACATTCCATGTTCTGATTATTAGTGAATGTCTATGGTTGTTTCTCTTCAGTTTGAGTTGTGCCCCATCAGGAAATGAAAGTCCAGAACACTTTAATCCATTCTCTTCATGTCTACTTTGATAATACAGTCCTTCCCCAGTCATATTTTGACTGCCTGAAGGGATCATCTTTGGCATTATATCTGACAATATTCTGATTCTCTTCATCATTTTTCAATATTCGATATTCTGGTGCTATCTGACAATGTTCCATTGCTATTCATAAAGTTTTTAATAACTAAATATTCACAAGTAGTCTGTCTCTCCTTGTTTCTTCTCTGTCTTAGTCTGAAAGCACAGGTGAAATCTGTCCAATATTGGTGAACCTGCTGGTATTTAACATACCTGTGGTATAGCTTCCAGAATTATAGCAACATGCAAGCCACCACAGTAAACAAACTGTTAGATAAGCGGTGATATACGTAAACACCCACATACAGTTATTCTTTCAAACCATTGTCTATTTGTGTATATTCTTATACTTTCCCACCCCTACCCATTCAGCCTGTAAATACATATCCATGTATCTACCTGTAGATCACTGTTATTGAAGGATTGTATGTTCTTCTATTCCCTTTAACTCTTCTACTCCTTCCTGTGTCTTTCCTTAAGTTCATCATGAAAAATCTCCCTTTTCATTATATTGCCTACATTTTAAAGCTTTCTTTCAAAAACAAACAACAAAAAAGTATTTTCTGTTATGGAAATAATGTTTTACTTATATTTTACTTACAAATATTTCACTGGGTTTTGACTGCTGGTCATTGTCCTGAACTGTGACTTTTATGCCAGTATTTTCATCATGTATATAACCAACTCAGTGACACATAACAACAACAATTACAAAAATATGACTATGTGTTGGACTGTCCACGTAGCTGTTTCGGTTCTGATCTGCGTGGCGAGAATGGAACCTTTTTTGATTGGTCTACATGTGGCACGATGTGCAATGCAGGCATATAGACATAGATACTCACAAATATCAAAAAGTCAATATAAATGTAGTGTCTTGACTTGCAGATTCAGCTTCTCATTTAGACATTAGCAGATAGATGAGGCAGGTTGATTCAAGTGTGTGAAAAGTCACCTTGCTATGTCTGTTCTGCCAGAAAAGATATATAGTTACAGATTCCACCAGTTGCCTTCCAATTGTTATTCACCTCATTAACATTTACTTGGCACATGCAGTCAGCTAACAGTACTTAGCACTTGCCTCAATTATCTTTAAGTCCCTAAAACATAAAAAGCATAGCAGATACTTTGTTGTTGTTGTTGTTATGTGCCATCGAGTCGGTTCCGACCCATAGCGACCCTGTATAGGGTTTCTGAGGGTGTAAATCTTTACGGGAGTAGAAAGCCTCATCTTTCTCCCGCAGTGCAGCTGGTAGTTTCAAACCGCTGACCTTAAGATTCACAGCCCGATTGGTAACCACTACGCTACCAGAGCAGATACTAGTATAAAGAAACTCCTTATCTTTTTGTCATCATTTCAAATGGCAAAGGGTATCAGTAGTAAAGATGGGTGTGTGTATGTGGTGTGCATGTTGCAAGAGAAAGAGATGCAAAGAACAAAACTAGGAGACAGAATTAAAGAGAGATAATCATTCTAAGGTGCGCCTGACCTAAGCCATGGTATTTTCAATAGCCTCATATGCACGGGAAAGCTGGACAGTAAATAGGGAAGACCATAGAAGAATTGATGCTTTTGAGTTACGGTGTTGGAGGAGAATATTGAAAGTGCCACGGCTGCCAAAAGAACCAACAGATCTGTGTTGGAAGAAGTGCAGCTAGAGTGCTCCTTGAAGTCTAGGATGGCCAAACTTCATCTCTCATACTTTGGACATATTATCAGGAGGGACCAGTCATGTTTGGTAAGGTGGAGGGTAAGAGAAAAAGAGGAAGACCCCTAGCAAGATGGATTGGCAAAGTGGCAGCATCAATGGGCTCAAGCGTGGCAACAATTGTGAGGTTGGTCCAGGATTGGGCAGTGTTTCGTTCTGCTGTGCATAGGGTTGCTATGAATCGGTACCAACTTGATGGTACCTAACAACAACAACAATCATTCTAAAGAGTCCTAGTGTGGCACTGTGAGTTAATACGCTAGATTGCAAAGTCAGTTTGAACTTCAAGGTCTGCCATTCATGCTAACCAGCCACTGTTCCTCAGAAATCCTATACAGGGTCACTATGTGTTGGAACAGACTCAAAGACACTTAAAAACAGCAATCATTCTATAAGGTTCAGGAGCAACTAGCAAATGCAAAGGGATTCCTTCTTTTCTTTCAAGTCCTTTCTTTCCTAATTTCTTGCTATCACCCCCAATAGGTAAAATAAAACATGGAATTAAATTAATAGAAGATTGTCAGTATTGAAAGTCTGAAAAAAAATCATTTCTTATCTTCAATAACTAAGATCCAGAAAAATTGTATAGGTCAGGAAATGGCAGTGCAAATAAAATAAGGTCTAAAGTGAAAAAGTCAATTATGGTTTGGTACTTACAGTGTGCACTTTCCTTTCTGTGTAAACTCATGAACTATACAATTCTTAGTTCTTATGTTCTTAGTTCTAAAGTTTTAGTTCTACTATCAGTGGAATATGAGCATAAGCAAAGTATAAAATATCGACAGCCTCAAACTGGGCATATATTTATAATCTACTGCTAATTTTCTATTGTCCTGTAATATCAAATATATGGTATAGGTGTTGCGTTGTGGGTTAATGCACCAGATTGCAACATCATTTGAAATGTTAGGTCAGCAGTTCACACTCACCAGCTGCTCATTGGAAACTCTATACAGGGTTGCTATGGGTTGGAACTGACTCGACAACACTTAACAACAACAACATGATGCCTTTGGAGTCCTGGTGTGGCACTGTGCAAGAAAGCATTGACCTGCAAGGTCAGGTTAAGCCTCAAGGTCGGAAGTTCAAACTCACCAGCTGCTCCTTGGAAATCCTATACAGGTTCGCTCTGAGTTGGAAATGACTTGATGGCACTCAACAATGACAATGATTCCTTTGTTATTTCAGGTGTTATATACCATATGCTCATTCATGTAAACCTTATTAATAATGTTGCTTTCTGGTATAATAATTAAATGTATTTTACAGTTCTGATTAAAAATATATTTCTAAATGTAGTAACTATTGTTTAACATGCTAAATATTATATATACATATATATATGACTAAATATGATATATCATCAATTACTTGCCTGTCAGTTTTTTATACCGTGGTAGCTTATGTGTTGATAGAACTACTTTTGTTTACATTTTTTCTTATTGAGGACAATATTTCCTATTTGTTTATTTGCTATCAAAATTAAGAAGTCAATAGAGATAGTCATATATTTCAGAAAGATTGCTTTTCAGAATGGAGAAGAAAATTACTTCTGATGAAAATGGAAATGTCTTAAACATTCTCAGTTTACATGACAAATTTACATATTTTAAAAGAAAAACAAGCAAAGCCATATTTGATCCACTTTCGTTGTTATTGTTCAGTGCCATCGAGATCAACTTGAAGCCATGTGTAATTTAATTTTAATTCTTTTTGCTGTGCTTCTTAGGCTACTACTTCCTCCCAACTACCTTAGAGTTTCCATTCTAAGCTAGAGCTATCCTTAAACTCTGATGAATCATTGTTGGATAGAGCAAGCATACTGCTAAGGTAATTATCTAATTACTATTCATAGTTCCATATTATCTAAACTATGATAAAATATCTTCACCATTAATTAATTCTTTCAACAAATATTTACTCAGCACTGAAATGGCATAAGTACTTTATCAAACACTGGATTAAAAATCAGAATGGAAACTGTCCTTATTCTCAGAAAGCTTAAGTGAATAACTTCATCTGGAATTTGTTGTTGTTGTTAGATGCCATCAAGTTGGTACCGACTCATAGCGGATTTGAGCCTATTGATGCTGCCACTTTGCCAATCCATCTCACTGGGGGTCTTCCTCTTTTTCTCTGACTCTCCACCTTACCAAATATAATATCCTTCTCCAGAAACTGGTCCCTTCTGACAATATGCCAAAAGTATAAGAGACAAAGTTTGGCCATCCTGGCTGCATTTCTTCCAACACAGATCTGTTGGTTCTTTTGGCAGCCCATGGCACTTTCAATATTCTTCTCAAACACCATAACTCAAAAACATCAATTCTTCTATGGTCTTCCTTATTCACTGTACAGCTTTCACATGCATATGAGGTTATTGAAAATACCATGGCTTGGATCAGGCACACCTTAGTCCTCAAGCTGACATCTTTGCTCTTCAACACTTTAAAAAGGTCTTGTGCAGCAGAGTTGCCTAATGCAATGCGTCGTTTGATTTCTTGACTGCTGCTTCTATAAGTCTTGATAATTGATCCAAGAAGAATGAAATCCTTGACAACTTCAATCTTTTCTCCATTGATAATAATTTTGCTTATTGGATTTTTGTTTTATTTACATTGAGATGTAATCCATACCAAAGGCTGTGGTCTTGATCTCCATCAGTAAGTATTTTAATAATTTATAGCCTTTAAGGAAATAATCCTACAAGCAAATGTAACATTTTTACTGAGTATGACTATAAGTATCTTTAGATGCAAGACTATATATCATATTGTAAATAATAAAAGAAAACACAGTCTTCAAATCCATTTACAGAAGCAGAAAGCCTCATTTTTCCCCCAGAGTGGCAAGTGGTTTTGAACTTCTGGTTAGCAGTGAGTTTATCCTACAGCATCACAGGACTCCTCTGTTTTTGTTTTTGTTTTTCTTTTTCTTTAAGTTTTTATTGTAAATTGAGTGATAGTTTACATGGGATAACATAAGCTTTTGCTCTTAACCTATCATGTTTTCTTTCACTTTGTTTCATGCAATGATCATAATGTCCTCCATACATCACGATTCAACAGTATTTGCTGTTGAATATATATATATATATATATACACACACACAATATATATATATATATATATATATATATATACGCACACACAATATATATATATATATATATATATATATATATATATATATATAAACAAAAACATGCAGGAATATGCAATCATTTAATCAACCAAAGGGCACATTCTGCAAGGCAGCCTCCTGGACACCAAGATACAGCCTTTCTCTTTCCATGATTTTAGAGTCCTCAGCTACTCTATCTCTCCACGGTATCACCTCTGCCACCATCTCTGGTGTCCCTGCTTCTCTGGAAAGGGTCCCACATTCTGCTTATGCTCTTCTTCCTTGATCGTCCTAAGGTTCTCTGTTCCTGGAATGTAAAATTAACTACACCCCTCTTTAGGTTACACAGCTTCTACCTTTAGAGTTGTGAAAAATCGCAGTTAGTCATGATAACATTTACTCACTATTGAATCAAATGAATCCCATCACCATCTCCTTTTACCCGACCCATCTAGACAAGATGAAAACTATTCAGTGAGGTTTCTACCTTTCCCCTCACACTCTGAAACTAAACTCCTTCTTGAAAATTTGTAAGCCAGGCACTTTGTGCCTTTATAGTACCCCATCCCTCAACATTTTAGGTAGCTAATGTCTAAGTTGCCCATACCTATCAATCCTTTGTACAGATTGATGTGAAGACTCCTTCCCTCTCAGATGGTATTTTAAGCTACTACCTCCATAAGTATAGGGCAAATTCATCAAGTTGTAGCGATTTACATTTGTTTCCTTTATCAGATTTCTATATCTTTCTCTACTCGAGTTCTGATCATCAAGTCATCAAAGCTAGGGTCAAATGGGTACTATCTTCAAGTTTGGACGTTCTTGTGCATCTCCCCTCACTTCATATTAGCAGGACACTTCACTCTCAGCTCCAGCCCTTCATGGCTATGTCCTAGTCCGTGGGCACAGGAGTCCCCAGGTCTCACCATACTTTGGATGAACCAGCCCTTCCTCTTCTCCCTCTCTCATCTCCAGGCTGACAGGAATCTATGGAACATTTTCAAGTTCAGCCCATATCTTCATTGCTGCTTTTACCTTACTTCCACTCTCCAGTAGACGAGCATAGTCTCCAGCAAGTTTACATGCCTGCTCATGTGTTCCCTTTGAGTTTCAGTCTTGGAGGTAGGTTTGTACTGAAAGGACCTAATTGCTTGTCTTGATGGCTCACAGGCAAACACTTTTTTAGTTCTTGTAGTAGACAATCAGATTTGTTTTCAATTTTTCCTGCTTGTCTTTCTTTCAAGAAGTATCTTCTATTCCTATAGCAGTTCAGGGCTGGTCTGCATGTCCTTTCATGTGGAATGTCCCAACTTAGAAATTTCTGGATAGGATTCTGGATTCCACCTAAGGTCCTATATACTACAAAGGCTCCACAAGAAGCCTATTTTACTGGGCAAGTTTTAGAATCCCTTTTAGGTATATTAATCAGTTATAGGCTGAAGATGGGCTTACAAGCTTTCTTTAATCATATTTCCCAATATTCCTTTCTATTCCACTTAAGTGTCTATTTTATAGTATTAGGCAAGAGAAAACAATATCCATAAGACAGTCAAGCATCATAACATTATTTCATCTCTATTATCTATTCAGACTATGGCTCAATCCCTGTATCACAGAGCTCTGTTGTTCCAAGATTGAGTATACATCGTTATTTACCTCTGTCCCATTTAGCCCATGCAAACCTAAGTGTGCCCCTATATATCTTGTTCTTCCACCCACCTTCCCCTTCTTTTGTATTTCCCTCTCCTTCTTGTATATTGTTCTGTGCTATGATGTGATTATCCCCTAACCTCTACCTTCCCCTTCCTGCCATCCCTGGTAAACAACATTTTTTTTTTTTTTTAGTATGGGTATCTTTTCTTAAGCTTTTACAATAATGGTCTTATGCAATATTTGTCCTCTTGCGTCTGACTAATTTCACCTAGCATAATGTCCTCAAAGTTCATCCATGTCATGCGGTAGTTTCATGCTTCAATGTTACTGTTCAAGGTAGCATAGTATTCCAATGTGTGTATGTACCAAAGTTTGTTTATCCATTCTTCCATTGATGGACACTTAGGCTGTTTCCATCTTTTTGCTTTTGTGAATAGTGCAGCAATAAACATGGTGTGCATATATATTCTACTCGTGTTCTGGCTCTTATTTCTTGTGGATATATACCAAGTAAACAAATTGCCGGATCATGAGGTATTTCTACTTCCAAATTTATGAGGATGTACCATACCATTTTCAAGACTGGTTGAACCATTTTACATCTCCACCAGCAATACAGAAGTATACTAATCTCTCCACACCAGTGCCAGCATTTATTAACCTCTGATGTTTTGAACGTCACTGTTACTGCTCATGTGAGATGATATCTCATTGGTGTTTGGATTTGCATCTCCTGGTGTGGCGCTGTGGGTTAATGTGACAGACTGCAAAGCCATTTGAACTGCAAGGTTGGTGGTTCAAGCTCACCAGCTGCTCCTTGGAAATCCTGTACAGGGTTGCTATGGGTCGGAATCAACTAAATGGCACTTAACAACAACAACAACAACAATGGACAATGATCAAGAAAATTTCTTAAAATGTTTGTTGGTTGCCTGAATGTCTTCCTTGGTGTAGTGTCTGTTCATGTCCTGCACTCATTTTTTAATTGGGTTATTTGTCTTTTTCTTGTAGAGCTGTAGTAGTTTCCTATAGATTTTAGAAATGGTTCCCTTCCCTGATATGTCATAGTAAAATATTTTTTCCACCCTCTGTGGGCTCCCTTTATATGTGGTTCAGAGTTCTGGGACCATCCCCTGAAACTTCTTTGTCTGTTATTTTGTGCTATTACTGGTGGAGATCTGTACAGTGCCTCTTCCTAATCTGTCATCAAACCCTGCCTCCATGAGGATTCCTCTTTGTGTGTATCAATGTTTATAATACAGCATGAGAAAAAATAATGTCATTGTAAAAACCCCAGAATACTAAAATACAGTGGGAAATAATTGTATCATCAAAGGTAAATTCTACAGAATTAAGTGTTCAAAAAAATGGTAGACAGCAGCAAAACTTATAATCTTGGTAGCGGGATGCTGGCTTTTAGAGGTAGATGGATGTCAGAGAGGCTTGAATTATCTTTCCTGAGGAAGTGACCTGGGTTGAGGTATGCAAGGAGTATTTGGAATTGAATTTTGCTTTGAAATAAAGGACCATTCCAGGAGGAGAAAACAATTTTAAGAAATGCTGGGGCAAAGGCAAAGTTGCATAACGAGTATGACATATTAATAGTAGAATGCTTGATTGGTGACAAGTTGGCATGGAGGAGATTGATATGAAATAACCCTGGAGAAGTAAAGAAAAATTGAAGCTTGTAAAACCTTCAGATTATTTAGCAAATCTTTCATTCATTCCACAGTGGAAAGTCTTTGATAATTTGAAGTTGAAGGATGGTATGATTAGATTTTGTTTGGGGAAGATCATTAGATTTGTTTGAGGAATGGATTGGGTGAGGGTCAGAGCATATATTGATAAATCAGTTTAGAGGCTAATACAGGGAGGATTCAGAGGGAAAACAGTGATCAGTGCATGTGGATGGTGTGAGTGTTGGTAGAGGAGAAAATGAACGGATTTAGAGTTGTTCAAGTACGTGGTTATATAATAACTCTCTGTGAGATACTGAGTACAAGTATGCAATTAAAGAAATTGAACATAAATAAAAAATCTAAGTGATCATTTCAATCTCAGTCAATAAACAATAGAATAAGATTTCTAGTTCCAATCTTGCAGCACAAAATTTATTACTTTTTCTACCATTTTTGAGGGTCCAAATTTCTTCAGGGAGAATCACAAACTTAGAAGGCAAACCAAAGAAGATGATTTTTCTCATGGCAACCCTATTCACATTTCTGACATAGAGAAAATTTACTATTAAGTATTTTGGGGAAAATTAACTAAGAAATACTCTTCATATCTGCATTCGAGACTCAAATTTTCAATAGCTCCTGTCAACTGAGCATGGCAAGGAAAGTCACCCATTAGGAACATCTATTTAAAAACATGTTATGAAATAACACAAACTAAATATTATGAAATATTTAAAATACAATATTAAATATTTATA
>NW_006408604.1:4514789-4516450 GCF_000296735.1 Chrysochloris asiatica
CTGCCAAAAGAACCAATAGATCTGTTTTGGAAGAAGTGCAGCCAGAGTGCTCCTTGGAGGCCAGGATGGCTAAGCTTCGTCTCTCATACTTTGGACATATTGTCCAGAGGAAACAATTGTTATAGAAGGATGTCATGCTGGATAGGTGGATGGTCAGAGAAAAAGAGGAAGACCTCTAACAAGATGGATTGGCCAGGTGGCATCATTGATGGACTCAAGTGTGGCAGTGGTAGTGAGGTTGGCCCAGGATTGGACATTGTTTCGTTCTGCTGTGCATGGGGTCGCTATGAGTTGGTTCCGACTCGATGGCACCTGATATCAACAACATTAACAAAAATATAGATTTACAGATATTTTCTCACCTTTAATACAAATACCAGGATCCAATTCAAGATGCCATACTTAATTTAACTGCTATGACTTCTTAAATCTTCAATTTGTGACATTTGCTCATGGAGGAATTTGTCTTTTATATTCTGTATGTTTCTGAGTGATACCAATTAGGTAATTTGCAAAATGTCCCTTACTATGAGTCTGTTTGGGGTTTTGTAATTATAACAAAATTATGAATTTTGGGGAAGAATATGAAAAGACAATGTTTCCTTCTCATCATATCATATCAAGAGTATATAATATCAATATGCTTCATTACTAGAATGTTAACCTTGATCTCTTGGTTAAGGTATTGTAATGGTTAGGGTTCTATATCAACTTGACTAGGACAGGATTTCCAGAGGTTTAGCAGTTGAGATGTGCTGATTCCCATGGTAATGAAACCTAATACATAGTTAACACTATGATTAGACGCTATGAACAACCAGTTAACTAAAAGAATGTTTCCTTGGGGGTGGGGCCTGTTTCCAATATAATAGACACATGGAAAAGATTCTCTCCTGGTGGGCACCAGGCATTCTATAATTGTTATCCAATTCCATGATAATAAACTTCCCTTTATACACACACACACACACACACACACACACATATATGTTGTTGTTAAGTGCTGTTGAGTCTGCTCTGACCCATAGTAACCCTGCATAGGGTTACCAAGGAGCAGCTGATTGAGCTTAAACCACCAACCTTGTGGAACAAACCAATCTTGCAGTCCAATGCATTAAAACACAGCCATATATATATATGTTTAACTGGTTTTGGATCTCTAGAAAACCCAGCCTAAAACTGAAAGAATATGGTGCTAGAGAAACAAAATCACAAGGATGAGTTCTCTAAATTGGTTCTCAAGGCTGAATAATTTTAAAGGCACTGATATAGGGTGGAGTCATGTCTGACCTCCACTTCTAGGTATCAGCTTTGGAATGATTTTGAGTTTGATCCTTTTTCTCCTTGTGGAGTCAGAGGAAGTCAGACATGGCCCACACATGTTTTTTGCAGTTGTCATCAGGCGGATGATTCATTGCAGTGACTTTATAGATTCATGGAAGCATGAGGTTTAAGAAGAGAAAGAACGAAGGCAGATGGGATAAAATGTTTCAGCTGAGGGAGAGCAGCAGCTTCTGGAGTTGCTGGGAGTAGATGACATTATGGTTAAACTAAATAGGTGATATGGGGCCAGGACCTACTGGAATCCATCCTGCCAGAAGCCCAAGGCCACGTCAATGTAAATAGGATTAGTTTAAAGGAGAAGAAAAGATTGGACTTGA
>NW_006408604.1:4516925-4539613 GCF_000296735.1 Chrysochloris asiatica
CCTAGACAGATTGAATACTACTCACTGGAGATTCTACCTTCCTCCAGGCCCTCTGGATCTAGGTTCCCTCTTGAAAGCTTGTAAGGCAGTCACTTCTTGCCTTTGTAGGCCCCCCACCCCTCATTTTGGGTAGCCAATGTCCAAGTTGCCCATCTCTGTCTACTGTGTGTGTGGAGGGGGTGGATAATGATTCTTGCTGTAAGGCTGTAAGGACTTGTTCCCTCTTTTGAGCTACTGTTTCCATAGGTGTAGGTCAAGTTCATCAAATTTATGAGAATACTTTATTTTTTTCCCCTCTTCTTTTTACTTCTGGTTGAGCTCTGATCACCCAGTCACTGAGGACTTGAGTGTTTTTTAAAAGTTTATGTGTTTGACTGTCTTTTGGATATTAATTTCTCCATCCTATTATTGTACAATAGACATATATGTGTGATAGAAATGAATATGGGAAATTATGATTAGAGAGACTTATAAGCCCACTTTCAGCCTATACTTGAGTGGATTTTCTAAAATGAGAGCTAGAATTTGCCTGGAAAAAATAGACTTCTTAGTTTAAGCCTTTATAGAGTAAGGGACCATAGGTGGAATACTGAGCTCCACCCAGAACCTTCAGAGCTGGTACATTTGCATTTGAAAAGACAACCCAGAATAGCTGGAAGAACAGAAGAATCAAAATAGAAAGAAAACTGAGAAAAAAATGCAGACAGTTTGGCATTTTGAGTTTCAAAGGTATCAAGGCAAGTAAAGTCAGTTCATCAGAGAAAACCTCCCAGGAATGAAAGTTAAAGGGAGTCAGTGAGCAGCAGCTAGTATGCTCACAGGTTACAACCTGTGTCTACAAGCTGAGTGTAATGGGGGGAAAATGCTGTGATGAAGACATGGACTGAATTTGGACATATTCTGCTGGTACCCTTGAAATGAGAGAGAGGAGAAGGAAGGTGGCTGGTCTGAAGTTTAGGGAGTTGTGTGAACTCCTGAGTCTGTGGGCACCAACCTAGTCCCTGGGGGGCTAGGGTCAACAGTGAATGTGCCAGCTGATTTGAAATGCAGGGTGATTTGTATGAAGTCCCACACTTGCAGCTGGTATCCATTTAATCTAGCTTGGATGGCTAGGGATGAGTAACCAGATGAAGATAAAGATGTTTGATACTGTGAGCAAGTGTCAATTACTATAATTTGTTGGACTGGACTTTTATTTATGGATGCAGTTGCTCAAAACTTCCAACTGGAATGGAAGTATCATCAAATCAAGAAACATGCTTGTCTCCTCAGTGTACTGGTTTGATTTGTTGTTGTTAAGTGCCATCAAGTTAGTTCCAACTCATAGCAATCCTTCATAGGGTTTCCAAGGAGCTGCTGGTAAATTTGAACCACTGACCTTGCAGTTCAAAACAACCTTGTGGTCCAGTGCTTATACTAAAGTGCCACACCAACATACCAGGGTGGGCAATTTAGATATTAGCTATCAAAAATGGGGGGTGAGAAAGCACTGTCATGGAATGAAGTGACTGGATTATATGTTTTCATGGAGGTATTTATTTCAGAAGGAAGAAGATATAGTAGAATTCCCACTGAATATTTTTCCTCTTTTCCAGATTGGTCTGGTAAAAGGTGGTGAGAGTTGATACTGATAGGATTTTATGATTGCAATTATGAGTAGCTGCCAATAGGATTAATTGTGATTGTCAAAACTGTAATTGTAGATGATGTGTAACTAAAGGAGAAGTTAATATTTCATTTTAGAAACAGAGGATCCCAGGACCTTTGAAAAGGAAGAGCATAAATTAAGTGTGGAATCCCTGCCTGGAAAAGTGGCAACAGCAGAGACAATGGCAGAAGTGGTGGCATGGAAAGACACAGTAACTATTTATGGACTCTTGGCCCATGGACTGAGTAAAGCTGTGTGCCTACAGGCAGGAACTTGGCTTGCAGAATATGCCCTTTGGACATTTAAATGAATATATATATATTTTGTTTTGTTTTGCATGTGTGCATTAAATACTTGTACTTTCTTAGTTTGTGGCATGTAAAATGAAAATGGAGCCAATACGTTTTTAGTTGTACACATTTACTTATATTATGTTAGGCACAAGTATGATTTTATAATTTTCTTTATTTAGAGATTATATATGCAGTTTATAAGTTTCAAGTTGACAAGGGTGGACTGTAATGGTTACGGTGCTTTGTCAACTTGAGTAGACCAGGATTTCCAGAAGTTTAGTGATTGAAATGTGCTTATTCCCATGGTGATGAAACATAATATAGGCATCATTACTCTTTGATGAATGATTATGGGCAGTCAATAAATTAAAAGGATATCCCCTTGGGGGTGTGGTCTGCTAGCAATATAATGGACAGGTGGGGAAGGCCCTCTCTCTCTTCCACTGGGAGCCTGGGATGATACAATGGTAAGTCAATTCTGTGATAATATATTTCTGTGATATGTATTTCACTGGCTTTGCTTCTCTAGAAAACCCAGCCTAAGACAGGCATTGTCTCTTAGGTTTTCCACTGTACAATTTCTATTTTCCCTTTTTCATATTCTATTATTAGAAAAGAGTCACTAAGTCCTGCCAACAATCAAGGAATTCCTCTTAATTGAAGAAGAATCAAGTTTCACTTTTCAGAAGGAAGAATATGAAAGAATATGTAGACTTATGGTAAAGTTACTAGAGTAATTAATCTATATTTTAGGAAAGATATTTTGAGTCTTTGTAAATAAACTGCCTTAAAATTTGCTCACTTACATTAGTATTTATTATTTGATCTTGCCTGAATCAATTATTACTGTGGTATTCTAATGGGCATTGTTTATTTCCCTTACATTTATTAATGATGCATTCTTTATACTTATAATTTATATTAATCATAATTCTTCTGTACAAAAGAGTTGGACAGTAGAAGTTTCATTAGAAAAGTTTTTCCTATGTGATGCAAAGTATAAAAGATGGTGTTAATATGTGTTACACTTTTATACATTAAAAATAAAAGCAAAGAAACATCACAAAATGCATTTTTCTTCAAGGCTTTGCTAACTGGAATTTATATAGCCGTGAGTCATTCTATTAAAGCTGATATTAAGCAAACAATGATCTGAACTTTAGGTGGAGACTACATTTTCTAATTTTATTTCTTCAAAACGTTGGAAACAATAGTGCCTTTCAGATGGCCAAGGTGTTCAAGTACTGTTGCTTCAAATTTGGATTGAAAATTTACAAGGATGGCTGAATTATCCAGTATGTTGTTTTCCTTGTAATTCTTGCACTGTGAAAGGGTCTCATGTGGCTAGCTGTACATATACACAAAAGATCTAAAAGGTATAATAATCTCAGGCCTACTTCCAGATAAATGAAAATATTTTCTCAAATAAATTTTAGTAGATGATTCCAGATTGATAAATGTAATTTGTTGTTGTTGTTGTTAAATGCCATCAAGTTGGTTCCTACTCCTAGGGAGTAGGGTTTCTGAGAAGTTGCTGGTGAGGTTGAACGGCCAACCTCGTGGCTTAAACCAAACTTGAAGTCCTGTGCTTATAATACAATGCCACACCAGGACTACAATACATGCAGTATAATATATAAATACCCAAACCAAAGAGAAATGGAATCCATAAATGCCCAACTCAAAGGAGAAGAGCTTTAATTAGAAGAAATAAGTCGTTAGTAAAGCACAAAAATAGCAAAAACAGATCCTAGATGTTCATGTAATGTTTCATTTAGATTATTTGTTTGTTTTGCACTCATGTGAAAGAGTTGAATAATGGTTTTCTTGAGAGAAAGCAGTCTAAGAAAAGATTAAGAAATCCCCTGTATATGATGTTTAAGCTTTCAACAGAATCTCAACACATCTCCACTGGCGTGAATGAGCAGAGTACAATTGCAGAATAAGGGGCTCAATGACAGTTACCTTAAATGTGAAACTGTGGAGAAGAAAAGATATCAAAGAGGAGTTGTTGGAAGGTTTTCTATTTGATACACTGCAAAACTTCTTTCTTCTTTCAAAGAACATAAAATAAAGTTTTATATTAGTCTCTGATATTTGATGGATACTTGACTTTCTATTTCTAGTTGTTGTTAAGTGCCATCGAGTCGGGTTCTGACCCATAGCGACCCTGTATAGGGTTTTCGAGGAGCAGCTGGTGAACTTGAACTTCAGGCCTCACAGTTCAAGTGGACTTTGTAGTCCAGCGCATTAGCCAACAGTGTGACATCAGGACTCCTTTCTGTTCCTAAGGTACAACAAAATAACGGTGCCAAAGTAGGTTCCAAAGAAAGAACAAGCAATCCCATTTTATGTGGGCTATACAAAAAGAAGAGTCCTGTGTGGCACTGTAGGATAAAGAACTGGACTACAAGGTTTGATTGAACCGCAAGGTTGGTAGTTCAATGTCACCAGCTGCTCCTTGGACACCCTGTAAGGGGTCGCTATGAGTCAGAACCAACTTGACGGCACGTAATAATAACAACATACAAAGAGAAGTTTACCCAAGTATCTGATATGCTTCCCCTGAGCTCGCAGTAAACTAACCCCATTTTGCTTCTCCATAATCATCTTCTACCACCTTCCAGTAGGGACTCTCTGCTACCAGTATGTTTGTTTCCTGATTATACTTTTATAAATATCATGCTTTGATTTGGAATACTTTCTTCTGGTTACCTGACAATTTTACAAGCATTCTTTGAAAAGATTCTAAACATCATGAAAGATGGTAGTAGGTTAAAATTTCTTCATCTTTGTAATGACTTGCAGTGGCTAGAAAAAGGCCTACCTAAAGTAGTCATAATCCAATCCAAATCTGCCTTTCTTTTAAGAGCTATCCTTGTGATAATAATCCACAATGCTCCATTTCACTATAAATTTCTGGAAAACATTACTTTGCATGACTTTTTGCCCATATAATGTATTGATATCTTGAGATACGTTTTCTATATTTCATTGTAATTTAATATCTTACTTAGTATTTGGTACAGAACTTGTCACCTAGTAAATATTTGCTTTTTAAATTACTGAATAAAACAGACTCTTCAGAGACATTTGTTCACTCGACTTGAAAAGAACACAGTTATCAATTGATTTCAAATGGATTCAAAAGGAGAAATGTTGTAGTATTTTGGTATTCAAATATCTCACATCTAGATCCTATGCTTTTTTTTTCAAGCTGTTCTTTTTTACCTTTAGATCCTCAACTGACAATATTTCTCCTCCTTATATGCAAATTTAAATATTGTTGCAACAGATTCTATGAGTCGTGAAAATCATGAGGCATGTCTACATAAATACCACTGAAGGAAACCAGTTTTGAATTTTAGGTACGTAGGCGTAGTGGTTACGAATCGGGCTGCGAACCTCAGGGTCAGCAGTTTGAAACTACCAGCTGTTTCGCGGGAGAAAGATGAGGCGTTTTGCTCCTGTAAAGATTTACAGCCTCAGAAACCTTGTTATAGGGTCACTATGAGTCGGAATCGACTCCATGGCACATAACAACAACAACAACAGGCATAATACTATGTAAAAAAGAAAAAAAAAACTAGTTCATTTCTCTTCCTAATGCATAACATACTTATTACTCACTAACTCCTGTTCATTCTTCTTCCATGATGTGTATCTAATACATTTTTTTATTTATCCTTGGTACCATTATTTTAGTTGATGTCACCTCGAAGCTGGATAACTGATACGGTCCTTTCATCAGATTTGGTATCTCCAATCTTATTTCCATTATATGCATTTTCTGTTTTGCAACTGGATTTTGTCACCAAAAAGCAAATTTACTCAAACGTAGTGGTTACGAATAGGGCTGCGAACCGCAAGGTCAGCAGTTCGAAACTACCAGCCTGCTCCGCGGGAGAAAGATGAGGCGTTCTGCTCCCATAAAGATTTACAGCCTTGGAAACCCTGTGCAGGGTCGCTATGAGTCGGAACCGACTCCACGGCACATAACAACAACATTTTTCTGATTATATTGTACAATGTACCTATTGTCATGAGTGAAGGCACTCCTAAGTTTCATATTTTAGGTCTAACAAACAAGGCTATCAGAGAATCATGCATTCACAGTCTCTGGACAATCCAACAATAATCAGAAGAATATCAGGAAAATCAGGGGCTTAAAGATCATTTTTGTGGCTAGTCCTCTGATAATATCTCACTTTTTTACTTTTGAGTTTGGTAGTAAAAGCAAGTTGAGTTCTCACTAACTGATGAAACTTTCTCTTAACTAGCTTTTATGTATGTTTCATTTATTACTACACTCACCACTGCTTTATCTCACCTGTTATTTCTTTTTAAGATTGTTCTACAAACTTGCATTAGCGACGTTGCTTTCAATATCTTCCTTCCAAATTGAACTCTGCATTGCTCTCAGATGGAATTTCCTAAAATGCAGTTTGGATTTTGGCACACTTCTGCTTAAAATTCTTCAGTAGCTTCCTACTGACTTTGGGGATGAAATACAAACTCCTTCAAATAAAGCATGAGTCACTTATAAACTGGCTTTTTCAACTCTTTAGATTCATCTTTCACCAGTATCATTGCATATTGGGAATTCAACCTTTCCAAACTATTTGCAGATTTCCAAACATCTGGTATTTCAGGTCTTATTCCTCTGCCCTGCTCTGACAAGGAAAACCTATTCAAATGTCAAGAACATAAAAAAAAATAAACTTTTCCAGTAATCTCTTCTCAATCCAATCCAGTAAAAGTGACTAAGTATATCTAGAGTGTGAAAGGAAATTGTTTCTGAATATATGTTATGTGATTTTCCTTGTAGGTGCAACTGAATTATATCTTTACTACCATTACTGGGGAAAGGAGTCCTGGCATGATGTTGTAGGATCAGCACTGGACTGTGGACCATAAAGTCAGCAGTTCAAACCCACCAGCGGCTCCTCAGAAACTCTACACAAGGTCACTAGGAGTCAGAGCCAACTCGATAGCACTTAAGAACAATCTCTACTGGGAAAAAGATAGGTGTGTGTGTGCTTAAAAGGAACATAATCATTAAAGAAGAAACATTAAGTAGAATTATATTCCCATATTGCTAACAAATGTTGGGATGTAGTTCCTCATCATTAAATTTGGGATTAAAGTATATAAATCAGGGTATGGTAAAGATTTGTCGAGGACATGCATCTCAAATGCTCAGCACAATACCTGGAACATGGTCCTTGGTACATAGCAACTTCTTTCCCACTTATTAGGTTTACGTCCAACAAATCACACACTTCATTTCATCTCAACTGCAATAATCTCAATGTAACATCAATTATCCCACATCCTCCCTGTGTTTCTTGTTTCCATTCATCCTTCTTTGCCTACCCTTCTGAAATGTATCCTTAAGTAAATATTATCCTTTTGAGCCTGAAAGGTCAGCCATTATAAGGTATCAATACCTATGGTCTGCATATCTTACTAATGTTGCTGTCCTCCTGGTATACCTATCTACTGCTTGGCTGAAAATTGGTTTATTTTGTAAAAGTAGATCAACAGATCTTTCTTCTGAGGCAGCATTGGGTACATTGGAATCTCCAACCTTTGATTTAGTAGCTGAGCATGTTAATTATTTGTATCTCTCTAGAACTCCATTCTCAATGAGAATCACAACAAATACTTACTCTACTTTTGGCTCTTCCCTCTACCTATCAAACCATACTACATAGCTACACAGTAATGCACAACCACACACACATACACACCTCACAGTGATTCTGGACCAGTATATGGAAGTGAGACATTTTTTTGTTTTGTTTTAAATACTTCTGTCTTCTATATTCTTGCCATATTCCACAGTGCTATAAGTGTCATGTGCTCTGGACATGTTATCAGAGAAACTAATCCCTGGAAAACGGCCAATGGAAAAAAAAAAATATATATATGACTCCCAACAAGATAGATTGACAGTGTAGCTGCAACAGTGGTCTCAACCATAGCAACAGTTGTGAGAATGGTGCAGGATCAGGCAGTGTTTTGTTCTGTTATGCATAGGGTTGCTCTGCATAGAAGGCAATATGATGGTATCTAACATAGTAGCATGTATTAATTTGACCTCACTATTTGGTAGAATTGGATAAGATTATATCTGTCATTTTGACCTCACTATTGGGTAGAATTGGATAAGATTATATCTATCATTTTGTCTGACTTGGAAGGTGGAAGTGTAGTGTTCTAGGATTAGCTTCAATGAATTGCAGCGATGTGATATATTGGGTGGCAAAACAAAAATATCATCCCTGTACATTGCTTGTATATAACAGGTAATGGAGCAGAGTTTAATTTATATAAAGGTGATTGTGTGACTAAATTAAGAGGTTTGAAGTGTTAGCTGCATATCAGAATAATAATACCAATGCCAGTTTAGTCATTAACCATCCATCCTAGCTCAACCTGCAAACATTGGACATTTTAAAACAAACCAATCAATCAAGAAGCAAATACATATACAAATGTAGGCACCTAGTGACTTGAGTATTGTTCTCAATAGTTTACAGAATTCATTTTAAGTTGTTCTTCCGGTGGAGTAAATAGACTCTCATGAAGAATGAGCCCTTGCATCATTTTATGAGTTACTTTTTATGTATGGTACACAGCTATTAAAGGTCACAAAACGAATTAGTGGCAGGTTTATGACAAGAATCCGATGTTCTTGATTCCTTATCCAAGGGATTTTTTTCTAGATATATTTGTGACTCTTTTTATTTATTTATTTTTCAGAGTCACTAAATACAAGTTTAGATTTTTTTCTTTTTGTTTAATTCATTGAATATCACTGTGCTTGACTGCCTATAACATGATATTATTAACTTGTCACCCTATTAGTTCCTATTAGATAAAGCCCCTGAAGTGATTTTCTTGATAATTTTATTTTTGTCTCTCCTTTTAATTTATAGTAATTGTAACAAAATGGTGACTTGTATAAACTTTCTTTCTTAATGAACTATTTAACATAAAGGATTTAGTAGCCATCTACCTCCTACAAACTCTGTTATGATGACACACAATTTTTAATAAATATATTTATAAAAGAAAAATACTTTCTTTATATTTGATCTCAGGTATGAAAAGCATCATTTAAAAATGTATTTTATACTAAACATTACTGAGTGTCATAACATATATTCTATGCTTATTTGGAAAAAAACATAATAGGTTGTTTGTACATATCTAAAGGACTTACTGCTGCCTGTTAGTATTAGAAAGGTTAAAAAGCCATGTTTATTTTACCATATACATGATATTATGTATATAAAAATAAGGAAAATGAAAAGAAAGAAAAATTGTCTGATATTGTCGAATTAAATTAGAATATAATAATTACTTCATGTCTTCACAAAAGACATTTTGTAACATTTAAGATTTCTGCTAATTGCACAAGATACATTATCATGCAAAAGAATGTTAGTGAAGGTTGAAAAGGACAAACCAACTATTCTCGTACATCACCATAATTATGCAGCCCCATGTTCGAACAATTACATTTATGTAGACCCACTGTTAAAATCAATGTTACTTGTACAGCTAGTCCTTAATCAATGAAATCAGTCAATTTACCATGGTCACATCCTTCTTCTTAATTAAGACAGTGATATCTCTGGAGCACAGAGTCTCAAAGAGATAAATAAGTACAGAGGTTGGAATGTCAAAGAGGTGACTCCCTGATTTTACTCCTGACGAACTTAAGAGGAAATAAGACAGTTCCTTCAGTTCAGGGAAGCAGCACAATCTTCTAAAGAGATGGCTTAGCATTCATTAAGAAAAGAGCAGGTAGTAGTGTCTGACAGAAACAGCACTAATGAGCAAAGAGGGTTTTCAACATGCATATCCTTCATAGTCATACTCTGAATTATGAAGGTTGTACCACCTAAGCCAATTTTAATTAGAGTGAGCATGGACCTCTTTGGACAGTTAGACTTTCTTTCCAAAATCTATTTCAATATGGTGTCATTTTGTTGTCATAATCAAAATGGCAAAGTGATGGAATAACCTACTTAAAATGTCTGTGGTGTTAAAGCAGGTATGGCAAACATACTCTAATGACACATATAATAAGGTTATTACCTAGAGGACGTTGACAGTATGCTCCATGTTGTCATCAGAGCAGGAATAATGATAGAGGTGACAACAGAGGTCTTCAAAGATACAGTTTTGCCTCTCTATCTTACCAATGGGCTCATTTATTAGGAAGGAAAGAAATAGAAGGGAAAAAACATCTCTATTAAAAATATTGAGTTCATCTATTCCAATGATTTCCTTTTATTTCACAAAGAAACTTTTACACTTTAAAGTTGGTATTATTAATTTCTTTTTATCTGAAGAAGAGCACTTGTCAGGCCATAATGACAATAAGTAAAAGAAAACAGTAAATACCTAGCTTTGATATATTTCCTTTAAATATAGGTACACTCATTTCTCTAACAAATTCAGCCTAGGATTTTCCATATAAATGAGATAATTATTTGAGTCATGGTATACATTTTTTAATATAAATGGATTTTTAGTATAGGCATGAATTAATAAATAAGTCCAAGGGAGTAATTACACACCTTATATGTCTCTGGAAGCAAAGAACACATTGCAGTCATATGTAAGACAAAAAGAAAAAAAATATACTCCAGTTTTAGAGCAAATATCCTCTACTGTGGAGTCCTGGTGTGGTGCTGTAGGATCAGCACTGTACCACAAGGTTGGCTGTTCAAACTCACAAGTCACTTCTCAGAAACCCTATATAGAGTCACTTTAAGTCCGAACTGACTCAACTGTATTTAACAACAATGATCCTCTACTGTACTTATTAGTATAAATGAACTGAATGTTTGAGGGTAAGTCAAAGAGTAGAGCTACTTGGGATCAAGTTCCTACATGCACAGATTTATTCCAAACAAAATGTGTTTGAACATGTCTCTGCAGTTAGTGGATAACTGCAGACAAGCTCTCTTAATAAATTATATACTTGTCTTAGTTCACTAGGTTGCTTTCCAAAAAAAGAAAGAAAAAACAAAAAGAATCAATCAAAACAGTGGCTTCTGCAACTGAGAGAGAAGGAGTCTTCACATCAAAGATCAATCCTATCCCCTTTGTATACAGGGTTGATAGGGAAGGGCAACTAGACATTGGCTAACTAAAATGGGAGTGGGTGGAGCTACAAAGGCACGAAGTGACTGGCTATGAAGTTTTCAAAAGGGAGTATAGTTTCAGAGTGTACAGGGGAAGGTAGAATCCCCACTGAATAGTTTTCTTCTTGTCTAGATGGGTCTGGTGAAAGGAGATTGGAATAAGATTCTTATGATTCAATAATAAGTAATTGTTTTCATGAATAATTGCAATTGTCACAACTGTAAAGGTAGACATTTTGTAACAAAAAAGGGGACTAATTAATCTTACATTCCAGGAACATAGGACCCTAGGACCTCCAAGGAAGAAGAGCCCAAGTAGGATGTGGGACCTTATTCAGAGAAGCCGTGACAACAGAGATGGAGACAGATGCTGGCATGGAAAGATAGAGCAGCTAAGGACTCTAGACTTACAGAAAGAGAAAGACGGTGCTGGTGGCCAGAAGGCTGGCTTGCAGAATTAACCCTTTGGTTGTTCAAATGGTTATATATTCCTGAGTGTTTTTGTGTACATCCCTGCCACCCCCCAAAACAAAACAAAACAAAAACCAGAAGGAATAAAAGCAAATACTGTTGAATGGCAATGAATGGAGGGGATGGTAATCATTGTAATGAAATGATTAGTGTAAACTCGATGTTCTCCTATGTGAATTATCACTCAATTCACAATTAAAAGCAAATAACAAAACCAGTGGCTTTTGAAAGCATGTCCTCAAGTCAGTTCTGAGTCATAGAGACCCTGTGTTGATGTGGTTTCTGTTGCTGTAAATCTTTATAAGAGCAGAAAGCCTCATCCTTCTCCCATGGACCAGCTGGTGAATTCTAATTGATGACCTTGCAGTAAGCAACCCAATGCATAACTAACTACATTACCAGGCTCCTTGAGGGGACCTGTAAGGTCAGTTAAATTCAAGGTAGAGAGAATAACTCAAAATATTATAGCTACTGTTTGTTGAGATTCCAAAGGTTTCTTCTTGATAGATTCTTTCAGAGGACATAGGGTAATTGTGAGGCATTATTATGAAGAAATTTTAAGAAATTGGAAAAGTGCATTGTTGAATAAAAGACCAAAAAAAATTGCATCAAGAATTTTGTTTTTGCCATTATGATAATGTGCTTACTCATTGTGTGAGAGTAACAAGGGCTGTACTATTTCATTGGGAAATTTAAACTTTTCTATCCTCAGCCCTGATCTTGTCCCTTCAGGTTTCTTTTGTTCAATAAACTGAAAGAACATTGAAAAATAACACAATTTAGTCCCTTGAGGATGCCCAAAGTATCATTTTGACTTTATGTAAATTAAAGAGCACAGAGTTCTTTGTTGTTGTTGTTGTTAAGGAGCTCTGGAGAGTTCTTTAGTGATGGGTTATTGTTATTAAGTGTCGTGGAGTGGGTTCCAAATAATAATGATCCCCTATAGGGTTTCCAAGGAGTGGCTGCTGGGTTTGAACTGCAGATCCTGTGGTTCACAGTCTAGTATTTATTCTAGGGCATCATACCATGACTCAAGGAAGGGTTAGAAATTGAAATACTGCCTTCAGAAGTATGTAGACCAAGACGGAGGATATACTGAAAAAAATAGCTTCATATTTTGATGTTTTTTTTAAATAAAATTTTCTATTGGACTTCTGATGTGGCACTGTGGATCACCACTGAATTGTGAATCATAATGTTGGCAGTTCAAACCCACCAGCTGCTCCCTGGAAACCCTATACAGGGCCATGGTGAGTTGGGACCGACCTGTCGACACTTAACAACCACATTAATTTGTCATTGGGTTGCTAACTACATGCAAGTTTGGCAGTTCGTCTATCAGTTGCTCAGGAGGAGAAATATAAGGTTGTCTGCTCCCATATATAGAAAACCTGCTAAAAGGTCAATAGGAGTTGGAATCAGCTAGAAGGCAGTGGTTTTTACTATTTTGTAGCATGCTTTTTTGAATTACCTTTGTATTCTTAAAAAAAAAAAAAATATGGGAATGGTTATTAATACTATAAATTTTGTCTTTCTCTTTTACATTTCATAGTTGAATAAATGTTTACAATTTTTGACAATGAACAGTTCATCAGGTTTATTCCAAATTAGTAAAGATCATATCAGAACTCATGTCAAATAAATTTCTTGACTTATGTGTGATATGAGATACAGGTGGCTTCATTTAATGTTTTGAAATAGCCAAGCATTTATTTTCATGTTTGTTCCTATAAGGACTCTGCAGATAAAGAGCATCCTAATTCTTTCATAATTATTTGGAGTGGGAATAAGATAAAGTCATGTCCTGGGAGGGTGTATGGGAGTCAATTAAGGAAGAGAGGAAAGAGTAGAGTGAGTGGAAGCTAAATCATGGAAAGGAACTGTATGGACTGTAAAAAAAAAACAAAAAACCCGTAAATCATTGATCCAACTGCTCTAAACCAGCCCCAGGAAGCAGATCATTATTATAAATTTGTCTTTGGGAAGAATGGTTAGAACTACAAATGAATAAGCAAACATATTTTAGACAAATAAAACATTTTTTGTTTATATATGTATATGATTATCTAAACACTCATATATAACTTATGTAATATCCTATGCTGAGCTTTGAAAAGATGAGCTCGTTTAATTTTTATAAGGTGTCACAATCTTCACTGGATTGCTAACCACAAGACTGGCAGTTCAAATCCACCAACTGCTCCTTGGAAACCCTATACAGGATTGCTGTTGTTGTTGTTGTTAAGTGCCATAGAGTCAGTTCCGACCCATAGCGACCCTGTATAGGGTTTCTGAGGAGCAGCTGGTGAGTTTGAACCACCAACCTTGCTGATCAAATGGCTTTGCAATCTGGCGCATTAACCCACAGCGCCACACCAGGACTCTCTATACAACACCTTTCTATATAGGTGTTGTTGTTGTTAAGTGTTGTTAAATTGATTCCAACCCATAGCGACCCTGAATATTTTCTTGAGAAGAGATTCAATACACCAGTTTTTATACTTTGGGTTCTACTATTCTTTAGTAATATAATGTCCAAATCCAATTAAAACACAGTCTGCTTATCTCTTAATTTATTTGTTTATCTATTTTCTCCGTGTTTCTCTAGACAGGCAGACATTTTAACTTTCTATAATGTATTTGATAAGCACTGGACTGCTAGCCTCAGTGTTGGCAGTTCAAACCCACATGTCAATCCTTAGAAACACTATGCAGTGCCTCTACATGTTGGAACAGACTCAATTGACACTTAACAACAACCACATAATGGATTTTATTTTTACTTCCGATGGAAACAGCATAAAACAAATAATCACATAGACAGTTGTGATATCATTGAAAACTATTTATTTGGCTCCATGGATTACCAGTCAATTCCATTCCCATTGGGGAAGAGGTTGCTTTGAGGACATGTAAGGAATACTAGAGGAAAGAGTCACATTCAGAGAAAGAGAGATTCCACAAGTGAAGCACTTTGGGGCATTGTTGTTATTGTTGTTAAGTGCTATTGAGTCAGTTTTTACCCATAGAAACCCTGTATAGGATTTCCAAGGAGTGGCTGGTTAGCTTGAACTGCCATCCTTGTGATTTGACTCAATCCAACTTTGTAATGCAGTGTGTTAACCCACAACACCACACCAGGCCTCCATAGAGATACAAAGTTGTGGTTAAAGTTGTTTTCATGTAGAGTTGGAATTCTATAGAACCACAGCTACATAAAATTGGTGCTTCTTTTATATGGTATTCCAGGCTGGTGGATAAATTCCATAAATCTTTACTACCAAAAAATGGCATTTTCTAGGAAAACTGTAGGTTTTTTGCTTTCAGCTTGTTTAGTCATGGTCAGACTGGGAAATGATATTCTTTCTGCCTATGGTTGGCTTAGCAGGACTTCTGTTTTCCAAGAGTAGAATAGAATTGGCTATTTTAACCCTTCTTTCTTCTCTTTTTCATCCTGCTTTCTTGTTAGTAAATGTACTTGAGGAGTCACTGATTTTGTGTGTGACTATGAAATACAATATAATAGCTTTATAATAATGGTGTTATAATGCCAAATTCACTTACATTGTGCTGCTCTATGAATAGCCTCCCTCCTCCCCTACTATTGCAATGCAGAGAGTTTTAGTGAGGCTCTGTATCTAGAAACAATAGTTCAGATTACAATAATCTGAGGATAATGTTGAGTCAGATACCGACAACATATAATGACTGATTAATAATAAGGATTTGTACAATTGTTTGATTTTTCAGACAGGTCACTTGTTGATTGACTCAATTAAATGTACAAAGGAAAGGAAGCTAGTAGTTATACATTTATAATACAAAACTATTATTAGCAGGAAATGACTGATAATCAGTAGAAAAGGAATAAAATCTTTTCAATAGTTCAAAGGCTAATTGAACATAAAGATAAAAATGTTAGAAAGATATTGTATTAATTCATTACCACCTATGAAAACTCTACAGAGCACAACCTTACTCTAAAACACATAGCATTGACATGAGTTAGAATATACTCATGGCAACTGATTTTAGACCATATGATGCCATAGTGTAAATAAAGCAAACCTGTAAAAAGTTTTAAGAACAGAATAGAATTAGAGCAAAACAAATTGTTTTTGATCCATTACACAGAGACAAGAGTGTAAATATCTTCTAATCAAACAACATCTACCATTACAATGCTATAGAGATGATTTGCTAAATGCAAAACAGAGGACTCAAAACAATTAATACTTTTTCCCAAAGTATTTCAATCATTGGAGGCAAGAATAATCTGCCACATTTACATTTTTGGAACATGCTGTGTTTTCCTAGTACAATTACTCAACTTATATGTTGCAGTACTTCTGGAAACTATGCCACCAGTGTTTTAAACACCAGCAAGGTCACCCTTGGTTGAAAGGTTTCAGCTGAGTTTACATACTTAAGACAGACTGGGAAGAAGAAGAAGAAGATCATTTCTGAATGCTTAGCAACTAAAATTTTTGTTAATAGAGATGGAACATTGTCATTGTCAGAGTACTGGAAAATGAAAACATTATGAATAACATCAAAAAATTGTTAGATGTAGCACCAGAAAGGTTGGAAGTCACTCAAAATTTGATTAAGGAAGAGCTGACTCCTCAAATTAGAATTGAATGTGATTTCAATAATGGAATGAAGCTTTCAGAATTTACATTTGCAAATGGGTCACAACTCAAAATTAGAAGAAACAGTTGAGAATATCCATTAAAAGTCAGAATATGAAATGTAAAATGTATAAATCTAAGGAAATTGAAAGTTGTCAAAAATGCAATGTAACATATAAAGATTGATAATCTAGGCATTAGTGAGCTGAAATGGATTGGTATTGGCCACTTTGAATCTGACAATCATATGGTTTACTATGCCAGGAATAACAAATTCAAGAGGAGTGGTATCATACTCTTTATCAAAAAGAACATTTCAAGATCTATCTTGAAGTACTATGATGTCAGTTAGTTATAAGCCAATATCCATAAGTCTACAAAAACCCAGTTAACATCACAATTATTCAAATTTATGCAACAACCCCTAAAGCCAGTGATGATGAAATTGAAGAATTTTACCCATTTCTTCAGTCTGAAATTGATCAAGATGCAATCAAGATGTATTGATAATTACTGGTGATTGGAATGTGAAACTCAGAAACAAAGAGAAAGGATCAGTAGTTGACAAATATGGCGTTGATGATAGTAATAATGCTAGAGATCCCATGAGAGAAGTTTGCAAGACCAACGACTAATTTATTTGCAAATGTCTTTTTTAAATAACATAAAAGACAACTATGTGCATGGATCTTGCCAATTAGAATGCACATAAAATCAAACTGACTACATCTGTGGAAACAGATGGTGGAAAAGCACAATATCATCAGCTGAAATAAGGCCAGGGCCATACTGTGGAACAAACCACCAATTGTTCACATGCAAGTTCAGAAAGAAGCTGAAGAAAATTAAAATATGAGAGCCAAAATATGATCTTGAATATATTCCACCTGAATTTTGAGATCTTCTGAAGAACAGATTTGATGCATTAGACAATAAAGACCGAAGACCAGAGGAGTTGGGGGAATGACATCAAGAACACCATATAGGGAGAAAGCAAAAGTTCATTGAAAAACAAAAAAGAAGTAAAAGAACAAAATGGATGTCAAAAGAGACTCTGAAACTTGCTTTCCAGAATAGAGATGCTAAACCAAAAGGAATAAACAAGGAGGGAAAGAGCTAAACAAAAATTCTAATTGGCATTTTAAGAAGACAAAGGTAAGTACTATTATGACATGTGTGAAGACCTAGAGTTAGAAAATCAAAAGGGAACAACGCATTCAGTATTTCTCAAGCTGAAAGAACTGAAAAAAATGTAAGTCTCAACTTATGGTATTGAAGGCTTCAATGTGCAAATTATTGAATGATGCAGAAAGCATAAAAAAATGATGGAAGGATTATACAGTCACTTTACGAAAAAGAAATGGTTGATGTCCAACCATTTCAAGAGGTAGCATATGTTCAAGAGTCAATGGTACAGAAGAAAGAAGTACAAGGTATACTGTTTTTGTTGTTGTCAGGTGCCAACGAGTCGGATCTGACTCATAGCGACTCTATGCACAGTAGAACGAAACAATGTCCGATCCTGGGCCAACCTCACTACCGCTGCCACACTTGACGCCATCAATGAGGCCACCTGGCCAATTTATCTTGTTGGGGGTCTTCCTCTTTTTCTCTGACCCTCCACCTTACCCAGCATGACATCCTTCTCCAGCAACTGTTCCCTCCAGACAATATGTCCAAAGTATGAGAGACGAAGCTTAGCCATCCTGGTCTCTAAGGAGCACTCTGGCTGCACTTCTTCCAAAACAGATCTATTGGTTCTTTTGGCAGTCCATGGCACTTTCAGTATTCTCCTCCAACACCATAACTCAAAGGCATCAATTCTTCTACGATCTTCCTTATTCACTGTCCAGCTTTCGCATCCATATGAAGTTATTGAAAATGCCATGGCTTGGTTCAGGTGCACCTTAGTCCTCAAGCTGACATCTCTGCTCTTCAATACTTTAAAAAGTTCCCGTGCAGCAGATTTGCCCAATACAATACGTCATCTGATCTCTTGACTGCTGCTTCTGCTAGTGTTGACAGTTGATCCAAGAAGAATGAAGTCCTTGACAACTTCAATCTTTTCTCCATTGACAAGAATGTTGTTTATTGGTCCAGTGGTGAGGATTTTTGTTTTCTTGACATTGAGATGCAATCTCAATCAAAAAAGGTATACTGTAGGCATTGGCAAAGAACAAGGCTCTGTGAATTGTTGGAATACAAATTGAAGTACTTCAACAAACTGATGCAGCAATGGAGGCATTCATGCATCTATGCCAAGACATTTTGAAGACAGCTACATGGTCAATTGATTGGAAAAGTTCCATATTTGTGCCCATTTAAAAAATAAGAGAACCAATGGAAATGCAGACATGATCGGAAAATACCAAACAAAGTTTTGCTAAAGGTAATTTAAAAACAGCTGGAACAATATATTTACAGGGAACTGTCAGGGGTTCAAGACAGATTTAGATGAATACATGGAACAAGTGATATTGCTGACATCAGATGGACCTTGCCTGGAAGCAGAGAATATCAGAAAGATGGTTATCTGTACTTTATTCTCTATTCAAAGCCTTTCAACTATATGGATCATGATAATCTATGAATAACAATGTGGAAAATGGGTACTTCAGAACAATTAATTGTATTTATAAGAACAGAAAGCAAGCAGACATTGTTTGAACAAAACAAGGGGACATTGAATGGTTTAAAATCAGGAAAGGTGTGTACCAGGGTTATGCTCTTTCACTACACTTATTGAATTTCTATGCTGAGCTTATATGAAGATGAACATGATATCAAGATTGGAGAAAGACTGATTAACAAGCGACAACCTTGCTTGCTGAAAGTGAAGAGGACTTAAAGTACTGGTGAAGATCAAAGAGCACAGCCTTCAATATGGATAACCTCTCAATGCAAAGAAAAAAATTTTTCTCATAAATGGGTTTATAAATAACCTCATGCCAAATGGAGAAAAGACTGAATTTGTCAAAGACTCATTTTGTTTAGATTCAGTATCAATAATCATGGAAGAAGCAGTCAAGAAAAAAGATGACATATTGAATTAGGTAAATCTGCTGCACAAGACCTTTTTAAATTGTTCAAGAGCAAAGATATCAGTTTGAGGACTACAGTGCACCTGAGTCAAGCCATGGTATTTTCAGTACCCTCATATGCATAGCATATGAAAGTGGGACAATGGATAAGGAAGACAGTAGAAGAATTGATGCATTTGAGTTATGGTGTTGGAGAAGAATATTAAAGGTACCTTGGACTGCCAGAAGAACAAACAAATCTGTGTTGGAAGAAGTATAGTCATAATGCTCCTTAGAAACTAGAAAGGTGACATTTTGTCTCTCACACTTTGCCTATATTATCAGGAGGCACTAATACCTGCAGAAGGACATCATGCTTGAAAAAGTGGAGAGTGAGTGAAAAAGAAAAGCCCCAATAAGGTGGATTGGCACAATGCCAACAGCAATGGGTTCAAACAAAACAATTATGAGGATGGTGCAGGACCGGACAGTGTTTCATTCTGCTGTTTATGACAGTTATGAGTTGGAACTGACTAAAAAGCACCTAACAAAAACAACAGCATTATTTGGAGGGAGAATGTTAACATTATTTCTAAAGATGAATGCATGATATAGAATTTAAGAATATTATTCTTATCAATACTTTACTCAAATGATAACATAAATATTTTTTAGAGTCTCTGGAGTATACCAATTATAAAATCAAACAAGAGGATTGGAATGAAGAATCATTGTCTTCATTTACCATATCTAAGACATCAGACTCTCTTTTTTACCCACTTTAAACCCTGTACGGTTAGAATAATCCCCTACAGGAGAGTTGTTATGGTTGTGGAGACAGATGTAGAGACGATGTAAATGATAAACTTGGATGGTAAGTGCTCAGGCAGAGGTATTCAGGAATGTAGTAGAATTATCGGAAAGGTCTTCTGTTGATATTTAAGTTCTATACAAATAAATATTCACGAAAGATTTAAAATAATCAGATAATAACACTTAATGCAGCTTGAAGATTTCTTATAAATTCTGGTTAATATGGTCTATTTTGCTTATTTCCTGCTGATAAATGCTAATGAGTTGAATCTGATTCATAAAGACCCTGTAGAACATGAAACATAGAATTCCCTAGATTGCTATCTTTATGGGAACAAATAGCCTGGTTTTTCCTCCCATAGGACAGCTGGTAGGTTTGAACCACTGACAGTTCAGTTAGCAGTGTTTAACCATTGTGCCACCAAAACTCATTAATTTGTTTATCTAATCAACAGATAATTCTTGTTCAAAGATTAACCAGAATTTCTGAATAATCAAAATTATTGAATTTTCAAAAATTTTTGTTGTTGTTATTGTTAGGTGCCATGGAGTCGGTTCCCACTCATAGCAATCTTATGCACAGCAGAACAAAATATTGCCCAATCCTGGGCCACTCACTACTGTTGCCACGCTTGAGTGCATCGATGCTACCACTTGGCCAATCCATCTTGTTGGGGGTCTTCCTCTCTTTCTCTGACCCTCCACCTCACCAAACATGACATCCTTCTCCAGCAGCTGGTCTGTACTGACAATATGTCCGAAGCATGAGTGATGAAGTTGGGCCATCTTGGCCTCCAAGGAGCACTCTGTCTGCACTTCTTCCAGAATGGATCTATTGGTCCTTTTGGCAGTCCATGGCACTTTCAATATTCTCCTCCAACAACATAACTCAAAAGCATCAATTCTTCTATGGTCTTCCTTATTCACTGTCCAGTTTTCACATGTATATGAGGTTACTGAAAATACCATGGCTTGGGTCAGTCTCACCTTAGTCCTCAAGCTGACATCTTTGCTCTTCAACATTTTAAAAAGGTCTTGTGCAGAAGATTTGCCTAATGCAATGCAAATTGACTGCTGCTTCCATGAGTGTTGATAGCTGATCCAAGAAGAATGAAGTCCTTGACAACTTCAATCTTTTCTCCGTTGATAAGAATGTTATTTATTGGTCCAGTGGTGAGGATTTTTATTTTCTTGACATTGAGATGTAATCAGTACCGAAGGCTGTGCTCTTTGATCTTCATCAGTAAATGTTTTAAGTCCTCTTCACTTTCAGCAAGCAAGGTTGTATCATCTGCATATCATAGGTTGTTAATGAGTCTTCCTCCAATCATGATGCAATATTTTTCTTCATAGAACCCAGCTTCTCAAGATTATTTGCTCAGCATACAGGTTGAATAAGTATGGTGAAAGAATACAACCTTGTCACACACCTTTCTTAATTTGAAACCAGTCAGTGTTACCATGTTCTGTTCAAACTATTGCCTATTGGTTCAGGTACAGATTCCCCATGAGCACAATAAAGTGTTCTAGAGTACTCATACTTCATAATATTGTCCATAGCTTGTCATGATCCACACAATCAAAAGCCTTTGCATGGTCAATAAAGCACAGGTAAACATCTTTCTGATATACTCTGCTTTCAGCCAAAATCCATCGGACATCACCAACGCTATCCCTCATTTCACGGCCTCTTCTGAGTCCGACATGAACCTCTGGAAATTCTCTGTCAGTGCATTTTTGCAGCCGTTTCTGTATTACCTTTACTAAAACTTTACTGTCATGGGATGTCAAAGAGATTATCCAATGATTTCCGCATTCCGTTGGATCACCTCCCTTTGGAATGGGCACAAATATGGATCTCTTCTGATAGTTGTCTTCCAAATTTCTTGGCAGAGATGAATGAGTGTCTCCTGTGCTGCCTCACTTTCTTGAAAGATTTCAATTTGTATTCCATCAAATCCTCGTGCCTTGTTCTTTGCTAATTCCTTCAATGCACTTTTGACTTCCTACTTCACTATCATTGCCTCTTGATCATATGTGCCTCTTAAAATGGTTGAACATTAACCATTTCCTTTTGGTACAGTGATTCTGTGTATTCCTTGCATCTTCTCTTGATGCTTTCTGAATCATTTAGTAATTTGCCCAGAGAATCTTTTAGTAATGAAAGCCAAGGCTTGAATTTTTTCTTCAGTTTCCCCAGCTTAAGAAATATGGAGAGTGTTCCTCCTTTTTGGTTTTCTGATTCCAGCTCTTTGCACATTTTGTTGTAATATTTGACTTTATCTTCTCAAGCTGATCTTTGAAAATTTCTGTTCAGCTCTTATACTTCCTCATTTCTTCCATCTGCTTTAGCTTCTCTATGCTGGAGAGCAAGATTCAGTCTCTCTTCTGACATCCATTTTGTCCTTTTCTTTCTTTCTTGTCTTCTTAATGACTTTTTGCTTTCTTCATGTATGATGTTCTTGATGTCATTCCACAGCTCTTCTGGTCTTTGGTCTTTAGTGTTTAATGTATCAAATCTGTTTTTCAGATGATCTCTAAATTCAGGTGGGATAAATTTAAGGTCACATTTTGGCTCTCCTTGTGGACTTGTTTTCATTTTCTTCAGCTTCAGTTTGAATTTGCATATCAGTAATTGATGGTCT
>NW_006408604.1:4539891-4552894 GCF_000296735.1 Chrysochloris asiatica
TATTTGAAATGAACAAACCATTGGTTTTGCAGAATTCTATCATGTGTTCTTCAGCATCATTTCTATCACCAAAGCCATGTTTTCCAACTACTGATTTTTTCTCTTTACTCCCAACCTTTGCATTCCCATCACTAGTAATGATCAACATATCTTGATTGCATGTTTCATCAATTTCATATTGAAGAAGTTGATTGAATTCTTGTATTTCATCCTCATTGGCGTTAGAAGTTGGTGCATAAATTTGAATAATAGTGATATGAACGGGTCTTCCCTGTAGGCACATGGATATTATCCTATCACAGACAGCCTTGTACCTCATGACTGATCTGGATATGTTCTCTTTGACAATGAATGCAGCACCATTTCTCTTCAATTTGTCATTTCCAGCATAGTAAGCAGTGTCATCATCAGATTCAACATGGCCAATACCAGTCCATTTCAGCTCACTAATGCCTAAGATATCGATGTTTATGCATTCCATTTCATTTTTGACAACTTCCAATTTTCCCAGATTCATACTTCTTACATTCCATGTTCTGATTTTCAATGGATGTTTACAGCTGTTTCTCTTCATTTTGAGTTGTGTCCCATCAGCAAATGAAGGTTCCCACGGGCTTTTCTCCCCTAAGGCTTTACTCCATTTGCATCATTATGGTCAACTCTACTTTGAGGAGGCAGCTCTTCCCAGTTGCATTTTGAGTGCCTTCCAACCTGAGGGGGTTATTTTCTGGCACTGTATCTGACAGTGTTTCTCTGCTATTCATAAGGTTTTCAGTGACTAAATATTCAGTGACTAAAGTTCGTCACTCCTTCTTCTTAGTCTATGTTCGTCTGGAAGCTCAGCTGAAACCTGTCCACCATGGGTGACCCTGCTGGTATTAAATACCAGTGGCATAGCTTTCAGAATCACAGCAACTTACAAGCCACCACAGTAGGACAAACTGACAGACAAGTGGTAGTTTCAAAATTTACAACATTGCAAATCAAATTTATTTTTACTTATTCAGTATTTTAAGAAGATAGCAAATTAAAGTCATTGTGGAAAAGAAAGATTTAAAGTGCATTAAAGTGTCATCATATGTAGAATAACATTTGAGTATATTCATCTATCGTTAGATAAAATGAGGATTAATAACAAAAAAATACATATAACATACTTGTTTGTATAACATTCCTGCAATCTATTGATGCATTTTAAAAAATAAAAAATACTTTCAGTTATAAAAGATAAAGAATGAAACTGACTGAATTCACTTAAAGCAGAGAAAGATTCTTTTTGTGATTCAGATTCAGTATTATGTTTAACTATTCTAAATATATTTGCTTCAGTCTTCAGAAGATTTAGTGATAGGATCAGAAACTGTGAAATGGAAATTGTAGTGGTTTAATATTTGGGAAAATTATAATAAATGTAAAAAATAGTCAGGATATATTTTCACAGTGCTTTCTGCAAAGAAAGAAAATTAAGAAGAAAAGCCAAGAAAGCTTCAGGGATTAGAGAAGATATATTCTAAGTTTGAAAGCAGATGTTCTACCATATGTGCTTACCTGTTCTCTTTTTATTCACTTTGGCTGGATCATTACCAACCTGTCTTGTTTTTAATCCCATAGACTCACTGACTGAATAACCAATTACTTCACCTCTTTATAATTCAGCAAGCTATGACACAATGCTACTGGAATAGATTACAGGCAAGCGAAGCAAAGAAATGAATTACAAAATAATATAAACCCTACAATGAGTTCTCAATTAGTCTGATTATAAAATGTTAAAAAAAAAAAAAAACTTTGATTTTTTTTACTCTATTGTTTTCATTTACATTGTACATATTAACAATGAGAGATTTAGTTATTTATATAAAAGTGTTCATATAAATCCAATTTTCTCATGTACAGATTTCTGACACAATTTTAAGACTTACATAGATAAAAATGTTAAACACCTAGTGTAAAGTTCTTGTTGAAAGAGTTGGACTGCAATGAATTTTTTCACCTTTTAAAATCCACTTATGCCAGAGAAGAGTCTCAGGAAACAGTTATTACGTACTATCCATTTCAAATCCCATTGTCAATGGAGAAATCTTTTCACGGGAAAAACACACAAACACAATCACAAACTAAGCACCTTTTAAACAACTCATGTGAAACAAATGGTTACCTTGACAAAGTTGCATGCTTTCAAAGTATTTTCTAATAAGTATTTTTTATTCAAATACAAAATGCATACAGGGAAAATACAGGTCATAAGTGTATTCTTTCCTGTATGCATTTTGTATTTTAATAAATTGATAAACTCTCATAAGTGAATGCACATGTAACCTAATCAATCAGTGGAACATTACCATCATTCCTGCAGCCATTCTTGGGATCTTTTCCTATTATTAAATCCCCTACCACTAAGGAAATCACTGTCCTGTCTCCGTCACTGCAGGATAATACATTGGACTGCAAAATCAGTTTAAACCACAAGGTCGGCAGTTCAAACGCACCAGCAACTCTTTGGAAACTCTTTGGAACCAACTCAACTGCACTTAACAACAATTATTATAAATTCATTTTGTCTAATTTTGAACAAATAATAAATGAGATCATAGATTATACACTTTTCTTTTTTCATTCATCTTATTTTTATTTTTTTAAAGCTTTTATTGTGAATTGAGTAATAGTTTATAGAACACATCATCAGTTTTACACACAACAAATCATATTTTATTTCATTACAATGATTACAATTCACTCTACATACCTTCTGTTAAATAGTATTTATCTCTATTCTTTTTTGTTGTTGTTGTTTAATGTACAAAAACATTCAGAACATATAGGACTTCATTCTCCTTGAATCAACTATCAACACTCATGGAAGCAGCAGTCAAGAAATCAAATGATGTATTACTTTAGGCAAATCTGTTGTACAAGACCTTTTTAAAGTGTTGAAGAACAAAGATGTCAGCATGAGGACTAAGGTGCGCCCGACCTAAGCCATGGTATTTTCAATAACCTCATATGCATGCGAAAGCTGGACAGTGAATAAGGAAGACCGTAGAAAAATTGATGCTTTTGAGTTTTGGTGTTGGAGGAAAATATTGTAAGTGCCATGGCTCCCAGAAGAACCAATAGATCCATTTTGGAAGAAGTGTAGCCAAAATGCTCCTTGGAGGCCAAGATGCCCAAATTTCATCTTTAATACTTTGGACATATTGTCAAGAGGGGCCATTTGCCGGAGAAGGATATCATTTTTGGTAAGGTGGAGGGTCAGAGAAAAAGAGGAAGACCCCCTACAAGATGGATTGGCCAACTGGCAGCATCGATGGACTCAAGCGTGGCAACAGTAGTAAGGTTGGCCCAGAATCAGGCAATGTTTTATTCTGCTGTGCATAAAGTTGCTATGTGTCAGTACCGACTCGATGGCACCTAACAACAACAACCAGTCATCTATTTTTTTTTTTTCTAATGTTTGTGTGTTTTTTCAATATTTGATACTCTATGTATGTCATGTGCTGTTGTTGTTGTTGTCCACCCATGGCGACCAGGTTTCAGATGAGCTTCCACATGAAGACAGACTAGGAACAAGGAGTGACAAACTACTTTAGAATATTTAGTCACTGAAAACCTTATGCATTTCATCCTTTTGCATGGGATTTTAGGGATTAAAGAGGAAATCCTTATATACTTAAAAGATAACTGAAAGCTCTTACTTGATGTGATGGCTAATGTTACATGTCAGCTTGGTCAGATCATGATTCCCACTAATGTGATTGTCCTCTGATTTATAATTATCCTTTATTTTGTGATGTTAGTGTTATTCTCTATTTTGTGTGTTATAAATCCTAACCCTATATGTAAAGACAGGCTTAGTGTGGGGTACATCTTGACTCACAATGTTCCAAGATGACCTGGCTCAAGTCACACCCCTGTTTTGATGTAAGCAGAGTTTTCTTGGGGGTTTGACTTGCATCTAATACGTATATGTAAATATGTAAAGAGGAACTTCCCCAACCACCAGGAGAAAAGAGCCAGTAGTGAAGTGCATCAGTTGGCCACTGGAGTCCTGCACTGAGAACTTCTTAGACTCAGGGGAAGCTTGATGCCAAGACACCTGGAGATCTCCAAGGAAAGCTGGGCCCAAAGATGGTGGGAGGAGAAAGTAATTCTCAGATCCATAGAGAGAAAAAGCCTTTCTCTAACGCTGGCATCCTGAATTCTGGCTTCTGAGTCTCCTTAACTATGTGAAAATAAATTTGTTAAAGCCTGAAAAAAAAAAAGAAAAAAGAAAAGAAAACCTTATGAATAGCTGAGAAACACTGTCAGATATAGTGCTAGAAAATTAGCCCCTCGGGTCTGAAGGCACTCAAAATGCAACTGGGGAAGAGCTGCCTCCTCAAAATAGAGTTGACCCTAATAACGTGAATGGAATAAAGCCTGGGGGTAGAAAAGGCCGTGGGAACCTTCATTTGCTGATGGGGCCCAACTCAAAATGAAGAGAAACAGCTGTAAACATACACTGAAAATCAGAACATGGAATGTACAAAGTATGAATCTGGGAAAATTGGAAGTTGTCAAAAATGAAATGGAACGCATAAACATCGATAGCTTAGGCATTAGTGTGCTGAAATGGACTGGTATTGGACATTTTGAATCTGATGACCACATTGCTTACTATGCCAGGAATGACAAATTGAATAGGAATGGTGTTGCATTCATTATCAAAAGAACATATCCAGATCAGTCATGAGGTACAACACTGTCTGTGATAATATAATATCCATGTGCCTACAGGAAGACCAGTTAATACCACTATTATTCAAATTTATGCACCAACCACTAAAGCTAGTCAGAATGAAATAAAAGAACTCTACCAACTTCTTCAATCTGAAATAGATCAAACATGCAATCAGGATGTATTGCTCATTACTGGGGATTGGAACGCAAAGGTTGGGAGCAAAGAGGAAGGATCAGTAGTTGGAAAATATGGCCTTAGTGATAGAATCATGCTGAAGATTGCATTATAGAATTCTGCAAAATCAGTTATTTGTTCATTTCAAATACATTCTTTAGATAGCATAAGAGATGACTATACACATAGACCTCACCAGGTGGAATACATAGAAATCAAATTGACTACATCTGTGGAAAGAAACAATGGAAAAGCTCCATATCATCAGTGAAAACAAGACCGGGGCCGACTATGGAACAGGCCATCAGAAGAAATGAAAACTTGTTTTCATTTCATTGAAGAAAATGAAAACAAGTCCATGAGAGACAAAATATGACCTTGAATGAGTAAATATATGCACACCCATATTCATCACTGCATTTGTCACAATAGCAAAAATATGGAGACTGCCTAAATGTCCATTAATGGAAGAATGGATAAACAAACTTTGTTACATACACTGAATAGAATACTATGCAATGTTGAAGAGTAATGCTGAATCTATGGAATACCTCATAACATGGAGGAGCCTGGAGGACATTATACTGAATGAAATTAGTCAATCACAAAAGGATAAACATTGCATGAGAATACTATTGTAAAAACTCAAGAAAATATTTTCATATTAAAAGATACATGCGTTTATGATTATCGGGGTGGGAGGGAAAGGAGAGCAATTCACTGGCTAGAAGGTAGACACATGTTAACTCAGGTGATGTCTTTTTTTGGTAAGTGCCATCAAGTCAGTTCCAACTCACAGCAACCCTGTGTAGGGTTTCTGAGGAGTGGCTGGTGGGTTTGAATCAACCACCATGTGGCCCAAACTGACCTTGCAGCCCAGTGCATTATCATTCAGCACCACACCAGGACTCTGAACTCGGGTGATGGGGATGGCAAAATACTAGAAATGGGAGAGCAATATACAAGAAGAGGGAGGTTGGTAGAAGAATGAGGAAGACAGGGGAAGACACAGGAAAGTATAAAAGGGATAGAGGTAACCAGTATTGTATACACAACCTTGGAAAAACAGTTTTTGTGGGTAGATACATGGACAGAGACAGGCTGAATTTGTATGGAAATATTGGGAGTATACTCACATATATGTAATAATTTGAAAGAGTTTATTTATATATTGATATTTGTCTCTCCTACAAACACAACTATGAATGTGTTGGATCATACAGCAGGCAATATGATGAAAACTTCTTAGGTATTATTAAACATCTTAAGGCAATGTGTTGTTCAGCCAGGGAGTTTTGAACCAGTCTCAGGGCTCACCATGGTTAATTGGTATAATATTGTCCATACAGATAATGTTCTACATTCTACTTTGGTGAGTAGCTCCTAGGATCTTCAAAGCTATGAGTGGCCATCTAAGGTGCAGCTGTTGGTCTCTTCCGGTTCAGAGGAAAGAAGAGTGATGATAATTTGAAAGGCTTGGAATCAATTAGTCCAATGGAGTAACAGAACATGTATACATTAGTCTCCACAACTCTGAAACCAGAAGAACTAGGTGGTGCCTGGCAATCACTATCAACTGCTCTGAAATGGAAATTTGTCACATTAAAAGGTGACAAATAGAGTGTGGGAAAATGTGTAACAAAAAGCAAAATTATTTTTTAAAAAAGGACTTGCTCTTACTGGTCAGGAAGACACTGGTATAACCAGAAACTTTGGCCTTCAACCACCATTCAGGTTTAGAATGGAACTCACCCTCATGACCCAATTTTCAGTCAAATAGTAGATATATAAGGGGAACAACAACACTAGTAAGGTATACTCATCAAGGAATGGTCAATCATTGAAAATCAAAGGGCAACATTTTCCAAAGGACAAAGTTGAGAAAGGTAGATTGGAAATAGAAACCACAAGAAGGAACAATTGATGTTGCATGGATCAGATTGTAATTAAGGAGATAGAACAAAGTTTATGGTTTAACAGCAACAACAACTAGTTTACAGTCTGTCCTTCTACAGCAACTGGCCCTTCTGATAGCATTGCCAAAGTATAAGAGACAAAGTCTTTCCACCCTGACTTCTAAGGAACATTCTAGCTGAACTTCTAATACAGATTTGTTTTTGTTCATCTGGAAATTCACAGTGTTTTCAAAATTCCTATCCTGCACCATAACTCAATGCATTAATTATTCTGTGGTCTTCCTTATTCATTATCCAATTCAGATATTGAAGTATTCAAAGTAATACAACACTTCTAGACTAAAAATTAGCAACCAGTGATACCAGTTTGCAATAACAACTGCAACAAAAAAATTAGGGAATAATGTAGTTACAGAAGTTTCAGATGAAGAGAAAAATCAAGTCTATTTCAAGAAACATAAAATAAATAAAGCACTAAGCTAGACTAAATCTTACTCCTAGCCCTTGTCCAACCCCTACCACTAATACTAACTCTAGTCTTAAACATTACTCTAGCACTATATAACGTCCTAGGCTTAGCCTAAACCTAACCGTTATCATAACCCTAACTCCTTACTTCTACCACCCCCCAATAAATAAATAAATAAATATATTATAGTGAATATATTTGCTTCTTTGGAGTCCTAGTTTGGCACTGTGGGCTAATGTGAAGAACTGCAAGGTTGATTTGAACCACAAGGTCGGCAGTTCAAGTTCACCAGTCAGTACTTGGAAACCCTATTCAAGGTAGCTATGAGTCAGAACTGACTTGACAGTACTTAAAAACAACAACAACAAATATTTGTTTCTTTAACAGCGTTCTCAACATTAAGAAAACTCCACATTTTAAACATAACTCTTAAGAAAGGTAATATAATTACAAATAACTTTAACTTAAAGTCAGTATAATCTTTTATTTATAACATGAAAGAAAGTGAATATATTTGAAAATCCAATTTTTTTAAAAAATTGAAAATTATTAGAATGTAAAAGCCTTAGAAGAAAGGTTTGAAAAGGTGAGAAGCAAGCTATTAAAATTAATTGGTGATGAAAATAAGAGGATGAAAAGTAGCAGATATCTCTCTATCCAAGTGATTCTGAAAGTGTGACCTATGGACGAGTAGCATTAATTTCACTTGCAACTTGTTAGACACGCAGTTTTGGGCCTTATGCCACACAAATTGAATCAGAAATCTTAAACTCTAGACTTTCACCTGTTTCTGATAGATGCTGTAATTTAAAGAACACTGATTCTATTCTAAATTTTTTAATTGAGCAGCCATATAGTTTCCCAGAGGTAGCCTATTTGAAATGATCTCTAATTAAAATTTCCAAAACATAAATAATCTGTGATCAGAGATTCTTTTAGTGGTGCAGTAGTTAAGTACTTGGCTGCTACTTAAAAGGTCACTGGTTAGAACCTACTCGCTGCTCTGTGAGAGAAAGATGTGGCAGTAGGTCTCCATAAAGAGCTGCAGCTTGTAAATTCTATGGGGCAATTCCACTCTATTCTATAATGTGTTGGAATTGCCTTGAAGACAGTAAATATGCATTTTTGTTCTTTATGGATTCTTTACATTGACTTTGCCCTTTATTTCTACAGTTATAACAGACTTATAATTGCCTTTAGAGTTTTCCTTTATTCAACCAGTAGATATTTAATTATTTCCTACAATGTGACTGTCACTATACATATTTGTTTTCTGTGACTGCTGTAACAGAATACAACAAATTTTGTGGCTTAAAACAAATTTATCTCCTACAGTTCTAGAAGTGCAAAATCAGTCTCATTGGGATAAAATAAAAATATTAGTAGGACTGATTTCTTTCTGGAAGCACTTAGGAAAGAATGTTACCTTACCTTTTTCAGCTTTAACAGATAATTTAAATTCCTTGGTCCATGGTCCTTTCCTCACATCAATTCAATCTCTTCTTTCTATTGTTACATTTCTTTCCACTAGCTTTTAACATTGCCTCATAAAGATATTCATATTACATTGGGCCACCAAGTAATCTGGCATAACACCCTTGTATAAAAATTGTTTTACCAGTCATCTATCAATTTGAAATACTGCAGTGGCTCATGTGTTGCTAAGACGTTGGAAGCTATACTACCATACCAGTATTTAAATATTACCAGGCTCATCCTTAGTAAATGGATTTCGGCAGAGTATCCAGACGAAGAAAGACTAGAAAGAAGGAGAGACGAGACAGACCACTTCTGAATGGTTAACCACTGAAAACCTTTGAATAGCAGGAGAAATTGTCAGACAAAGATTGATTGTTGCTGTTAAGTGTTGTTGACTCAGTTCTGACTTATAGTGACCCTGTACAGGGTTTCCTAGGCTTTAAAACTTCATGGGAGCAGAAAGTCTCATCTTCTCCCATGAAGTGGCTACTGGACTCCAACTTCAGACCTTGTGATTCACAGTCCAGTTTACCATATGGAGTTCAAAAATATGGGCTTGGGGGTAGAAATCACATGATAGAATTTTATAAGTCCAATGGCTTATTCATTGCAAATACATTTTTTTTTTTAACAACATAAAAAGAAACAATACACATGGACCTCACCAGATGAAAGACAATGAATCAATTTGATTACATCTATGGGAAGAAATGATGGAGAAGCTCAATGTCATCAGCAAAACAAGAGCAGGGGCTAACTATGGAACAGATCATCAATTGCATTTATGCAAGTTCAAACTGAAGCTGAAGAAAATTAAAACAAATACATCAATGGCAAAATATAACCTTGAACATGTTCCACCTGAATTTGGAGATTGCATGAAGAACAAATGTGATGCATTAGACACTAGAGACTGAAGAGTAGAAAAGTTGTGGGATGACATCAAGAATATCATATAGGAAGAAATCACAAGGTCATTAAAAAGAAAGGAAATACCAAAAAGGATTTCAAAATAGACTTTGAAGCATGTTCTTTAGCAGGGAGAAATTAAAGTAACTGGAAAAATTGAGAAAGAAAAAAACTGAACAGAAAATATATAGGGACAGTTTAAGAAGACAAATTCAAGTATTTAAGTGAAATGTGTGAAGACCAGCATTTAGAAAACCAAATAAAAAGAACAAACTCAGCATTTCTCAAGCTGAAAAAACTGATGGGAAAAAAAAAAATTGGCCTAGAATTGCAATTTTGGAGAATTCAGATGGGGAACACAGTGAGTCTATAAGATAAGTACTAGTTTGTAAACCACAAAGTAAGTGGATCGAGCCCACCAGCTGCTTCACAGGAGAAAGATGAGGTTTTCTGCTTCTGCAAAGATTTGAAAACTGGGAAACTCTATACAGAATAGCTATGAGTCGGAACTGACTCAAATGTACTTAAAAACAGCAAATGGCAAAGTATTGAATGTTACAATAATAATAATAATAATAATAATAAATGGAAGGAATACACAGAATCACTGTACCAAAAAAAAAAAAAAATTGTGGATATTCACCAATTTAAACATGTATCATATGATCAAGAACTGATGATACTGAAGGCAGAAGTACAATCAGCACCAAAGGCATTAGGGTAAAACAAAGGTCCAAGAAATGATAGAATACCAATTGAAATATTTCATCAAAATGATGCAATGTTGGAGGTGCTCAGTCATCTATGCCAAGAAATTTAGAAAAGCGATACCTGGCCAAATGATTGGCAGAGATCTATACTTGTCCTAATTCCAAAAAGAAGTGACCCAAAAGAATGTAGAAATTATCAGGCAATATAATTAATAATATGCAAGTGAAATTTGCTGAAGATCATTTAAAAAATAGTTGCAAAGTACATCTGGATGGAAATGCTGCAAATTCAAGCCAGATTTAGAAGAGAACACAAAATGAAGGATATCATTGCTAATGTCAGATGGGTCTTGACTAAAAGCAGAGATCACCTGAAAGATATTTACTTGTAGTTTATCAACTATAGAAAGTCATTATACTGTATGGATCATAAAAAACTATGGATAACACTGTGAAGAATGGACATTCCTGAACACTTAATTGTGCTCATGTGGAACCTGTACATAGACCAAGAGGCAATCTTTCAAACAGAATAAATGGATACTCAATGGTTTAAAATCATGAAGTTGTGTGTCAGGGTTGTATTCTTTCATCATACTTATTCAATCTGTATGTTGAGCAAATAATCTGAAAATTTGGATTATATGATAAACAGATGACAAAACTCTGCTTGCTGGGAGCAAAGAGGATTTAGAATACTTATTGATGAAGATCAAAGACAACAAGCCTTCATTATGGAATGAACTTCAACATTAAAAAAAAAAAAATCCTCACAACAGGAACAATAAAATAACATCATGATAAACAGATAAATGATTGAAGTTGTCGATAATTTAATTTTACCTGGATCCATAAGCAATATTTATGGAAATAGCAGTCAATAAACCAAAGAAGCCAGGTAGTACATCAGGCAAAAGTCCTCTTTAACGTGTTAACAAGCAAAGATATCAGTTTGAAGAGTAAGATGTGCCTGACCCAAGCCACGGTATTTTCAATCACCTCATATGCATGTGAAAGTTGGAGAATGAATAGGAAAAACCATAGAAGAATCTGTGTACTTGAATTATGGCGTTGGCAAAGAAATATTGGAAGTACCATGGACTGCCAGAAGAATAAATAAATCTGTATTGGAAAAAATACAATCAGAATATTAATTAGAAATAAGGATGGTGAGACTTGGTTGCATGTACTTTGAATGTGGTATTAGGTAAGACCAGTCATTAAAAAAAGACATGGTGCTTTATAAAGTGGAGGGTCAATGAAAACGAGGAAGACTCCAATTAAGGCAACAATGGCTGCAACAAAGGACTCAAATATGGCACCTATCAACAAGAGCAACAAAATAAATTCTGTTTAAAACAGACAAACAAGCAAACCTTTTTATTGTGAATTGAGTGAAGGTTTACAGAACAGATCATCAGTTTTATCGTCAACAAACCATATACTTTGCTTCACTACATCACTGCAATTCCCTCCATGTACCTACCAATAGTTAATTAACATTTATCTCTATTCACTTTAACTCTTGCATTTCTCCCTGTGTCTCTTGATATCTTCATCTTTCCACTGCTAACCTCTCTCTTGTTTTGTATTGCCTGCTCCATCACCCATGTTAGCATGTGTCTACATGGTAGCCCATGAATAATTCCATCCTTCCAACCCTGTGTATGGCAATCTGCTTTACCTTTAAATCTACTTGACTTTCTTTCCTATAGGAAGTTCTGAATCTGCACTATTTCTTTTTTGTGCTTTGTAGCTGACTGCATTATACATTCATATCTCTGGTTCCCTATTTTCAGTCTTGTAGGTTTGTTTCCCTTTAAATATTTCTATAACTGGATTGAATTGTGATGGGTGGTGCTGTCATGAATGGTAACCTTAGGTTGTTGTATGCTGTTGTTGGTTCTCAGTCTTTAGAATTTTATTACAGTTTGTCTGGTCATTACAAATTCCTTTAATTTCTGCTTATAAGGATATGTCTTAATTTTGCTGTTGTATTTGAGGGACAACTTTGCTGGATATATGGTTATTTGTTAACTTTTTTTTTTTTTCTATCAGAGTTTTCTGTATGTCATTCCATTGCCTTCTTGTCTGCATTGTTTCTGCTCAGAAATCTGACATTAGATTTACTGGTTATCTTTTGTAGGTAGCTCTCCACTTTTCCTGAGCTGCTCTCAGGATTCATTTCTTGTCTTTGTTTCTGAAAGCTTGATTATCATGTCTGGTGATTTTCTTTGGGGACCTTTCCTCTTTGGGGTTCATTCAGCTTTTATATGTTTATGTTCTCATCTTTCATGATGTTAGTGAAGCTTTCTTCCAACAACTCTTTGACAATTTTCTCTGTGCTTGTCTCTTTCTGTTCTGGAATTGTGATAATCTGTAAATTGTTCCTCATAATGGTGTCCATATCAGAAAGATGTTTACCTGTGCTTTAATCTTCCAGTTGGAGTGTAGGTCTACCTTTAGCTCATTTGTCTCAGTTTCTTGATCTTGTTCTGGACATGTGCTGATATGGTCGTCTGTTTCTGTTTTTTCGGGCATACTCAAGAATTATCTGTGGCCTTCATAGCCACAGAGGACTAGAGTGGAGAGTAAAGTGTCCAGCTGATAAGAAGAGAGGAAATAT
>NW_006408604.1:4553389-4569632 GCF_000296735.1 Chrysochloris asiatica
GTTTATAGCAAGGAGGGGAGTGATTAACTTTTCAGTCTAGGAGTGGAGGTCCCTAGGACCATCAAGGGAGAAGAGCAGAGAGTGGGACCCTACCCAGAGAAGCAGTGATGCCTGAAATGGAGCCAGAGATGATGACGTGGAGCAATGAAGCAGCTGGAGACTTTGGATCCAGAGAGGGAGAGCGACTGTGTGCTGAAGACCTGGGGGGTATGGGGGGAATGATTGCATGGAGGGGATTGTAACCATGGCAATGAGAGACAATATACGATAGAATGAATGTAAAACTAATGTTCTCCCATGTAAACTATCACAGAATTCACAATAAAACATTAAAAAAAAAAGGAATTATCTGTGGCCTTAATACTTAGATGGGTGTGGATTTTGGTATTTTTTATGCTTTCTGATTGCTTCCAGGTAGATGTTATCAGGAGATACACTTCCCTTTTCACTCTTCTTCCTGAGAAATTTCAAGATGCTATTGTTGGTCATTGTGATGTAACTCAGGATTTAATTTTAAGCCTATTTCCTTTTCAGTCTGCCTGTCCCACTCCACAACCCCCATTTAGGTCTTTTTCCTATTGATAAGCAGTTCGGGGATGGCTGTGGCTGTTACACTGCTGTTTGGTTTTAAGTGGAAACTGTCACTTTAAATTTCGAGGAGATATGTGTGCATGCATAGTAGAAGCCTCCAGGGGTGGGTGTGGGGTGTCCACTCACTCAGGCTCCCCTCTAGTCACCAGAATGGAGGTGCACAGAGAGGTTCATGAACAGATTCAAAAAAAAAAAAAGGAACGTCCACACCTTTATCTCCAGAGTTCTGTCAGGCATCTGTGGCTGCTCTGATCCTTACCCCACTTGGTCTCACCCAAGGTGGCAGCTCCAGGAGCAGCTGAGTGTCTTGAATTAGAAAGCAATGGATTTCTTACTTCAGTTACAAATTCCCCTATCTGTAAGCCTCCCGACCTTCTAAATATTCCTTTATATGTGGTTCAGAGTTCTGGCACCATCCCCTGAGCCTGCTTGGTCCAGTATTCTGTGTTGTAGCTGACAGAGCTCCTCACTGCACTTCCACTTGAACTGCCATCTTGTTTGTTCCTCCTTAGCCTACATTTTTTATACCTAGTAGTCCATGCATAAATATCTTAAGTATACAACTATATTTTCATGACCAAATAATATATGAAGTCAGAAAACTATATGTTAAATTGCCATTAGACATTGTCCCTGTTTTCACACTCATTAATGTCCAGTTAGAAATAGTTATGCTTCTATAACAAGTAGTTACAGAAAATAACTTTGGGCACTGAAATTATCTGAAATTATTTTTCAAGCTCTAAGATCATTTCATTTATTACTATACCATCATCTTCATTAATGTTTTAGACTTTATATGTGCAGTATAATCTTAGCCTAGACATATTTATATTACTATCAAACTGCTTTCCAATTTCAATTTTGAATGAATCATAATCAACATATTCCTGTTTTTACACTTCATAGACTACTTGATGTAGGGGAAGGACCATACATTAAGAGTGAGATGGGGCTGGGTTTAAATTCTAGTTTTCTGCTTATTAATAGTGTGACCTTATATGAGTCCCTAATATCTTTGCACCTGTTTCTTCACCTGTAATGTGAGGGCAATAATGTGAGTTTTGCAGGGATTTTATAAGGATTAAAAATAAACTATATGAAATTCATAGAACTGTGTATCGCAGGCATCAACAAAATAAATTATTATAATATACATTCTTTTTTTCAGTTCTTGACATATCTCCGTAAATTTATCCAGCTTTATTTTCACATAATAACATAATTATAGAAACTGACTTAAATCTATAAAATTTGAACTGGTTTCTGATTTTCAATGATCGGTTTATCTTTCCTTTAATATATAATTTAATCAAGTTATACTAATATTACAATCTTATGAATAAAGTCTGCTGTTCAAGTAAAGCTTCAGACTTTAGAAAAAATAATGATACAGGAAGTCATTTCAAGTTCTATGAGGATATAATTCTTAAAATTTTGCCTAACTTTGCTTCTCTCACTCAAACAGGTTAAAATGTTCAAGGCTATTGTGTGATCTATTACTGAGTTAGTAATGACAGTCAAGTTTGCCAACACAATCACTGCACTACATTATCTAAGTCATTGCTCTGTAAAGTGCTTTGGGATACCTTGAGTATGAAGGGCCATATATCAAATATATTATATTTTGTTCTATATGGTACCTGAGTTTTTGCAATGCATATTCAACAAGCTGAATAAAAAGACTCCTGGATCCTGAATGTATTTTATTAGTACTTGTATGCTTTCACCACAAGTATGTAAAAGCTCAACTTGAACTAAAGGAAATAAGTGTTTCAAGGGAGAGAAACAGAGACAGTGAGAGAACTTCTATCTTGAAAGTGGAAATCCCAGCATTATATGTATCCCACTAGCATCCCTGACCTCAGAATTTGCCTGCCTCTCAATTGTCACTCAGAAACCTAAATTGGTTTTCTTTCCATGCAAAAGTGATGTATGAAAGCAGGAATCACATCAACATCATTTATCATTGTTTCACCCTCAGTTCATTATACCCTGATGAAATGAATGAATGTATGAATAAATGAATGGTTTTTAATATCTTATGTCCTCACTAATTTTTTAACTATACTATTTTTAAAGTGACACTTCAAATTTTGGTAAGCAGACCTGCTGCATGCTAGAAATATTATTAAACCCTATCATGGTGGAAGTTTGCAAGGAGGAAACACACCAGAGATGTTTATGTAACATGCCTATATATGGTAGTTAGAGTTCTCAACTCTTGCTATAGGATTGTCTTTCAGTAAAAGTGCTATTTTGTTGTATCATACAGGCATAATAAAGTATATCCCTAATAATCAGAGATGCTTTATTTTTGTTAAATTATTCCTATCCATCAATAAATGTAAGGCAAATTAATAGCAGATATATACAAATATATGTACTTGAATACATGCCAGAAATATGAACTTGCTGTAAAATAAGTTAGCACATATCTTAGAAATTTAAGGAAAACGTATCTCCTTCCTTTTCTTGATATATTGTTTTATATCCTTATTACTACGCTACCTGGAAAATTGGGACTTTTCCCTTTTTGCTTTCAAAAGATATTTCTTAAGTTTTTGCTACATGATAGATTTTGAATATATGACCATTATCTAAGCTTGCCTGATTTATTAAGTTACCCTCAACAATGGAAACATATTAATAAACTCAGTTAAAGAATAAAGTGACTAATTTTTCAATTACAGGATTATATAAATCTCATCAACTAGAATAATAAAGCATGGTTTCAGAGCATAAAGTTTATTTCTCCAGAAAAAAACAATTTTTTTTTTTTTTAATTTAAAGGATGCTAATATATCTCTCAAACAGAGCAAGGGGTTAGTACATGATTTAAAATCAAGAAATGTATGTGTTAAAGTAGTATCCTTTCACCTTAATTATTTAATGTATATGCTGAGCAAATAATCTGAGAGGCTGGGCTATATGAAGTATATGGCTTCAGGAGGAAAGTTCATTAACAAATTGCGATATGCAGATAACACAATCTTGCTTACTGAAAATGAAGCAGTCTTGAAGTACTTAATGATGAAGATCAAACAATACAGTCTTCAGTATGGATTACAACTCAATGAAAAGAGAACAAAAGTCCTTACAACTTGACCAAGAAACAATATCATGATAAATGCAGAAAAGAATTAATGTTGCCAAATATTTCATTTTTCTTGGATCCATAATCAACAGTCATGGAAGTAGCTGTCAAGAAATCAAATGAAGTATTGCATTGAGCAAATGTGCTGCAAAAGAACTCTTAAAAGTGCTTAAAAGCAAAGATCTCCCTTTGAGGACTAAGGGATGCCTGACCCAAGCCATGATAATTTCTGCACCATGTCCATGTGAAAACCTCATATGTATGGACAATGAATGTGGAAGACCAGAGAAGAACTGATGCATTTGAATTAAGCTGTTGGTAAGAATATTGAAAGTACCGTGGACTTACTGAAGAACAACAACAACAAAAATCTGTGTTGAAAGAAGTACAGCCAGAATGCCTCTTAGAAGCAAGGAGCAAGCCTTTCCTTTCATACTTTGGATTTGTTCTCAGGAGGGATCAATCCCTAAAAGCTACTATCATGTTTGGTAAAGTAAAAGGTTAGTGAAAAAGAGGAAGACCCCTAACAAGATGGATTAAGACAGTGACTGCAACAATGCACTGAAACATAGTAATTGTCAGGATGGAATAGGACTGGGCAGTGTTTCATTTTATTGTGCATAGGATCACCATAAATCTGTGTACATGCGAGGGCACCTAACAACATGTCTAAAGAGCAATGCACTAAATCATCATTTCTGATGATGGCATTCAACCATTGGCTGATGCCAATCATATATACAGAAACACAGAGTTATAAAAGAGACAATTCCTTGTGAAAATTACCATCTGTATTACCTTGTTCAAAGCAAAATACCCCAAAATTCAGAGACTTTTTGCAAAAAAATAGCAACAATAATCTCTCCCACAGCACTCTACTCAGCTGGGTTTAATAATTCATTGCAATGGTTAGAACTCAGATACTATATTTGCAGTTATGAGGTTTATTTAGGGAAGTTAACAGGTACAATTCAGGATCAGAAATGTTTGGAGTATAGTTATTCCAGTCAAGACAGCCTTTCCTCTGCTGTGCCCACAGGCAGGCCTTTCACTAGCCTCTGCCCCTTTGACCTCTGTGCTGTTCCTGAAATGTTACAAAGTCCTATTGGAGCAGGTGATAAATGTTCACAATGTATACCACTACACCATAAACCTCAGCCTGAAGGTCCTCAGCTCTAATTCTGTGGGTCAGCAAACATAGCTCCTCCAAGTAACTTCTGGAGGCATTTCACTCTACATGCAAGACTCCTGAAAGTCACTCAACTTTTCTTGCTCCTTTGGCTGGGAAATTCACTGTTCTGCTTTATGCCCTGTCTATTGTCTCTGCTGCTGTTTCTCTTCTACTCCTCCATGGTCACAGCTTTCTGTCTCTGTGTTGTTAAAGTTCAATGCACAGGTCTCTCTAGGTCTAAAGGAAACACTCCACCTCTGATTCTTCTTTGATGGTAGTGAAATCTTCTCCCTTTGCTTCTGAAATGACTTATTGTATACCCATTAGGCTGTCAAAAAGGAGCTCTGGTAGTGTAGTAGTTATGAGTCAGGCTGCTAACCTCAAGGTCCGCTAGTTCGAAACTACAGCTATTCCACAGGAGAAAAATGAGGCTTTCTGCTCCTGTAAAGATTTACAGACTCAGAAACACTATACAGGATCACTATAAGTCAGAACTAACTCCACAGCACACCACCTCCAGGCTGTGAAAATTGACCAATAAGAATCAGCCCTGTTGACAATCACTTACAACTGAATCATATCTGAATCTTCTCCCACCTTTTCTCACCCAAACACATCTAGAAAATGTTGCTTGCTAGGAGTTTACAAAGACTATGAATAGGAGACTTTAAATAATTCACTGAACCACATTATTAAAACAATTTTTACCATTCTACAGAGAAGATGTCAGCTTGAGGACTAAGGTGCACCTGACCCAAGCTGTGGTATTTTCAATAACCTCATATACATGTGAAACCTGGACAGTGAATAAGGAAGATCATAGAAGAATTGATGCTTTTGAGTTATGGTGTTGGAGGAGAATATTGAAAGTTCCATGGACTGCCAAAAGAACCAATGGACCTGTGTTGGAAGAAGCGCAGCCAGAGTGCTCCTTGGAGGCCAGGATGGCCAAACTTCATCTCTTATACTTCGGACATATTGTTAGGAGGGACAAGTTGCTGGAGAAGGATGTCATGTTTGGTAAGGTGGAGGGTCAGAGAAAAAGAGGAAGACCCCCAGAGAGATGGATTGGCCAAGTGGAAACATCAATGAGCTCAAGTGTGGCAACAATAGTGAGGTTGGCCCAGGACTGGGCAGTGCTTCATTCTGTTGTACATAGGGTCGCTATGAATCGGTACCAACTCAATGGCACCTAACAACAACAACAGTCTAGGGGAGTCCTTGTGTGGGACTGTAGGATAAGCATTAAACTGCTAACTGCAGAATCAGTTATTCAAACCCACCAGCCACTCATCAGAAATCCTATATAGGATGGCTATGAGTTGGAACCAGCTTGATGATATTTAACTACAACAACAGGCACATAGAAGTCCTAAATCAGGCTCTTGGTAGGGTTGCTCACTTCTGGAAATTCTGATGGATGATCTATTTATGACCTTCTATCTTCTGTGGCTACAACCAACCCTTGGCACTCCTTGTCTTGCAGACACATTATTCCAATCTTTGTCTCAGTTTTCACATCATCTTGGTAGCTGTGTTTCTCTCAACTATCCCTTCTCTTTTAAGGACATCTGCATTTCTTTTAGTGCCCAGTTTAAATCAGGATAATCTCACCTGGAGACCTTTAACTTAAGTGCATCTTCCAAGACCCCTTTTCTAAATAGGGCCACATTCACAAATCCTAGGCATTAGAATTTGGCTTCTTTTGGGGTGGAACACTGTCCAACCCAATACAGATGGGATAGAAGGAGAATTGGAGGACCATATGGATGACGGTTGCAATGAAAGTGAAGGAATAGATATGAAAATGCTTGGACAAAAGGATTTGTTAATAAATATAGAAAACTAAGAAAAATGATAGTAAAGGGACACCTGTAATTCTTTATCTTGGTTGTAGTTCATTGAGCTTCTTGAATGCTTGTCTTTTCACTTTGCAGGATGTTAGGAAATTTTTCTTCCAGCAGCTCTTCAACTACCACCTCTGTGGATTTGTATGAATCTTTCTATTCCAGAATGCCAATAATTCTTAACTTATTCCTCTTAGTGTTGTCCAACATCTATCTTAGACCATCTTCAGATTTTCTTATCCTTTTATCTGCTTGCTCTTCTATCTTAGTAATATTGACAGATTTGTCTTCCAGCTCACTAGTTCTGGCTTCCATCTCTTTAGTTCTACTCTTTTGCCCTTTCAGTGTATTGTCCATTTCTGATATTCTATTATTAATTGTTTGGAGCTCTTTCTGTAGGTTTTGAATTGTTTCCAATGTTGTATCTGTCTTATTTGATTGTTCCTGTAACACTTTCCTGGCTTCTTCCTTATTTTTCTCAACTCCTCTCTAAAGTGTTTTGACCCATTTTATAATCATTTTTCTGAACTCCTTCTCAGGCACTTCCAAAGCTTGAACTCCTAGAAGTATGGAGTGTAAATCTACCTGCAGATCATTTGTCTCACTCACTTTATCTTCTTTCTTGAAATGTGCTAATATGATCATCTGTTTCTGTTTCTTGGCCATATTCAGTAGTTAGCTGTAGTTTTAATGTTTCAATGAGTTTGTGATTTGGTATTTTTTATGCTTTCTTATTGTCTTCAGGTAGATGGACTTCCTTTTTCACTCTTTTTATTACTCAACTCAGAGTAATTGTCACAGGTGTTGGCTGCCTACATGGTGTATGGCAGCTGGTATTGGTTCTTGCCTGTGTTGTGGGATTTTTTTAAGGTGAAATTGTAGCTTGACTATATTACAGCAATTTCTGTCTTTTCTTGGGTAATATTGGGAGAGGAAGAGCCCCCTAAAGGTAAAAAGAGGACCAAAAAACAAAACAGCAACAGCAAAAGAGACAGATTGGATACTGTAGTCTATAATCACAGAAAAGAGAGAAGAGAAGAAAAAAAAAATCTTTAGCCTAATATGAGTATGACATTAATATCCTTTTTCAGCTTCTTGCCTTCAAGGCCACCTGAGAAATTTCAAGCTGCCACTGTTAGTCGTTATGACAAAACTCAGGATTTAATTTTTGGCCTGTTTCATTTTTAGTCAATGTCTCTCCCACTCCACAACCCCTGTTCTGGCCTTTTTCCTAGTGATAAACAGTTGAGGGCCAGCTGTGACCATTTTGCACTGCCATTTGGTTTTTCGCGGAAACTGTTCTTTTAAATTTTGAGGAGATCTATGCACATGTCTAGTAGAACTCTCCAGGGGTGAGGGGATGTACACTTGTTCAGGCACCCACTGTAGTCACTAGAATGGAGGTGCTCAGACAGCAAAAGACCAATAAACAGATACGGAAAAAAAAAGAAAGAAAGAAAGAAAGAAAAGAGTATCTGCACCTTTATCTCCAAGCTTCTGTCACGTGTCAGTCTGTGGCAGCTCTGATCCTTCTCCCACTCAGTCACCCCAAGATGGTGCTTCTAGGAGACTCTGAGCCTGGCATATTTGAAAGTACAAATTTTCTTGCTTCCACAATAAATCCCACTAGCTATAAGCCTTCAAAACTTTAAAAATATTTTATATATGTGATTCAGAGTTCTAGAACGGTACCCTGAACCTGCTTTATCCAGTATTCTGTGTTACTGCTGATGGAGATCCTCACTGCACTTCTACCCTATATACCTCCCATGTAATCAATTTTCCAAAATCAAAATAAATCCTCTATTCTTATTATTCAGCCTTTAAATTTGTAATTTAAAAAAAAATTTATATAACCACCATATTGCATAAGCAATATATTAATGTTGGGAAATTAAAAGAGGAATAAGAAAAAGTAACAGCAGTAACTAGCAATTAAAGCACCATTGAGTCCTGGTGTAGCATTGTAGGATAAGCACTGGACTGCTAACCAAAAGGTCAGCAGTTCAAACACACCAGTCATTCCTAGAAAATTCTATCCAAGGTTGCTTAAGTAGGAATTGACATAACAGCACTTAACAGAAACAACAACATGTGGTAGGCACTAGCCTAATGCTTTACCTTTATTTAATCTGCACAACAAGCCTATGAAGTGAGTAGAATTTTTATCTTCAAATTACATATGTGGAAACTTAGATACAGTTATCTTACATAATTGCTGGGTAATCTTTGTTTGTTAGTGTATTCACTGTAAATGAGGTTACAATAGTCATATAAACATAATATGGCAGTTAGTAATTATACATTGAGCTCCAGAATATGAACTTTAGCCATTTACTGGTAATGTTATGATACTTGGTACAGAATTTTATTTTAAAACAAATATCTAGTGCTGTCTTATTTTATACACAATATCATGCTACACACTGAAGATGAGGGAAGGAAAGAAAATCTTCAAAGTCTTTATGGATGGGAAAAGGGAGAGAAATATAGTCATGAACAAAATTAAACAAATGTGCAATATATTAATATATAATAGCTCAAATTTAAATCCATACATCATCAGCTGCTTGAGAAAATGACTGTAGATCCCTGGTAGTGTAGTGGATTATTAGCTAGACTGCTAACTGAAAGGTCAGCAGTTCAAATCTACCAACCACTCGGAAGGAGAGAGATGAGGCTTTCTACTGTTGTAAAGATTTATAGCCATGGACACCCATACACCGTTGCTTTGAGTTCGAACCAACTCATTGGCACAGAATTACCACCACCACCAATGACTCAGAAAGTAGATAAGTTTTAAATCCTACTCAAAATGGATACTAGGATATTGAAGTGTCCTAAGTTGGTGTGACAATGAAAAGAAAACAAAAACAAAAATAAACAACAACACATATGATGGGGAAGACTCCAAAATTCTGTCTAACATATTTTACAAGGAAGAATTTTACTAGGTTGTAGAGCAGGAAATATACTGAAATAGAAATGGGCCATGCTAGTACGTTAGGGTTTCCAAACCATTTCCCACTACAATGCATGAAAATGACTCATTGTGACAAAGATTTTCCAACAAAAGTAATGAAGCATACAGGAGGTAGTAGAGGGTGATCTTAGAAATTTAAGGTGATTTCTTGTCAAGGAAATCCTCACAAAGGAACAATGTGTGGCAAGAAACACTAGAAAAAAGAAACCAAAAAACTAATTTATAAAAAGCTATTGTAATACTCATGCATTTAAAATCAGAATATATTTTCCAATATACCCTTCACATTGTCTTCCAAGAGATGAAAATATTTTTAAATGTTTTATTGATAGATTTCACCTAAACTTTTCCTTTTCATATTCTTCCTATTACAAAAGGTGTTTTTTTGTTGTTGTTTTCTTTTCTTTAGCATTTAAAAAATATTTATGGGAAAAGTGAAACCCATGATAGAAATGTGTATTCTGTTTTGTTTTAGGTTAGTTTTTTTTTAGTAGCATAGCTCCTAAACATACATAATGCTAGATATCTGTTCTCTCTTTTTCCAATTTTATTTTTTATATAGTACCAAATATCCTGAAAGAATTTATTTCTAAGACACATGCTTTATGAAAAGAAATTCACAGGCAGATATAGGATTCTAAATATCTCATTCCAAGATATTTCAATTCTTTAATACTTATAGTAATATTTTTAGAATCACCACACAAACATGTCATTATCCTCATTGTTGTCATTGTTAAGTCCCATCAAATTGGTTCTGACTCAGTGGACCTATATAGAATGTTGAAGGAGCATCTGGTGTGTTTGAATCACTGACCTTGAGCTAACGGTCCAGTGCTTATTCTACAGTGCCACACCAGGAATCCCATCATTTATTTTAGTTAACCATTATTTGATAACTCATGCTATTATTCTGACAAAAAATGCTTAAAAGTGATCTAATTATTTTAAATTAGAATTTTGACCTGTACTCCTTAAGACAAAGGAACCTTGGTAGCATAGTGGACTTTAAATTGGACTGCTAACCACAGTCAGTAGCTCCTTGAAAGAAAGTAGAGGTTTTCTTCCCCAGTAAAGATTTACAGCCTCTGAAACACTATACAGGGGGACTCTATGGGTGAAAATTGACTCCATAGCACTTAACAGAAACAGGAAACAAATTTAGAAAATTAAACCAATTGTTGTAGAATCAATCCTGACTCATGGTGACCCTATGTGTGTCAGAGAAGAGTGTGCTCCATAAGGTGTTCAGTGGTTTATTTTCCAGAAATAGCTAACAAGGGTTTTTGTTTTTTTAATTAGTTGCTACGGAGTCAATTACAACCACAAAATCTTTTGGTTAAAAGGAGAGTTAAACTGTTTGCACCACAAAAATTACCCAAACAGAGTCATTTCACAATTCTATTAGTAATAAGTGCATAGTCATTGAGTTGTGAGTTCACATCTATTTTTTGACTATAACTATAGCTCTGATAAGGAGCTCTGGTAGCATAGTGGTTACGGGCTGCAAACCTCAAGATCTGCAGTTCGAAACCACCAGCTGTTCCGCTGGAGAAAAATGAGGCTTTCTGCTCCCGTAAGGATTTACAGCCTTGGAAACCCTGTGCAGGGTTGCTATGAGCCAGAACCGACTCCACGGCACAAAACAACAACAACAATAGCTTGATGTCCTTCTTGGGTGGAATCATGCCTTGTCTTCTGTTAGTAATGTCAGATAAAGATCAGTTGGTAAAGTCTGACAATGGTTCCCAAACTCAAAAACAAACAAACAAACAACAACAACAGAGAATCAGGTATACCTGTCAATACATGAATTTACATTGAGTCAAAAATTATAATTTCCACAATATTAATCTACTTTGCAGAAAAGGATAAGGTAAAGGACATGCTTGGTAAAGCAGAACCTCAGTGAAAAAGAGGAAGATCCCCCTAAGAGATTGTTTGATATTGTTGTTGTTGTTAAGTGCCGTCAAGTCGGTTCCGACCCATAGCGACCATGTACAGGGGTTTCCGAGGGTGTTTGATATAGTGGCAACAAAATTGGGTTCCAATGAAGCAACAATTATGAGGATGGCAAAGGACTGGGCAGTATTTCCTTCTGTTGTGCATAAGGTCATTATAATTCAGAACTGACTCTATGGCATCTAATAACAACAATAAAAGGACATGGGGGTCACCAAGAGAGAAGAGTATGAGTGGAATATGGGACCCTAACCAGAGAAGCGATGACATCTGAGATGGAGGCAGAGATGATGACACGGAGAGATAGAGCAGCTGAGGACTCTAAACTAATGGAAACAGAAAGGCTGTGTGCTGGAGGGCAGGAGGCTAGCTTGCAAAATATGCCCTTTGGTTGTTTAAATGATTATATATTCCTGCAGGCTTTTGTGAAAAAAAAAAATAAATAAATAAATAAATAAATAAATAAATAAATAAATAAATAAATAAGAGGGAATAGAGACAAATGCTGTTAATTTATGGTGCATGGATGGGATTATAATCATTTCAATGAAGCAAAATATGACTGGTTGAGTGCAAAACCAATGTTCTCCCATGTAAACTATCACTCAAGTCACAATTAAAGCTTTTTAAAAAAGGGGGAAAAAATGTCATGGGGTTACCTTGAGTCAGAATTGTATAAGGTTAAGGAGCCCTAGTTGTATAGTAATTAAATTCCTGGTTGCAAACAAAAAGTTGGCAGTTCAAAACCACCCAGTGGCTACATGGAAAAAAGACTTGGCAATCAGCTCTTTTTGGCAATCATAAAAATTACAGATTAGAACACTGTATGGGGGAGTTCTAATCTATAGCAAAGGGTTTCTATATGCCAAACATCAACTCCACAGCACCTAATAGTAACAATAAAGAATGCCATTAGAGATGCTAATATTTCTCTTCTCTTGCTCTTTTAAGGAACCCTGGTGGTATAATGGGTTACACATTGGACTGCTAACCATAAGGTCAGGAGTTTTGAATCTATCAGACACTCTTCAGGAGAAAGATGAGGTATTTTGCTCCCATAAAGATTTACAGCCTTGGCAACTCTATACAGGGTCTTTATGAGTTGAAACCCACTCGTAGGCATACAACCACCATCACTGCCAATGTGCACTTTTGAGTTTACGTGCCCACATATTGAAGATCAATGGCATTTGGTGGTGGTGGTGATTGTTTACTGTGGAGTCAGTTAAGACTCGTATCAACCTTTCTAACATTGTAAATCTTTTCGGGAGCAGAAAGTCTCATTTTTCTCCATTGGAGTGGCTGGTGGACTTGAACTACTGGCTTGTGGTTAGCAGTCCAACATGTAACCCAATACTTTACCAGGGGTCCTTCACTGACATGTTGTTGTTGTTAGGTGCCATCGAGTCGGTGCTGACTCATAACGACCATACACACAGCAGAATGAAATGCTGCCTGATCCTGGGCCATCACTGACATAGGAATGCACAAAGCATATATTAGTTTTTTTAGGATGTTGTTGTTAAGTGCTGTCGAGTCAATTCCAACAGTGACCCTGTATAGAATTTCCTAGGTGTTGCTGGTGTTGTAGGGTTATCCTACAGCTTATTTTACAGTTCCATACCAGGACTCTTGTTTTCAGGATATTGCTAAGATATTTTATATGATTTAGTTCTATTTTTAATGATGCATCTCCGTCTTCACCGCATTTTCACCACCCATATACACAAACAAACACATAATCAGAAGTTTTTAAATCCAACGCTACTTCAGGACAAGTTTGTCTAATAGAAATCTCTTAGTTAAGGAATGGTAACAGCCAAAAATAAGCATCTTAGGAGAACTGCATTGTATTATCCCAGATCTAAATCATAGATTGATTTCAGAGATGGTACAGAAAACAAATGTCATAGACTTACATTAAATTTGAAAGTGAGTTAAGGAAAGCACACATACACATATAGCTAAAGTTAATCATATAACCTTCTCTTCTACTGTCCATAATAAAAATAAGCTACAAAAGATTTGGCATGCATTTATTCATATCTTTGGTACATTCCCATAGGGTCTTGTTTTAGGTTCAGTCAGATATTGCACCAGGAAAAATCAGACATTCATCTTTTGCTGCCTTAATTGTAAGTTGAGTGGATGGTTGCACATCTTCTGTATCCTTTTTAAAATGTTGTCATGGGTGTCATCTCTGTTTCCAGCTTTTTGGTTTTATTGCAGTTTTATTTTCTGTAATTTTCTTGAAATGCGAAAGATATAGTTCTGCTGTGATGAATGAGATTGGTAGCCCATAGCTCAGTCACTAGTTTGTTCATAGATTGACCATTGAATGTAAAGTATGTGGTGCTAAAAACAATTTTCATGAAATCTATTGTTGAATGTGTAATGATTCATCACTCCTTGTGAAGTTGCTAACTTTATGTCTTATTTCTGCATCATTATTCATTTTTCTTTTTAAATAAGTATCTGGAAGGACAAAACTCAATCCAAAAACTAACCTACACTAAACTGATTACAAGTGAGAAATATTCACTAAGCATATCAATAATGAATATATAGTCTAACTGACTATTTTAAAAATTTTATAATGTGTTTTGCTTGTTTTGTACATTAAACGGTTTGATATTTAACGTCTATCATAATTTGCTATAGAGAATTGTTTAAATTTTATTGTTAGAATATATATATTCTAACACCACCACCTCCAGCACCATTATGTATGTTACATGTACATACACATGTAACCATTATATATACATAATGGTGCTGGAGGTGGTGGTGTGCCATGGAGTCAATTCCAACTCACAGCGGCCCTGCATAGGGTTTGTGAGACTGGGAACAGAAATCCTCATCTTTCTCCTATGTAATGGCTGGCAGTTTTGAACAGCTGACCTTGAGGTTAGCAGGCCAATTTGCAAACACTAAATGTTACCAGAGCGCTCTCTCTTTCTTCCACAAATGGTGTGTTATACACACACACATAACACATCATTTGCCTATTCAACATTTTTTGCATGTACAATTTAGTGATACCAATTGCATTTGATTTTGTTGTGTAGTCCTCAACAGCTTCCATGCCAAGTTTTCTATTACCATAAATAAATACTTAATGCTTTCTAAACAGTGATATCCACCCTTCCACTCCCAATAACCACTGATAAACTTGGGTTTCTATACCTTTGCCTATTCTAGAGCTTTCATAGAAGTGGGGTGATAGAATACTTATCATTTTGTGATTTACCTACTTGTAGCATGTTTTCAAGGTACATACATGTTATAGAATGTATCAGAACTTCTTATCTTTGATAAATAATTTAAAATTCAGTTGTCCAATATTATGTAATCTACTATGTTTTAGTTCAAGAGCATGATTTTTATGGAATGAAATACATATGTATTAGCTTAGTTGAATAATTAACTTCCTTCCACTTGTTAACTTTCTGCAACAAATTGGATCAATTGATATGGTATCAATGCCAATTTCTACTTTCAGAAAGTACACAAATGGTTTCCCTGAAAAAACAAAATAATAGATATAAATATTTATTGTGTATGAGTGTATGATTTTATTGATATGACCTTTAGAAGACAAACAACACCACTATAAATCAGAGGCAAATGGAGAGAATGAAACTCCAACAGGAAAAAATTCCAACAGGGAAAATATGGAAACCTTGCATAGGGTTTACAAGAAGCAGCTCGTGAGCTTGAACCGCCGACCTTGTGGTTCAAACTGAACTTGCAGTCCAGGACATTGATCATAGACGTTGTTGTTGTTAGGTGCCATTGAGTTGGTACCAACCCATAGCAACCTTATGCACAGCAGAACAAAACACTGCCCAATCCTGGGCCAACCTCACTTCTGTTGCCATGCTCGAGTCCATTGATGCTGCCACTTAGCCAATCCATCTCGTAGGGGGTCTTCCTCTTTTTCTCTGGCCTTCCACCTTACCAAACATGATATCCTTCTCCAGTGACTGGTCTCTCCTGACAATATGTCCGAAGTGTGAGAGAAGAAGTTTGGCCCTCCTGGCTTTCAAGGAGCACTCTGGCTGCACTTCTTCCAAAACAGATCTATTGGGTTTTTTGGCAGCCCATGGCACTTTCAATATTCTTCTCCAACACCATAACTCAAAGGCATCAATTCTTCTACAGTCTTCCTTACTCACTGTCTAGCTTTTGCATGCATATGAGGTTATTGAAAATACTATGGCTTGGGTCAGATGCACCTTAGTCCTCAAGCTGACATCTTTGCTCTTGAACACTTTCAAAAGGTCTTGTGATCATAGATATACCAGGTGTAATGAGTCCTAGTGTGAAGCTGTGTGATAAGCACTCAACCACAGGATTCTTATGAGTCAGAACTATCTTGATTGCACATCACAACAACAACAGCATAGTGAGATAAACTTTGAAAAAGTTATACTATATAGCCAACAGACTCCAGCAACACATCAAAAAGATAATACATCATGATCAAGTGGGATTCATATCAGGGATGCAAGGATGGTTCAACACTAGAAAAATGATCAACATCATCCACCATATAAATAAGAAAAAAGAAAAGAACCACATGATCATAT
>NW_006408604.1:4572523-4577377 GCF_000296735.1 Chrysochloris asiatica
GGACCCTACCCAGAGAAGCAGTGATGCCTGAAATGGAGGCAGAGATGATGACATGGAGCGATGGAGCAGCTGGAGACTTTAGATCCAGAAAGGGAGAGCGACTGTGTGCTGAAGACCTGGGGGGTACCAGGGGAAGAATTGCATGGAGGGGATTGTAACCATGGCAATGAGAGACAATATACGATAGAATGAGTGTTAAACTAATGTTCTCCCATGTAAACTATCACATAATTCACAATAAAACATTTAAGAAGAAAAAGAAAAAAAAGTTATACTAAGGGACAAATGCCAGGAAATTTAGTGATCCACACTCAGCAGATAAGGAAAGGAGGAAATGAATTTGAGGACTATGTGTAAGAAGAAAGCAATGATTATCAGTTGAGAAAGGAGAACACTGGTATGTCGAAAGTAAATGAGGAATACTTGATTTACCCAAGAAACAAAACCAATCATACCCAAATTTACAAATTGCTTTGTTTGAAAATATGGAGATTTGCATTATTAAAATCTCAAAGAATTAATGCCAAAATATTAATCCTGTGAAAAATATTATAAACTAATTTTATGAAGAAACTAATTTGGCAATTATCTCTACAGTAATTAAAAAAAAAAAGAAAGAAGAAGAAGAATACCTAGGATATTTTCTTTCAAATTTCTTTTCAATGTCCTTACCAATTCTTTAACTTTTTTACTGGAACCAAAGTGATCCAGGAAATCCCATAATTTTTCTAGGTTTTGCTTCCTACCCAGTACTTGCTCTTATCTAGCTTCCTTTTGTCTTCTTTTTTCCTCCTTCCTCCATTTGAATCCACATTTGAAGGCTTTACTGAGCTTCCAGGTTCTTTCATTACTTGGGATAAGGTATAATTGAAACAAAGCAAACATCAGAACATGTTAAATATAACCAGACAAATTAAAAAAAAAAAAATCTAAGTGAGAAGTATTCCTGTGGTCTATCTGTGTTGTTATCAAACCTTCACTGAGATAAAATAAGTGGCACAATTTTTAATAATAATATTTATGTCTTAATTTGATATAATTGTGATTATTGTGAAACATTTTAATACTACAAAATTTTTAAATGAAGAGATAGATCCATAAAATCATGGGAAGGTAAAAGTGTTTTTAAATATATACAATTACTATATGTAATCATTCTGTATGTATAACAGAATAATATCTGTATAATGTATAGCATAATAATCTTTTATATTATATAAGAATTATTCCTTAAGGAAGAAACTCAGTATTTGAGAGTTGTCAGTTATTTTCGAAAGTGTGGAATTTGTAAATATTAAAAATGATGCAAAAGAGCTAATTTCTCTTTATCCTTGGATTTGTTGTTGTTGTTGTTGTTGTTATGTGCAGTGGAGTCGGTTCCGATTCATAGCAAGCCTGTACAGGCTTTCCAAGACTATAAATCTTCATGGGAGCAGAAAGCCTCATCTTTCTCCAGCAGAACAGCTGGTAGTTTCAAACTCCTGACCTTGAGGTTTGCAGGCTAATTCATAACCACTACGCTCCCAGAGCTCCTTAAATAGTTCCCTAATAATCTTATTATAGTAAAGAAATTGTTAAAAGCATTGTCTATAATCAACATTCATGAAGCAGCTGTCAAGAAATCAAAGGACGTATTATATTACATTAGGCAAATCTGCTGCACAAGACCTTTTTAAAGTGTTGAAGAGCAAAGATGTCAGCTTGAGGATTTAGGTTCGCCTGACCCAAGACATGGTATTTTCAATAACCTCATATGCATGAGAAAGTTGGACAGTGAATAAAGAAGACCCTAGAAGAATTGATGCTTTTGAGTTATAGTGTTGGAGGAGAATATTGAAAGTGCCATGGACTGCCAAAAGAACCAATAGAGAGATTCATTTTGGAAGAAGTGCAGCCAGAGTACTCCTTGGAGGCCAGGATGGCCACATTTCGTCTCTCATACATTGGACATATTGTCAGGAGGGACCAGTTGCTGGAGAAGGATATCATGTTTGGTAAGGTGGAAGGTCAGAGAAAAAGAGGGAGACCCCCAGCAAGATGGATTGGCCAAGTATGGCAAGAATTGTGCGGTTGGTCCAGGACCAGGCAATGTTTTGTTCTGTTGTACATAGGGTCGCTAAGAATCGGTAACAATTAGATAACACCTAACAACAATCATTTTAAGGTCTTTATTATTCATTGTAAAATATTCCCCTGCATTTGAAGTGATACAAATACAGTGGCTTGAATAAGGCATACCTTACTACTCAAAGTGACATCTTTGCTTTTTAATACTTTAAAGAGTTCTGGTGCAGTGGATTTACTAACGCAACACATCTATTGAGACTGCTGTCTCCATGAGCATTGATTGTAGATCCAATCAAAATGAAGTCTTTGACCATTTCAATCTTTTCTCCATTTATCATGATGCTATTTATTTATCATACAGAGGATAAGAACTGGACTGCTACCCACAATATCAGTGGTTCAAATCTACCCACTGCTCTGCGTAAGAAAATTGAGTCTTCTGCACTCATAAAGATCTAGAGCTTGAGAAGCCCTATGCAAGGCTGCTAATGAGTTTGAACTGACTTGAAGGCACTTAACAGCAAAATTAGTTGTTCCATTTGTGAAAATTTATTCATTTGCTTTACCTTGAGGTACAGTCCATATTAAAGTATTTGATTTTCATCAGTATTTCAAGTACTCTTTGATTCCTGTAAGCAAGGTTGTGTTAATGAGTTTCTTCCAATCCTGATGTCACATTCTTCTTCATATAATACAATTTCTTAGATGATTTACTCAGGATCAAGACTGAATTAGTATAGTAAAAGGATATAGCCCTGACACACACCTTTCCTGCTTTTAAACCATTCAGTATCCCATCGTTCTGTCGTAACTACTGTTTCTTGGATTTTATACAGATTTCTTATAAGCACAATAAGTGTTTTGGAATACCTATTCTTGGCAGTGTTATATATAATGTGTTATGATCCATGCAGACAAAAGAATTTTCATACAATCACAAGTAAATATCCTCTTGATATTCTCTGTTTTCAGGTACAATCCATATATCAGCTATGATAGTCCTTATTCCATTTCCTCTTTTGAACCCATCTTAAACTTCTGGATGTTTCCTGTCAATGTTCTGTGCAAACAATTCTGTATTATCTTCAGCAAAATTTTATTTGCATGTAATATTAATATTGTTCAATGATTTCTATATTCTGTTGGGTTACCTTTCTTTAGAGTGGCCATAAACATGAATCTCTTCCAGTTGATTATCCAGGTAGCTGTTTTCCAAATGTTTGGCATAGATAAGTGAGCATCTTCAGCACTACATCAATTTTTTGCAACATTTCAATTTATATTCTGTCATTTCCTGGAATCTTATTTTTCACCCATGAATCCAGTGCAACTTGGACTTCTTCCTTCAATACCAATGGTCATAATCATACACTTGAAATGATCGAGCATTGACCAATACTTTTTGGTACAATAATGCTGTGTATTGTTTTCATTTTCCTTTGATACTTCCTGTGTCATTCAATATTTTGTCCATAAATTCCATTACTGTTGCAAGTCAAGGTTTAAATTTTTAACAAGTTCCTTTAGCTTGAGAAATTCTGAGCTGTTCTTCCCTTTTGGCTATGTAACTCTAGGTATTTGCACATTTCATTATAGTGCTTGACCTTATTTTCTTAAACTTCCCTTTCAAATTTTCTGTTCTGCTCTTTTATCTTCCAGGTAATTTAGCTTCTCTATGTTTAAGAGCCAGGAATATCTGATCGTAAATATGGGTTATGCAATAGACTGATAACCACAAGGTCAGCAGTTCAAATTAATGGCTGCTCCTTGGGGCTTTCAACTCCCCTAAAGACAGCCTTAGAAACTCTACACAGGGTTGCTATGAGTTAATAGCACACAACCACCACCACAGTTAAGAGTGAGTTTCAGAACTGACTCTATGACACAGCATCACTACCACCATCACCACCAATGAGACTAACACAAGTGCATTACTGAGAGAACTCATGTACAGTCATCCACTGATTGCAGAGACTTTTGTTTCTACAACTCCTTGCATGTATGAACTAAGACATTGTTGTTGTTAAGTACTGTAGAGTTGGTTCTGACCCATAGCGACGTTGTACAGGGTTTCTGAGGCTGTAAATCTTCATGGGAGCAGAAAGCCCCATCTTTCTTCCATGGAACAGCTGGTAGTTTCAAACTGCTGATCTTGCGGTTAACAGACCAATTCATGACCACTATGCTACCAGAACTTCTACAAGACAATAGTAGTAAATATTAAAATTACTACTATTAGCTGCAAGCCACAGCATAACATGGATAAACCTTGAGGACATTATGCTGAGTAAAATTAATCAGTCACAAAAAGAGAAATACTGCATAGGACCACTACTGTAAAAGACTAAGGGAAAGAACCCATACTAAAGGGGGGTGGGGGAGACTCTGTTGATTATTGGGATGTTGGGGGTAGGTGAGGGGAGGGAGGGGAAAGTGGAGTACAGGGCAGGGATTAGACACAGGATGGTTTGGGTGCTAGGGAGGGGGCAATATACAAGTAGGGAGAGGGGAATGGAAGAACAAAGCAGATGGGAGAACAATTAGACAGGTCTCAAGGGGCTAAGTGAGACAGAGGTAAATAATGTTATATGCACAACTTGAGAACAACAGAGCTCTGGGATACAGAGATCGAGACATGGTTGGAATGTGGAAAATAGGGGAACAATATTAAGGTGCTTGGCTGTCTTTTGAATCTTGGTTTTCCTTGCATTATATTATAAAATAGACACTGGAGAAGGAGAGAAAGGAATAGCGAAAAGCATCACCATAGAAAGCTTGTAAGTCCGT
>NW_006408604.1:4578266-4581360 GCF_000296735.1 Chrysochloris asiatica
GGCTACAAAGGCAAGAAGTGACTGGCTTACAAGCTTTCAAGGGGAACCTAGATCCTGAGAGCCTGGAGGAAGGTAGAATCTCCAGTGAGTAGTATTCAATTTATCTAGGCAGGGTTGATGCAATGAAATGCAGATGGGTCTTTTGTGATGCAGTAGTGAATAATTGTCATCAGGACTGATTGTGAGGGTCGGAAATGTAAAGGTAGACATTTTATAGCAAGGAGGGGAGTGACTAACTTTTCAGTCTAGGAGTGGAGGTCCCTAGGATCATCAAAGGAGAAGAGCAGAGAGCGGGACCCTACCCAAAGAAGCAGTAATGCCTGAAATGAAGCCAGAGATGATGATGTGGAACAATGGAGCAGCTGGAAACTTTAGATCCAGAGAGGGAGAGCAACTGTGTGCTGAAGACCTGGGGGGTATTGGGGAAGGATTGCATGGAGGAGACTGTAACCATGGCAATGAGAGGAATGGATGTAAAACTAATTTTCTCCCATGTAAACTATCACATAATTCACAATAAAACTTGAAAAAAAAAAAAAAAAGTACTACTATTGTATAAGAAAGACAATAGTAGTACTTTAAAAATTTATCCTCGTATATCTTGGTAAGTAGACTTTAATCTATGTAGAGATAGATTAGCTATAATAAATTTTATTTTGCACGCTACACATTTTTACCTATTTTTCTTTCAAATTTTGTGCAAATAACTGCAGAATAATGAATAAGGATTTCAAGTTGCTCACATTTATAGTACAATTAACTCATTAATTTAGCCATTGCATGTTTAAATTTTAGGCCATAAAACAATTTAGGCTTATTTTTTCTTAAAATGTGATCATTTCCTTAAGTTAAGTTCTCCTTGACATAGGCAATTTCTTTTGGCATTGTCTTTTTTTTTACTGGAGACCTGCCCAGGATGGTTGATATAGACCTATACTTAAATATTTTATTGCCCATTTATTTTATTTTTCTCTAAATCTATTTCTACATTTTTTAATAGTCCTTCCTCTCTGTCTTGTTTGTATTTCTTCTTTCCTTGCCAACATTTTAAAACTTATTTGTTGTTACTGTTTGGCCTGGATAGTGGTTTCTATTTGTCCTTGTTTCTCTTTCACTTCAATTGATTTTTAACCATCCAAAGATAAACTGTGACTCCCAGCTGTTCTGGGGCTCTGATTATTGCAATTCCTTCTTTGAAATGGCTGAGTGAGCAGCAGGTCACTCAAGTCATGAGGAACAAGCAAATGATTTCTTACTTTGTGAATCTTTGACTCAGCATTTGGCAAATTCTAAAGATGCTGATAAATTTCCAATTGTCTCATTTTTCTACGTTCCTTAAAAGGTTCCAGCATTTATTATCAATAAGAACTTCATAGGAAGACTCATATTTTTTGCACCTCATTGATAAGAAACAAGTTGATGATCAGATGGTATATTTTGAGTATTAGTTGAGATGAAAGTTTTTAAAATGTCAGTAAGGGTAATGTAGTCTATCTTCTAACTTAAAGAATTTTCTGAAAACATACCATTTACAAAAAATATTTAACAATAATTATTTAATAGAAAATTGGCTACATTTTTCATTATTAAATGTTGTATAATACAGGGAAATATAGTTTGTTTCAGAATCAGGACATTTCAGATTTGTTCCAACATTTATAACCAATCAGGATTTTATAAGAATACTCAGTTTTATTTTTACATGATTGTATAATTGCAGGCTACTGATTCATTTTACTTGGTCTCAATTTGGTCATATGTTGAATTTAGGGATTAAGGTAGATACTTTCTAGAATCTCTCAAAACTAGTCCTGGAAGTGCAATGGTTAAGTGCTTTGCTGCTGAAGAGTAGATGGTTCAAACTCACCAGAGGTTCCCTGGGAGAAACAATCTAGCAATCTACTCCTAAAAAAAATTACTGTTGCTTCTGCGAATGCTGTGTGCCTTTCAGTTGGTTCCAACTTGCAATGACCCTGTGGGGCTGTAATCTTTATGGCAGCAGAAAGCCTTATCTTTGTTCCTAGATCACCTAGTAGATGCGAACTGCTGACCTTGTTCAGCACATCCCTCCTATAAGCATTGTTGTTGTTATGTGCCGTGGAGTCGGTTCCGACTCATAGCGACCCTTTCTCCCGCGAAACAGCTAATAGTTTCAAACTGGTGACCTTGCGGTTCACAGCCCGATTTGTAACCACTATGCTACCAGAGTACAGTCTACAAAATCCTAAATTGGGAAGGGGCAATTCTAGTCAACTCTATAGTGTCACTGTGAGTTGAAATTAACTAAACGGAGCACACAACAGCAGCATAGAATTCTGCACAGTACAGTTTTAATAATTTAATATTCTACACAAAATAGTTTGTTTGTTTTTTTCCTGTGTGTGTTTTTAATTTTGTTGTTTCAGTTTTTTGTTGTTGTTGTTGTTGTTGTTAGGTGCCATTGAGATGATACCCACCATAACATGACCCTATTATGCACAAAAGAATGAAACACAGTCTGGTCCTGGGCCAAACAAAGCTGTTGCCACGTTTGAGCCCAATAATGCAGTCGCATTACCAATCCATCTCACTGAGGGTCTTTCTCTTTTTCTCTGACCCACCACCTTACTAAACATGATATCCTTCTCCAGTGACTAGTTCCTCCTGACAATAAGTTTGAAGAATGAGAGACAAAGTTTGGCCATCCTGGTCTCCAAGGAAAACTCTGGCTGCACTTCTTTCAACACAGATCTGTTTGTTCTTTTGGCATCCCATGATACTTTCAATATTCTCCTCTAACACCATAATTCAAATGCATCAAATCTTCTGTGGTCTTCCTTATTCACTGTTCAGCTTTCAAATGCATATGAGGTTACTGATAATACCATGGCTTTGATCAGGCACTCCTTAGTCCTCAAGCTGACATCTTTGCTTTTCAACACTTTAAAACAGACTTGTATAGCAGATTTGCCTAATGCAATACGCCATTTGATTTCTTGACTGCTGCTTCTACGAGTGTTGATGGTTGATCCAAGAAAAATGAAGTCCTTGACAACTTCAATCTTTTCTCTATTGATAAGAATGTTGTTTATTGGTCCAGTGGTGAGGATTTTTG
>NW_006408604.1:4583750-4585500 GCF_000296735.1 Chrysochloris asiatica
GCTGTTCCGCGGGAGAAAGATGAGGCTTTCTGCTCCCGTAAAGATTTACAGCCTCGGAAACCCTGTACAGGGTCTCTCAAGAGTCGGAACCGACTCCACTGCACATAACAACAACAACCTCTCATGAATGCAGTTGTAAAATTTTTCAACAAAATTCTAGCCAAAAGAGCCAATAATATATATATATATATTTTTTAATTACATTACAACCATGTGTAATTCATTGCAGATATTCCACAATGGCTCAATATTAGAAAAATAATCAATGTAATTCACCACGAAAATGAAAGAAATGATCATACTGATTGATGTGGAAAGGCATTTGACACAATCCAACATCCATTCCTCATAAAAACACTTAATAAATAGGAATAAAGGGGAAATTACTCAGTGTAACTAAGTGCTTATATGCAAAATCTTCTGAAAACACTCTTATAATAAGCATATGTTAATAATCTTTGGCTCCCCAAAAAGTCAATAAAGTGCTATGAGCATCCAAAAACCAAACTGTTGCCATGAACTTTACTCTTTGCTGATTTGTTTTTGCTTTAACTGGACTGCTTTTACCTCTTGGCAGTGATTGATTTGATGTGCGTTATCTTTGATGTTTTTCATATCTTTATCCCTTTTGTTTAAAGTTCCCATTGAAACCTCTATTCAACTCTGCAAATGATCTGAGCACAAAAGTTGTGGCAACCAACAAGCAGGAAGTTTGCTCAACTTCATATTTTCATTCTTTCAGAGCTGTGTGAGCTGAACCAGTTGACTTGCCTATGTTGTTGGCTATTATTTCTACTGTTACTTGTCCGTTCTCTTCAATTAGAGATGAACAAGATTAATTATTTTCTTCATAAATTGATGTGGATTGTCTGCTGCTGCAGACTTCATCTTCAACATTGTCTTGTCCCTTCTTGAACTGAGTTATACATTTGTAAACTGCTGATTTATTTTGGGTATTGATCCCATAATTTTTTGTAAAGCATTAATGATTTCACCACTCTTCCACCCAAGTTTCATCACATTGTACAAGCTTCACTATCATCTTTATCAGATTGATCTATATTATTATTTTTTCTAGGTAGTATTTCTAGTTAGTGTCTAAAAGTTATAACAAAGGTGAGTGCACTGAAGATAAAAATGTAAACTTCAAAGTACATGGGGTGACAACTATTTGTCTATATACTTCCAGAGTAAAAGATAATGAAAGTAACCAAAGACCCAAAGAAGAAACTAGTCTAAGGGATAAATAGTCTACACGTGAACCACGACCTCATATAACCTGCTACCAGAAAAATTATGTGGTGCCCAGCTACCATTAATCAGGGCCATAATAGAGGTAGAATGTGGAAATTAAATAACATGCTGTTCCTAAATAGCAAGTTCCTAAAACAAACAAACATACTTACAGAATGGATGAGACCAAAGTACACCCAAGACTATTGCCCTGAAATAATCCTTAATTTTGAACCAAAATTTTCAGGGAACTTATACAAATAGAAATGGAACAACCAGATAGGAAATAATGAGGATCTTTGTATATGGAGAAGAATGTAACCAATATCATTGAACAATTTGTGTAGAAATTTAAACTACTGTGTAAATGTGTAAATGTTCATTTAAAACACACTGAGGTGTTTGGTTGTTTTTTTTTTTTTACACTGAGGTGTTTGGCATTTTTTTCTAAAAAAAAAAAAAAGACATGAAGGAGTAAAATGTGATTTGCATTTTAAAAGATGCTAACTATGCGAAA
>NW_006408604.1:4585600-4592974 GCF_000296735.1 Chrysochloris asiatica
ATACCTTTCTTAATTTCAATATTCTCTTCAACATCATAACTCAAAAGCATCAATTATTCTACGGTCTTCCTTATTCACTGTCCAGCTTTTGCATGTTAAAACAATTAATGCATTTTAATTATGATGTTGAAGAAAAATATTAAAAATACCATAGGCTGCCAAACAATAAACAAATCTGCCTTGGAAGAAATGCAGCCAGCATGGTCCTTATAAGCAAGTAAGGAGAAACATTGTGTCTTGTACTTTGTGCATGTTTTCAGGAGGAATTAATCTCTGGAGAAGGATATCATGCTTGGAAAAGTGGAGGGTCAGAAAAAAAACAACAAAATTAAGACACCCAATGAGATGGATTGACAAACTGGCAGCAGCAATGGGCTCAAATATAAGAACAATTGTGAGGATAGCACAGGACTGGACACTTTTTCTGTTGTGAAAAGGGTTACTATGGGTTGGAATTGACTGGATGGTACATAACAATAACATAATTGATATTTTTTTTAAATTTGCAATGATATTAAATATAAACAAAAGAAAATATGCTATGCTTCTCCATGGAAAAAAATACAAAATTTTAATGAGAAAATTTAGATAATGGAGAAATCCATAATGTCATGGATTGAAAGACTCAATGTAGATTATATGTATCAACTCTCCCAAATTTGGAATGGAATATAGATCATTAATTCTCTCAAAACTCATCCAGAATGTATAATCCCAAATCAAATTTCATGTTTTCTTCTTTCTGACTTTCTCCCTGCTTTCCTTTCCTTAATTTTTTTTTTTTTTTGCTTGTTTGTTCTTTCTCTTTCTCTCTCTCTCTCTGCTGCTCTGGGAAAATGACAAGCTGCTTCTAAAATCGTGAGGAAAATTCTAAAATGTTTTATCACAAAACACTTAAATAAGTTAATGTCATCTTTTGGGTAAGATAATCACATAGATCAATGGATCATAAATACAATCTTGAAATGGATGGTTTATGTATATACATTTGAATGCTATTAGTGCATGAGGAAAACAATTGTTCTTATGAAATGTTTGGATATTCATATGGAAATATAAAATGATACTCTTAACTTACATGCACCTTACATGCTTTAAGACACTACAAACACATTGTGTTTGTAGTGTCTTAATCATGACTGGCCATGATTCTCAGTTGTTTTGCAGTTATGTAATGATGCAATGTTTCAGTGATATAATAATGTTATATGATATAATGTAATCACTTTCAAGGTAATGTGTAGTATATTGCAATCATCTCCTTCATGAGATATGCTATAAGGAGACAATTAATTGAAAGAGAGATTTCCTAGAGTGTAACCTTCTTCAGTATGTAACCAGATGTTCCAGCAAGTCCTCTGTTTTCCTCTGGATCCTGCATCCAACTTATCATTATCTTAACACTAGTTTTTGGAATTTGTCCGTCTCCACAGCCTATAAGCCAACAGCTTGCTGTCTGGCCTGCTGATCTTGGATTCATCAGGCCTGGCAGCTCACAAATTAAGACTTTGGCTTGATGTCTGACCCATGGACTTGGGACTTGTCAGTCTCTACAGCATCATGAGCCATTTCCTTGAGGTGAATCTCTCCATATCTCTCTATTTGTCTCTCTTCCTGTCTCATCTATCAATCCACCTGTATATTTTTATACACACCCAATCACACATATGAGGGTAAGTAAAATAGTATTGCTACAAAAACACAGAAACCTTTTTAAAAATAAATGAAAATGTAAAATTACTATTTCTTGACATATCCTTCATCTAGGTCTATATACTTCTGCAAGTAGAGTTTCTATCTCTAATCCTCCCACAAAGTCTTGCACTCTCCAATTTATACCAGGTCAAATCAGCACTTACGCATCCATGATGAACTCATATATTATTCCTTTTATTTTTGCTCTGAGTTTTAAAAACAGAAGCAGATCCCTTTAACACTCACTGATTTGATTGGACCTTTCATTTTGAAGTCCCCTAATGAGACTAAAATAAATGTATTATTGAGAGAACTTGACTGCAGCCATCCATTGATTTTGGAGATATGTTTAAACATGTCCTTTTTGAAATAAATCTATGCATATAAGAACTAGAACCCTAGTAGCAACTGTCTTTAACATACCACATGTTTGTGTTCATGTGTGTGATGAGTGGGAGGGGTGGGCTTCAAAAAGTTTATGGTGCAATCCCATTATCTTTCAATTCCATTTTTGCACAAACTTTCTGAAGCTCCCTTATGTGTTTGTATGGATGCTTCACTGGTTTTTCTTCTCTACAGAATCTTGCCTAAGCCACCCATAACAATAAAGGACTGGTATCCAGAATTTCTTTATCTTCGTCTCCATACATAGCTATCGGTATATATCTCTATACAGATACTTAGAGTACAAACTCTCACTATTGATAAAATCAGTCATTGAAATACCCAAAAAATAAAGGAAAGGACATTACTTCGTTAATAATTTGTAGGACAAATCTTAGACTCACAGTGAGATGTCATTACAAATTTACTGGATTGGGGGAAAAAGTTTGAATAATATGCTCTTTTTATATTTCAAAACTGATTGACATAAAACACATTCTATAATGATGTAACATCATTAACACAATAAAGAAATTTCTGTTCTCAAATGGAATTACATCCACAGGTGTAAAGGTTAAAATTTATAACACATATTCATAACTCACTACATAACAGACATCCTACAAATAAAGGTACTAAGTACATATTGATTTACTAGAGAAACAAATCAATCAGATCTAGCATTGTAAGAAAACCAAGACTGGACTCTTAATTGATAGTTTCAAAATTTAGTTAGGCAGAAAGAAAATATAAATATTTCCTTCTTTTCAGAGCCATCATGCTAACTTTTATATGAGATAATGTAGGGCATTTGGATTCAAGCCACAGCAGACATGCTATAACTAGACTTCCTGAAACCTTGTATTCTTACAGTCATATGAAAATATGGTCTTTGGAACTAATATAAATTTGTGTTGTATCTTCATACTGGTTATTATAGTAATGGCTTACCTTTGTATTATTAATAGAAAGTTGATGATATAGTTACAAATTGTTTTCAATATAGAAAAATATGTCACATAGAAACTACATTTTAGCTTAAATAAAATAGATTAGAGTTCCCTAACCATTTTTACATTCAGTTAGAAATGCCTAACTATATTCTCTAATGCAATGCTACACCTGTTCATGTCATACTGAATCCCATATGCAGATGTAAGCTCTCTCTTTAGGGTTCTCTTATAAAATTGGTGATATCCTACCCTCAAGATAAAAAATGCCAGGAAAAAAACTAAGAATAAGATATTTCCTTATTTAAAAGCAGATGTGCTTTTAAAAGATAGTTTATTTCTCATTGTGCCTATGGCTATGCAATTGAATAAAATCTGGTATATTTTAATGGGAAGAAAGCATACACACTAGAGGCACCAAAAAAGGTTTTACATAACCAGTCAGTCTTGGAAAAGTACAACTATATACCTTAGTAGTAATTATATAGAATGCTAGAAAACTGATCTCCCAGGGATAGCAATGTAGTCAAAGTCTGAGAAGGCAATTAACAGGTATCAGTATATACTACACAGCTTCAATGAAAATTTGCAGGAGTAATACAATCTAAGAAAATGTTGTGTTGTTTCTGAGACTGAAGAAATCTGAGAAAGATCCATTTTTAACCAAAATAATTTTGCATGCTTCTGTGACCAATGAACCAAATTAGCCTTTGTTTTGATGCACTAGAGAACCTGAAATTATAGAATAATTACAATCAATAACTGATTCACAAATAGTATCTTGAAGGTATTGATGTGCATCCCTATGAAATTAACCCATTTCTAAAACCTCAGAATAGAGGCAAATTAGCTTGTAATCTAAAAGAGAGAAAAAAATTCATTTAAAATTTATCTTATGTTTTATGCTCCAAACGTGGTAGAAAAGAAAACTCGAAAATAAATTAGTAAAGAATAAGTTAATCCAATAAAAAAGCAAGGGAAGGAAGAAGAAAACAAAGAAGAGAAAAAATAGAGCAGTACCTACAAGAAGACATTTAAAAGTTTGTGGAAAAATGAAATTAAAATGTAAAAATAAAAAATATGAACTTTATTTTTTAAAATTGTTGTTGTTAAGTCCCATCAAGTTGGTTCTGAATCACAGCAACTCTGTATAGGGTATGTGAGGAGCTGATGAATTTGAACCCTGACCTTGCAGTTCAAACCAACCTTGAGGTCCAGTGTTTACCCTGTGGTGCTGCACCAGGACATAAGCTCCATCCATTTCAAGACATTTCTATAAGCAATGATAGTAGCTATTTAGTCTGTCCCTAAAGGACCTCTGATAGCGCAGTGGTTATGAATCGGGCTGCGAGCCGCAAGGTCAGCAGTTCAAAACTACCAACTGTTTCGCAGGAGAAAGATGAGGCTTTCTGCTCCCGTAAAGATTTACAGCCTCGGAAACCCTGTAAAGGGTCGCTATGAATCAGAACCGACTCCACGGCACATAACAACAACAAAGAACTGAGGGTTTTGAGAATTTTTCCATGTTAATTATTTTTTGCATTATAACGTGAAGAAAACTGGTTGCCCTTTAGATATTTTTTAAGATAAGGAAACAAAAAGAAACAAATACTACACTGACCTTAGAAACAGAAATGTTACACTGACCCTTTATAACAAAGATACAGAAAACATATGAAACACATGCAGATATAGTCATGGGAGCCTGAAGCATAGAGAAGTGGATTGAATGCTTATTTGGAGAGGCTGAACAGATGCAGCAAAAGAGGAGACAGACAGGTGAACTATGTCAAATGGCCAGATGTGACGTGGCCATCTTGAACTTTGGTGAGCGACTTTAGGAACAAAGGGTAGCCTGGTGGCACAGAGGCATACTGGTGATGGTGACAAGAAAGACAGGATCTGCAGAGTCTGTCCTGGCCAGCTCTGGACTAGTCCTTAATAGGAGATAAAGCTGAACAGACATGGCCAAAAAGGAGACAGGCAGATGAAGCATATCAGCTAGACGAATGTGGTGCATCCATCTTGAACTTTTGCGAGTAGCTTTGGAAGCAGACCACAGTTTGGCAGCACAGAGGCCCACCGACTGGTGACTGTTGGAAAGAAAAAGGGCATTTTGTTCTTGTTCCCAACATTTCCTTTGTAACCTGAGGCATGGCCAGACCCACCCTCATACACCCCCAGAGAAACTCCTGCTATCCAGGAGGTTAGAGTTGCATACTTCTAAGCTGCATCGTTGAGAGTTGGGTAATGTCTGCCCCAACCCTGGTGCCTGAATTCAGGTGAGCCCTACTTCAGACTTGCAGAGCCAATCTTGGCCAATTGTGGACTAGTGAGAATTCTCATGACCAACCACACCTGGTTGCCTGTGGGCTGGAAAGACCCTGATCCCACCTGCTTTGAAGTCTGCACAAACAATTTTTAGATTGGGTACCCAGAACATATAACACATAGGCCTATAGGAACACCATCTAAGGCCAGGGGTACCATTGTCTCATCCCTTGTCCACCTAATGTGTGAGATAATTGGTTAGCAGGAGCCCACCAGACTTTCCTCCTCTCTGAGGCTGGCACCTCCTCAGATTTTAATTTTCATTGTTTGTGGTTGCTTATTTTTTTCTTCTCTTTCTTTATCTCTATGAATTCCTTGTTTTTCTTTCTTTCTATCTCTGATTTCAATATTTCTTCTTTTTTTCTTTTTTTGTTTCTTTCTCTCTCTGTGTGTCTCTCTCTCTGTTTTTTTCTTTTTGCTATTCTCTGGTCATTTTCTCTTTTCTTCATCCCTGTCTCTAATTGTTTTTGGAAATTTTTCTCTTTTTTTTTCTTTTTTTGTGTGTATGTTTAGTTGTTTGGTTTTTGGTTTTTTTCTGTCCCAATTTTCTCCTTTAGATTATTGTGTTCATTTTATATATGTTGTTTTGTTTTTGTCCTGTATCATTTTCTTTTTTTTTTTTTTTTTTTAATTTTCCCAGTGGTTTGCTTGTTTATATGTTTCTCTCTTGTGTGTATGTTTTTCCTTTTCTTGATGTATTCAAGGGGGGATAGTAACTATGCCAATAGAGCCAGAACACAACTGTACCATCTGTGGTCCTTCATGGGAAAAAGCCAGAAACAGTTGTTATACATCTGACCAATGACAACATCCAACAGCAGTCAAAACCATCCTAAACTGAGCTGCAGGAATGGTGAGCAGAGAACCGTATACATGCTTCCATCCTATAACCACATCCGCCAGGAAGTAGTTGGTCAATACCTAAGAAGATACCAACATATGGATATCAATTAAACACAAATAAAGAGTGTAGTTACAAAACTTTCAAATGGTGAGGAGGTTGAGTAGAATTCAAGATAAAAGACTGTTATAACTGAGGAGTAAATTAAAGTGTAATATCTCAAGGAAAATTAATACCACTTCACATCAAAACAAAACAAAAAACCCATAAAGTTTAGCAAACATTAAACCAACAGCAATAAAGAAAATGATAAGAAAACACACAAAACAGGGATTGAAGCAAAATACTGATACTTGACTGTCTTATGAGAATTGGTTTCCCTTGCCTACTATTGTAAAATAGACATGAGTGGGATAGAAAGGAAGGTTGGGAAACATGATTACAGAAAGCTTGTAAACCCATCTTAAGCCTTCAGAATACCAATAGGGGTTCTAGAACTTGCCCAGTGAAATAGGCCTCCTGAGGAGCCTTTGCAGTGTATAAGACTTTAGTTGGAATCCTGAGCCCCATCTAGAACCTTCTGAGGTGGGACATTCCCACTAGAAAAGACAAGCAGACCAGCCTGGAACAGCTAGGGCAACAGAAGATACATCTTCCAAGAAAGATCACTGAGAAAACCTCAAAACAAAAATGGCAGTATGATTGGCTACTACAAGAATAAGCAAGTTGTTCAACAGGATGCCATCAAGGCAAGCACTGAAGTCCCTTCAGAACAAACCCCCCTCTACGACTGAAGCTCAAAGGGAACACATGAGCAGGCATGTGAACTTTCTGGAGACCACATTGTTCTACTAATGAGTGGAAGAGGGGGAAAGGCAGCAGTGAAAAAAAATGGGCTGAGTTCAACCACATTCCATAGACTCCCATTGATCTGGAGATGAGAGAGAGCAGAGGAAGGGCTGATTGGTCCAAAGTGTGATGAGACCCAGGGACTTCTGATCCCATAGACAAGGGCATAACCACGGAGGGTGAGAGCTGAGAGTGAAGCATCCGGAAAATATGAAGTGAGGGGAGATGAAAAGAACACCCAAACATGAAGATAGTACCCATTTGACCTAGCCTTGATGGCTTTATAATCAGAACTCGACTAGAGGAAGATAAAAAAAAAAAAAA
>NW_006408604.1:4598297-4603528 GCF_000296735.1 Chrysochloris asiatica
GATCGAGCATTGTTTCGTTCTGCTGTGCATGGGGTCGCTATGAGTCGGTTCCGACTCGATGGCACCTGACAACAACAACAACAACAAGTTTTCAGTAAGCAAAGATTCCTAAGATTACTAACAAGTTCCCAAATATGAAAGCAGGATCAGTGGTGGTATGTAGGCTCTGAGAGCTACCTTGAAATAAATGGCTCAATAACAGCATAAAGACACATAACTGTTTAAATGAAAATACTCAGTTTCATGATTATTATGTATTTATTAGGTTTGTATTATATCCATCTAGATTGAAAACCAATGCCCCATTTAATACGTCTTATATTAAAATATAAGGATCTCTGGTAGCGTAGTGGTTATGAATTGGGCTATGAACCACAAATTCGAAACTATCAGCTGCTCTGCAGGAGGAAGATGAGGCTTTCTGCTCCTGTAAAGAGTTACAGCTTCAGAAACTTTGTTCAGGGTCGCTATGGGTCGGAACTGATTCAACTGCACTTGACAACATATCAAAATATAATTTTATGTCGTTATTTAAATTTTTCAATAAACTAAGTTAAAAATATATATATATCCATTTATGTTTTTCTAATTTTCTGAGCTATAATCTCCTCTTCTGGCCACTGAAGGAATCAGTTCAAGTTCTTCTTTATTCACCAATACAACAACAGTTGACTCAAGACTGGTTTAGAAATGGATCTGTAACATTTATCCATGTGTCTTAACTTGCTATATGGTGAAAGTTACGTATTTTTATTTCTCGTGCCTCTGTATTTCTCTAACCTTTCATATAGGGTGTATTGGTTGTATTTCACTTCAATATTTAGTTCACAAATTACAGAATATCTATGTGAAATCTTAAATTAAAGCAAGAGGAAAGCATATAACCCAGAAAAGTTGGAATCTGTTGGAAAGAAATTAATGAGATATGGGATTCTTCTTTAGAAAAGAGTTTCTTTCTTTTTTTTTTTTTTTTTAATATGTCAAAAATACTGATTATGTATAGCGAAAGAGGAAAACTCTGGAAAAAATATTTTTAAATCTTCAAGGCCATTCCTAAGCTAAACCTTGAACCTCTTTCCTAATCTAGGAGAATCTCCCATTGCATGAGGCAGTGCACTTATCATATTGTAAAAACTAAAATCCCAACACTCTTTCAACATAAAGTAAGGTTCTAAATTCCATCAATTTTATAAGCCTGCTATTACTATTATATGAAGTCTTAGAGATCATACAGACTTCATTCTTGTGAGAATAGTGAAAGTTGACAAAGTGGCTATTATTGTCAGTTGCACAGTATGTAGTGCAGATCTAGCAGTGATATTACAACAGTGTGAATTTTATTGGGAGAAGGATATAAATGTAGGATCTGTTTCTAGTAGCAATAGCATTGATGTATTCATTGGACAATATGTTCAGTACCTTTCAAAGCACAAGCTAAAACAATGAAAACTACTTAATCTAGTTAATAATGGAAAAGGTTAAAAAATAAAGTATAACAAATATAAAACAAAAATTGATGTTGGAAGTACAACAAGTTATTCTGAAATCTCCATGTAACAAATGAACTTATTTTAACATTAAAGGTCAGAGATCTTCTGATTATTTAAGTTACACTAAATCAACAATAAACACAAGAATATCAAAGTGTACATGTTTAAAATAGATATGAAGCCAACCCACTGCCATCAATTTGATTCCAACCAATAGTGACATGGTAAGACAGAATAGAACTGTTGCATAGACTTGCCAAAGCTCTAAACCTAATGGAAGCAGATTCTCTACCTTTCTCCCTTGGAGAGTCTGATAGGTTTGAAATACTGATATTTTGGAGAGCTGCCAAGCACCATATACCTCCTGGGCTCCTTAGATTTGAAATAAATATGGAAAATATGTCTTTTACTTAAGAATTAACTTTATTAATAGTGTTTTACTTAAGAGTGAACTTTGTTAGTAGTGCATATCTGTTATTTCATTTAAATTATCTCTCACCTTCTTTGCAAGAACCATAGAACACCTTCTTCACCATAATCAGCTAGCACTATTATTATTTACCAGTAACATAGTTGTTGGTGTTAAGTGCCCTTGAGTGGATTCCAACTCATAATGATGCTGTACAGAATTTCCAAGGAGCTTCTGATGGGTTTGAATTGCTGACCTTGAAATACAGTGTTTATCTTGCAGCATCACATCAGAAGTCCGTTGTTGTTGTTGTCAGGTGTTGTCAGATCAATCCCTCTCATAGTGACTATGACAACAGAATAAAGCACTGAGCAATCCTGTACCATTCTCACAATATTTGTTAGGTTTTAGTCCATAGTGTTGATGTCACTATGCCAATCCGTCTCATTGGGGGCCTTCCTCTTTTTCGCTGAATCTTTACTTCACAAAGTATGATGTTCTTCTCCATGTGGTCCCTCCTGACAACATGTCCAAGCTAGGAGAGACAAAGTCTTGCCATCCTTGTTTCTAAAGAGCATGCTGGCAATAATTCTTTGAAGACAGATTTGTTTGCCCTTCTGGTAGGTAGTCCATGTTACTTTCAATGTTCTCCAACACCATAATCAAAACACATTGATTCTTCAAGTCTTCCTTATGCATTCTTCAGATTTCCCATACATATTAAACAACTGAAATCACCATGGCTTGGGTCAGGTGCATGTAGTCCTCAAAGTGACCTCTTTACTCTTTAACATTTTAAAGAGGTCTTGTGTAGCAGATTTACCCAATGCAATATATCATTGGATTTCTTAACTGTTGCTTCCATGAGTAATGAATCCAAGCAAAATGAAGTCTTTGACAACTTCAGCCTTTTCTCTGTTTATCATGATGTAACTTATTGGTCTAGTTGTGAGAATCTTTTTTCTTTTTACATTGAGATGCAATCTATACTGAAGACTGTATGTAGTTTTTTTGTTTTGTTTTGTTTTTTGTTTTTATCTTTATCAGTATTTCAAATCATTTTTGCTTTCACTTGCATATCACAGATTGGTAATGAGTCTTCCTCGAGTTTTTCTCCAAGCCTGATCTTACATTCTTCTAAAGATAATCGAGCTTCTCAGATTAGTTGCTCAGCATACAGATAGAATAAGTATGGTGAAAGGATGCAACCCTGGCACACATCTTTCCCAATTTAAACCATTCAGTATCTACTTGTTCTGTTCTACTTACTGTCTCTTGATCTACGTACAGGTTCCTCACCACACAATTAAGTGTTCTGGAGCTCCTGTTCTTCCCAATATTATCTCAATTTTTGTATGACCCACACAGTAGAAATGACTTTGCATAGTCAATAAATCCCAAGTAAAAAGCTCTCTGGGATTCTCTGCTTTCAGCAAGATCCATCTGATACCAGCAGTAATATACCTTGTTCAAGTCCTCTTCTGAAAATCTCTGTCTAGCCACTGCTGAAAATGTTTTTGAATTATCTACAGCAAAATTTTACTTGTATGGATATTAATGATATTGTTCAATGATTTCTGCATTTCATTGGGTCACCTTTATTTTTGGAATGGCAAAAATGTGGCTTTCTTCCAAATGATTGGCCATGTAACTGCCTTCCAAATTTCTTGGTTCAGACATATGAGCACTTCCAATGCTGCATCAGATTTTTGACACATTTCAATTAATATTGTGTCAATTCCTGTAGCCTTGCTTTATACCAATGCCTTTTGTGCAGCTTGGACTTCTTCCTTTAATATTATTGGTTATTGATTATATGTTATCTCTTGAAATGTTTGAACATTGACCAATTCTCTTGGTACAGTGACTGTGTGTATTCTTTCTTTTAATGCTTTCTGTGTCATTCAATATTTTGTCCATTTTGTTGCTATAAATGCCATTGAGTTAGTTTGGACTCACAGAGGTCTTGAATGGGGTTTCTGAAGAGCTGTTGGCTTGACTTTTTCTTCAGTTCTTTCAGCTTGAGAAATGCTGAGCAAGTTCTCCACTTTGGTTTTCTAACTCTAGGTCCTTGTATACTTCATTGTAACACTATACTTTGTCTTTTAGAGATGCCCTCTAAAATTTCTATTCTGTTCTTATACTTCCATAATTTTCCAGTCACTGTAGGAGTCTGGTATGGCACTGCAGAATAGCACTTGACCACAAAGTTGGTTTGAACTGCAAGGTAGGCAGTTCAAATTCACCACTAGCTCTTTAGAAATCCTATACCAGTTCACTATATGTCGGAACCAACTGGATAGCACTTAACAACAACAACAGTATAGCTTCTCTAGTTCAAGAGTGAGTTTTATAGTATCTTCTATATCCATATTGGTCTTTTCTTTCTTTTCTGTCTCTTTAATGATCTTTTGATTTCTTCATGTGTGATGTTCTTGATGTCATCCCACAACTGTTCTGGTATTCGGTCAGTAGTGTTTAATGCATCGTTTGTTCTTCAGCTGGTCTTAAATTCAGATAGGATATACTTAATATCCTATTTTGGATCTCATGGATTTGTTTTAATTGTCTTTAGCTTCAACCTGAACTTGCATATGAGTAATTGATCTTCTGTTCCTCAGTCAAAATTAACCTTTTTTGACTAATGGTGAACCACAAGGTCAGTGGTTCAAACTCACCAGAAGTTCCTTGGAAACCCTTTACAGGTGCTCTATGAATGTAGTTGCTGTTGTTGTTAAGTGCCGTTGAGTTGGTTCTGACCCAGAGTGACCCTGTATAGGGTTTCCAAGGAGCAACTGGTGAGCTTGAACCACCAGCCTTGCAGTTCAAACGGTTTTGTAGTCCGGCGCATTAACTCACAGTGCCACACCAGGACTCCAAGTCAGTGAAAAAGTAGAAGCCCCTAAATTAAATGGATTTGCATAGTTTTAGCAACAATGAACTCAAGCATTAACAGTCATGCAGATGGCTCATGACTGGGCAGTGGTTCATTCTGTCATGCATAGGGTCACTGTGACTCATAACTGACTCAATGGCACCTAACAACAACATGGATAAGACAAAAAGTGCTGGTACAAAATCATAGAAAATTTTATTAAACAAAATATCAAACTGTGAAGCTCTTGGTTTTCAACATACCTTCTATCTTGGTCTATTCACTTCTAAAGGCAGTATTCCCCTCTCTCTAATATGCTTTCCTGAAGAAGTCTCTGCTTTTTTATTTTCACCACATCAAAATAACCCTTGAGATACAAAATTTGTAGTTTTTTTTTTTTTTTTTTTTTTTTTTTTATATTCTTTTAGTTTGGGGAACAGGGAAAATAGATTGAAGG
>NW_006408604.1:4603628-4606378 GCF_000296735.1 Chrysochloris asiatica
AAGTAAATGAGGATATATTGCTACAATTTAATGAACTTGACCTATACTCATGGAGGTAGTAGCTCAAAATACCAACAGAGAAGGAAGGAGCCTTTACATCAAGTATCAATGCTATCCCCTCTGTATACAGGGTAGTTGATGTTGTTGTTAAGTGCTGTTGAGTCAGTTCCGACCCATAGTGACCCTGTATAGGGTTTTCAAGGAGACGCGGGTGAGCTTGAACCGCCAGCCTTGCAGTTCAAACAGCTTTGCAGTCTGGTGCATTAACCCACAACACCACACCAAGACCTATCTACTGGGTAGATGCGGCAGGCAAATTCGACATTAGCTACCTAAAATGAGGGGATAATAAAGATGTGAAGTGACTGGCTTCCAAGGTTTCAAGAGGGAGCTTAGTTTAAGAGTGTGGGGCAAGAAAGTGTCCCCATTGAATAGTTTTTATCTTGTCTAGATGGGTCTGATAAAAATAAATGAGGATAAGATTCTTATGATTCAATAGTGAGTAATTGTTATCATGATTAATTGTGACTGTCACAATTATAAAGGTAGAAGTTTTGTAACAGAACAGGAGAGTAGTTAATCTTACAGTTCAGAAACAGAGGACCCTAGGACCACTAAGGTAGAAGAGCACAAACTTCATCCAGAGAAGCAGCAACACCAGAGATGGAGGCATTGAGAGACGGAGCAGCTGAGGACTCTAGATTCATGGAAAGAGAGGGACTAAGAGCTGGAAGCCAGGTGTGCCCTTGCAGAATGTGCTTTTTGGTGGTTTAAATTATTATATATGCCTGAGTGCTAAAAACAAACAAACAAACAAACTAATGAGAATAAAGAGAAATACTGTTAACTGATGGTACAAGGAGGGGATTATAACCACTGTAATGAAACAAAACATATAATATGTTGAATGTAAAACTGATGATCTGCCCTGTAAACTTTCACTCAATTCACAATAAAAACTTTAACAAAAAAGAAAACACACAAGCAAAATAATTCAGCACAGAAAATAATGTGGAACAAAGAACCAGCAGTACCACACACACACACACAAACACCATACACACATCATCAAAATGACAGAAATCAATTCATACCTATTGGCAATTATATTGAAGGTCAATGGACTAAATACACCGTCAAGAGATAGAGAGTAGCAGAATGGATAAGAAAACTGGCTCCTTCAATATGTTTTCTACAGGAGACATACCTTATATGCAAAGACAAAAATAGACTAAAAATCAAATAGTGAAAACAATTATATCAAGCAAATGGCAATCTAAAAAACACAGAATTGGCAATATTAAAAAATAAGCTTTATGATAAAACCCAGATTAAGAGACAAAGAAGGACATTATAAATATGATTAAAGGATTAATTGAACAAGAGGACATACCCATAATAAATGTCTACATGGCTAATGAAAGAGCTTCAAAATACATAAATCAAAATTTAATGGAATTGAAAAAAATTAGACAACTCTACAATAATAGTTGTTGTTGTTGTTGTTAAGTGCCGTCGAGTCGGTTCCGACCCATAACGACCCTGTACAGGGTTTCCAAGGGTGTAAATAGTAGTATATTTCAATATACCACTTTTGATGAAGATCTTAAAGACTAGAAAGTAACTCAAAGATGCAGAAAAATTAAACAACACAACCAACTTACTTGACTTCTAGACTTATATAGAGCACTTAACCCAACAACAACACAGTACAAATTATTTTCCAGTACACATGGTACATGCTCCAGAATAGACTATACGTTAGGCCACAAAGCAAGCCTCAATAAATTTACAACATCAAAATACTACAAAGCATCTTCTCAGATCACAAAACTATAAAATTAGAAATTAACCAAGGGAAGAGCTATGAAGAAAATAAAATACAAGGAAATTAAATAATATGCTGCTTTAAAGCTATTGGGTAATAAAACAAAATATCCTTTTAAACAAATAAGAATAAAAACACAACATACCAAACTCTCTGGTACACAGGAAGAGCAGCGCTCAGAGGACAATTTATAGCAACAAATGCACATATCCAAAAAGAAAAAAGAGCCAAAACAAACTCAAACAATTTCAAAAAAAGCAGCGAAACAAGGCAGGTATCACCAGAAGAAAAGAAAATTAAAAATTTTAGCAAAATTAAATGGAATTTTAAAAAGTATCAACAAGACAAGTTGATTCACTGAAAGGACTAATAAAATAGACAAACCACTGGCAAATCCAACAAAAGAAAAGAAGGGAAGATGCAAATGATCTGAATAAGAAATTATATGGGTGACATCACAGCAGACACAATAAAATAGAAAGGATATTAGCAGAATACTATGAAGAATTATAATTTAACAAATTTGAAAATCTAGAAGAAATGGACAAATTTATTAAAAAAAAAAAAAAAACACACACAAAACACTGCATTCCTAAACACAGACTGTCATAGAAAACTTTAATAGACTTATAACAAAAGAGAAAATTGATCAAGACATTAAAGTCTCCCAACAAAACAACGTCCCAGCCCAGATGGCTTTACTAGTAATTTCCACCAAACATTCACATAATAGTTGACACTAAATCTACTCAGACCATTCCTAAATATAGAAAATGACTGAAAACTCCTGGATAAATTTTATGATGTGAGCATAACCCTCATACCAAAACTTGTTGTTGTTGTTAAGTGCCTTCGAGTCGGTTCCGACCCATAGCGACCCTGTACAGGGTTTCCGAGGGTGTAAATCCTTACGGGAGTAGAA
>NW_006408604.1:4614440-4663577 GCF_000296735.1 Chrysochloris asiatica
TTTTTTATTTTCACCACATCAAAATAACCCTTGAGATACAAAATTTGTAGTTTTTTTTTTTTTTTTTTTTTCTTTTTTTTAATGTTCTTTTAGTTTGGGGAACAGGGAAAATAGATTGAAGGAGCAAGACCAGGGTTATAGAGTGCATGGGGTAAGGATTTATAACACAATTTTTATAGGACAATCTTTTCCCACTGAAAGAATGAGTAGATAGGTATATTGTCATTGTGGGTAAAACAATTCTCAGTGCAAATTTCCCTGGAGTTTTTTTCTCATCAAAAAAAGTTTTCCATTCTCTTAAAAATTCATCAGAAACCCTTCATAATCATTTATTGTCCTTTGAGACAATGCATCAAGGTTGTTGTTAAAAGTTGTTGAGCCATTTCCAAGGAGTGGCTGGTGAATTTGAACTGCCAACTTGTGGTTCAAATCAATTTAAGTCCAGTGCTTATCCTACAGTACTACAACAGGACTTGTAATAAGATTGGTGGGGGTTGTGTGCCGTGGAGTCGGTTCTGACCCATAGCGACCCTGTACAGGATTTCCGAGGCTGTAAATCTTTATAGGAGCAGAAAGCCTCATCTTTCTCCCACAGAACAGCTGGTAGTTTCCAACAACTGAATTTGAGGTTAGTGGTACAACTCCTAACCACTACACTACCAGAGCCCCTTAGTATCAAGATTACACCTTTGTAGTTTCAAAAACTGTTGCCATATAACCTTCTGAGCTGATCTCTCCTCCTTGAATTTGACTAACTCAGCAAATCTACCTGGACGCTACTCTTTTGACTGGATCTTTTTATTTTTTTTAATGTACCCTAATAAGACTGTTGTTTTTGTTTTTAAGTGCCGTTGAGAAGGTTTCAACTTATAGCTATCCTGTATAGGATTTCCAGGTACAGATAGTAAGCTTGAACTGCGACCTTGTGATTTGCAGTTCAGGTGATCTTACAGCACTATACCAGGAGTCCCAATGAGACTAAGAGAGGTGAATTATAGAAATAACTTCTCTGCAACCACGCACTGATTGTAGAGACATGTTTAAACACATTGTTTGGAATCAACACATGCATACATGATCTGAATTCCTAGTAGCAATACTTTTTGACATTCTAATATAAGTACACATGGTATTTGTTCGTATATTTAAATTGAGACTGAATACAGGAGTCATCAAAAAGTTATATGCTATTTTCTAGCTCTTGCATTCAAATATCACACTTAAAAATGTTAATAATGTAGGTTTAAAATGTTTACACTGACCCAACACACATCTGTTCACATGAAACTGCTGTTCAGAACTCAGTGCAGTTTAAACAGTTCTTTCAGATATCTAAACCCTGGTGTTCTCAATGATGGAGTATTTTTCACATCTTTCATAGGTACAACTCAGGTTACTGAGAGAGACATCAAGCATGGAGTAGAAAGAGTGAACTCTAACTGCTCTGTGCATCCCTACCCATAGCAATACCCATACTGTAACCGCTGCTATACAACGTTGTTTGTTGAAGTTATGAACTGTGTTGTTACCAGCCATGTGTAAGAGAAAGATTCAGCATACATGGGCACTAGAGTGGTATTGCTTTTAACTTAAAAGTTATCATTGTAAAAATACTAGAGTGAAAAAAATAATGGTTTTCTGTTTAAATAAGAATCTAGAAACACATATTTTCAATTCTTGTTTTTATTTCACCTTAGTGAAAGTAACATTTTTTCTCATTTTAAGTTTTCAGTTCTGTTATAGTTTGAAGCCCTACACCTTTCTTATTTAACATATGAATCCCTCTATTGATTCTGGCTCTTACTCTTTTCATTTTATATCAAAGTTAGTTACATTCTTAAAAAAAAATTATCTCTTTGAAGTCATCAGCAGCTAGCCTCAGTACTAGAGTGTTACTTACAAAGAAAAAAAAAGTTTTCTGTAACAAGGATTATAGCCTAATGCTACTTAGTTTATCTATTTGAAGAACATATTTTACATATAGAATTATTTTTATGAATCCAAGGAATGTGTTTTCTTTTTTAATTCAATTTTCACCAAAGATAAGATATACATAAAATTTTACCCATGATTCAAGCATCTGATTTGCTTCTGAATCGCAGTAACATAAAGACGCTCTGTGTTCTAAGGTGTGTTATTTTATTACCTCAATTATTATTACATTGTAATATGTACATGCCATTATCTACAAAATACTGGTGTGTTAATAACAAAGCTGAGCATGAAAATGAAATGATAATAAAATAGCCTATGTTGATGTTTTTTAATATTTAGTTGCTGGGTTTTCATTGTTAAATTTATTTATTTATTTATTTATTTTTGCTTTTAATTATATTTTAACAAGTAGTGATTAGGAAGTGTACCTCCTTTTGGAAATAAATGACTTAAATTGACCTACTTTAATTTGATTCATTATCTCTAACTGTTATTAAAACCTGTATTTGACATATGTGAATATTATTTGATCTTTTCAAACCATATTCATTCTCATTAAGAAAGCCCCAAGACATTTTCTTCAGAATATTTTTCAAATATTCTAAGATTTTACTACTTATGTGAAATGTGACAGCACTTTTAAGTTCTTTATTATGGTTTCCTTCTACAGTAAGAACCAATTATTCCACACATATTAGAGTGTGGTTTTGAACTCAAAATTTAAGCAATTAGTATCTGTATCTGTAAATTAATACATTTATATTCCTAATGTAGCTTTAATAATACAAAATGAATAGAAATAGTCTTTGGGGCTCATTAATGTTAAAGGTAAAGACTGTTTATTTGATGTTAAATTAAGCTACAGTTTAGGGAAAGTGAGGGTAAATTTTTGACACTTCTCTAGCTGACTCTAATTTCTAGTTCTTTATGAAAGAGGACAACTAGAGAAACATTCACATTACCTTTCAAGAGAAAAATGTCTATTTTAGACAAATTGAACTTGTTTTCATATTTTTATATCCAGTAATTGGTGACAAAGATGTTCACATAATGACACCTAATCCTCTACAATTGCTTGAATTTTAGTGTAAGCCCTTTAACTTTGAGTTAAATAATACACTCAACTATAAAAAAATGTTTTTAAGCACTGAGAATTATATTTATATCTATCAGCATAGACAAATTTATACACTTCTGATTTTGCTAAGATGAACATAGAGGTTTTCATTTTGAAATGGATTTGTATGATCTCTTAGCAAGATCAAGAAAATATATGTGTTATGCCTTCAGCTATCTATACTAGTTGAAAAGTACATGCTGCTTGGACTTTAACGGCTTTGGTAGAAATTAAAACTAAAATCTTCATATTACTTAATAATCTGTTTAGTTCTATCAGTAAAGCTATATCACTAACATAACTCTATTACATAAATCCAAATGATAGAAGCCTACTGGTCAGATAAGATTAAGAAACATGCTGGAGGGCAAGGTTTTCAACACTTTACCAAAAATAAAATCCCATTTACAGGATAGCCCATTACAATTCGGTTGTGATGACCCAATAGTGCTGTGAAAGACACTATATAGGACCATGATGGAAGACAACATATGGACTTTTCTTCTTGGGTAGTTGTAAACACTTCCATAACCTTACAAGAGAAATAAATGAGCATGAAACTGCATAGTTAGTTACACCTTAGAAATACTGTACTCATTGTGAAACATTGATAACCTGACTTTAACTGATAGACTGGAGTGATGTTTTGAATCTATAGAATCAATTTCCAATGATTCCTTAGAATCTTGATAATTTCATCTTTTCTAATGACATTGACGCCGGTGTGGCACTATAGGATCAGCACTAGACTGCTCATCACGTGGTCAGTAGTTCAAGCCCACCATCAGCTCCTTGGAAAGCATGTACAGGATTGCTATGAGTCAGAACTGACTCAACTGCACTTAACAACAATAATAACAACAACACTGTAGCAGCAGCAATGGACACAAACATAACAATAATTGTGAGGATGGAGTTGGACTAGGCAGTCTCTCAGTCTGTTGTGCAGAAGGTCGCTATGAATTGGATCTTATCCAATGGCACTCAACAACAACAGCAATGTACAGTCAGAAACCAAGATCAGAGAATAATTGACAGTATAAACTTTGGAAATAATTTCAGAAATTTTACTCAAATTCCTGATACTTGAACTTTCTCATATTGAAGGGGCTCTGTGTCTGTGAACTGGTACTCTCCAAACAAATGTATTTATTTCAAGATGAGTAAGCAAATCTTAGGTGATAAATCATGTTTTTTATTTTATTTAATGTTTTATTGTGAATTATGTGATAGTTCACATGGGAGAACATTATCTTTACATTCACACAGAGGAAGGTAGAATCCCCAATGAGTAGTATCCAATCTGTCTGGGTGGGTCTGATGAAAAGAGATGGGGATAGGACTCATGTGATACAATAGTGAATAATTGATATCAGGATTGACTGTGAGGGCTGGAAATGTAAAGGTAGACATTTTGTAGCAAAAGAAGTGGAGTGGTTGACTTTGCAGTCCAGGAACGGAGCTCCATGGGACCATCAAGGGAGAAGAGCAGAGTGTGAGACCCTACCCAGAGAAGCAGTGATACCAGAGATGGAGGCAGAGACGATGACATGGAGAGATGGATCATGACAAGCTATGGGCAACATTGTGAAGTATGAATACTCTGAAACACTTAATTGTGCTGATGAGGAACCTGTACATAGACCAAGAGGTAGTTCTAAAAGAACAAGAGAACACTGAACAGTTTAAAATTAGCAAAGGTGTGTGCCAGGGTTGTATTTTTTCACAACACTTCTTCTGTCTCTATGTTGAGTAAATAATCCGAGAAGTTGGATTATATGAATTAAAATGTGGCATCAGAATTGGAGAAGACTTGTTAACACTCTACGATATGAAGATGATACAACCTTGCTAGCTGAAAGTGAAGAGGAGTTAAAATTCATACTGATGAAGTTCAAAGACCACAGCCTTTTGTATGGTTGCACCTCAATGTAAAGAAAACAAAAATACCACTGGACCAATAAGCAACATCCATATAAATAGAAAAATGTTTGAAGTTGTCAGAGACTTCATTTTGCTTGGATCAACCATCAAAACTCATGGAAGCAGCAGTCAAGATATTAAACAACATATTTCATTATGCAAATGTGCTGCATAATTATCTCTTTACTGTGTTGAAGAGCAAAGATATCAGTTTGAGGACTAAGATGCTCCCGACCCAAGTCATGGTATTTTCAATAACCTCATATGCATGCAAAAGTTGGAAGACTGTAGAAGTGATACATTTGAGTTATGGTGTTGCAGGAGAATATTGAAAGTACCATGGACTGCCAAAAGAACAAACAGATCTGTGTTGGAATAAGTACAGTCAGAGTACTCCTTGGAAGCTAGGATGGCCAAACTTCGTCTCTCATACTTCAGACGTATTTGCAGGAGGGACCAGTCAATGGAGAAGGATATCATGCTTTGTAAAATTGCTGTTGTTGTTGTTGTTGTTGTTGTTATGTGCCGTGGAGTTGTTTCCGACTCATAGCGACTCTGTATAGGGTTTCTGAGGCTGTAAATCTGTACGGGAGCAGAAAGCCTCATCTTTCTCCCGCAGAACAGCTGGTAATTTCGAACTGCTGGGGTGTCTGAGAAAAAAGAGGAAGACCTCTCTCCAACAGGATGGATTGGCACAGTGGCAGCAGCAATGGGTTCAGGCATAGCAATGATTGTGAGGTTGGCCCAGGACGGAGCAGTGTTTTGTTCTATTGTGCATAATGTCGCTATAAGTCGATACCGACTCGATGACACCTAGCAACAACAACAAGGAGCATTCTTTCTGCATTTCTTCCAATATATTTTTTTGTTCTTTGTCTTTGATTTCTTGACTGCTGCTTCCATGTGTGTTGATTGTAGATCTAAGCAAAATGAAATCTGGCTGGTTACCTAAAATGGGGGTAGTTTAAAGACACAAAATGACTGACTTACAAGTTTTCAAGAGGGAGTTTAGTTCCAGAGTGTGTGAGGGAAGGTAGACTCCCCACTGAATAGTTTTCATTTTGTCTATATGGGTCTAATGAAAGGAGATTGGGATAGGATTATTTTGATTCAATAGTGAGTAATTGTTATCATGACTAATTGTGATTGTCACAAGAGTATAGGTAGAAGTATTATAACATAGAGGGGGAGTGGATAATTTTTCATTCCACCAACAGAGGACCATCAAGAGAGAAAAGCATGAGCAGAACATGGGACCTTAACCAAAGAAACAGTGACACCAGAGATGAAGGCAGAGGTGATGACATGGAGGGATAAAGAGAAAGACTGTGCTGGCAGCCAGGAGGCAGGCTTACATAATGTGCCCTCTGGTGGTTTAAATGTTTTTGTGCACATCAAAACAAAAACAAAACAGAGTGAATAGAAGCAAATACTGTTAAATGATGATGCACAGGGGGAATTGTAATCATTGCAGTGAAACAAAATACAATAGGGTGACTGCAAAACCAGTGTTTTTGCATTCCTGTGTAAACACTCACTCATTCACAATAAAAGCTTTAAAAAAAAATGAAGTCTATAGCAAATTCAATCTTTTCTCTGTGTATCATGGTTTTATTTACTGATGCAATTTTGAGAACTTTTGTTTACATTATGTTCAGGTGCAATCCTTACTAAAGGCTTTGGTCTTTGACCTTCATCAGCTAGTTTTTTTTTGTTGTTGTTGTTAATTGCCGTTGCGTTGGTTCTGACCCATAGTGACCCTGAACAGGATTTCCGAGACTGCAAATCTTTATGGGAGCAGAAAGCCTCCTCTTTCTCCCACGGAACAGCTGGTAGTTTTGAACGGCTGACCTTGTGGTTCACAGCCCGATTCGTAACTGTTATTGTTCATCTAGCACAGCTTGTGTGACTCTTGTACCAGCTACTAAAAAATGATGTATTTGGGACTGGACTCCTGAGATTAAGTAGTCCTTTAATGAGAATGAAATAGAAGTAAATCAGGTGCAGGTTCTGGGAACCATAGCTGTAGGGAAGAGTGCAAATTGGATATCCACAGCTTCCCAGAAGGGTATGGCTGGGGTCTGTGGCAATGGCAACAGGGTTGGCATGTTCCCATAGGATTTTAGTCTCATCTATAGAAAGGTTCAGGGAGCTCTGGTAATGTAATGGTTACGATTTGGACTGCTAACCTCAAGGTCAGCAGTTCAAAACTACCCACGTTTCCACAGGAGAAAGATGAGGCTTTCTGCTTCTTTAAAGATTTACAGCTTCGGAAACCCTATACAGGGTAGCTATGGGTCAGAACTAACTCAATATCACTTAACAGCAACAACATCATAGAAAAAAAGGTGCAGGAACCCAAAACAGCCTTTTAGGAAAGCAACTTTGTGCCATGTACAACAGTTTAGAGCTCGTAGAAGACATCACAAAATGGGTCCCTGTAACTGGAGGAATGCACTATTCCCTATAGGTGTGTGTCAAGGACTCTGCTAAACCCCAGTCAGAGCTGGCCCAATCCAGCACATTGGCCAAATGACATGCATATTTGAATAGAAAAATGTCCTCTAAACCATCTCCTTGAGTGCTGAGCTACACCAGATTCTCAGACTGGTTGCATATGTCACTGATGAAAAGTACCAGCTGGCCACAACAGAAGTATACCCATGGGAGAGTCACGTACAAGAGAGCATTGGACAAATTCCCAAGGAATCTTAATACACAGCTCAGTTCCCCATGGTGGACTGCAGTGGCAATACAACCTCTCATGGAAGATATGTGGATTGACCAGGGTAAAGGGCAAAGTAGCCAAGGCTGAGTTGAAGGCTGATTGGCTAGTAATGAAGCACAAGGCCAACTCCATAATCCTGTGGTTCAAAGGACTAACATTATGACTAACACAGTGGAAAGAGGAAGAATAACTAGTGAACCAACCACAATGGAAAAAGCAAGAGTAACTAGTGAACCAACCTCTGGGGAATGGAACTATGGAAGGAAATTTGGGCCCACACACAGGACATAGACATTGTTGTTTTTCATTATTGTCTCATAGTCCTCGTACTCCACCAGGATGAGCTAGCTCAGCTGTGTGCTATACAGCAAATGCCGATAGACCAAGTGGCCATGTGGCTACACAGAAAAATAAGATATAAAGGGCAATGTACACTGTAAGCCTTTACCAAGGAACTGGATCTCTCCATCTCCATGAAATAAGTTATAAGTTGCAGAGTCTTGCCAACAGTGCCCTAGTTGTTCATTAGAATGCTGTAAACCCATTCCCTACCAAATGGGCAGATTACTCCAGATGGACATGCCAGCCAAATGATGACAAATGGATTAGAACGGGCTCCTCCCTATGTCAGACAACTGCTGTACACCTTCACTGGACTTTTGCAAGCATATCTGTGTAAGTGGGCTACCCAGCACTCTACTAACGAAGACCTTTCCCAGTTCTGTGAGGCCCTACAGCACCCCCATTGACATGGCTAATGACTAGGGGATCTACTTCATTGGACCTGAGATCCAGGAGGGCTTTTCACTTTCCATGCAATCCAGTTGCCGCTGAGATGGTAGAATGAATGAATGGAATCCTGAAGCAAACCCTTTGGCTGGATACATACACATTACAAAAACGGACACAAAAACTACCAGAAGCTTTGCTATACATCAATGAATATAAAAGGCAGACTTGACCTAGTGCCTATCCGCTGCTTACACAGGTTCTATAGAAGGTCATGAGAATCTAAATATCTGCCACAAGCAACTGCTCCTTGTTGGTGTCTGTAGACTCTCATAACCTTCTCTTGCCATCACCTCAGGATCTAGCCCTTGGAATGTCCATTGTTTCTCTTCACTGGGTATGACAAACAGGTCACCCATTGGTTTGACTTCTTAACCCCATCAGCAATAGGACTAGTGGTAGATTTCAAGTATCCCCATGGTTCCATTCAAATCCTTCTAAGAGCCTACAAATTTTTCATCCTGGAAAGGACCTCATTCCCTGAAAAAACCCTGTTTTAGGCCTGGAACATTGTAGTCACTACATTGAACTATGCCAGCCTCCCATCCCAAGAGGATCTTTGAGGGCAAACAGTATGGTATTACAAATCAGGGTTGCAGCCCCAACCGGGGACTGTCTTAAGTGTCTCCCCTTCTGTAGCATGTGTTTTATTCAATGAGCATGACTTGCCTCTGTTAGTACCTCTCACCTTTCTGTCCTTCTGTCCTTAAATATGTAGTAATCTTTTTGCCATTTGGGCCACCATGATTACAGGTGTGAAGAATTAGTCAGATTATTGGATGTCTGATTCTTCACATTGCCTTTGCCATGGGAAAGCCATGAAGAACTGTACCTGCTAACACCAGTGCTTGTACCTCTTTAAGAAAGTGGAGGAGATAGTCTGCACAGTCTGTGAGCCATTTCCCAACATTTCCAGCTACTAGTTCTGTATAACTCCAGTCATAGAACAACACCCACTCCTCTATATTCAGTATGGTATAGGGGCAAGTTAATGCTACTTACCCTCAAGGTTATACTGTGTGGGAGGCTCTGGAGTGGCTTCCAGCAGTATGTTTAGTGCCACTGAGTCAGGTCTGACTCACAGTAACCCTGTATAGGGTTTCCAAGGAGCAGCTGGTGAGTTTAACTGCCAACCTTATGTTTCAAACCAACTTTGTGGTCCAGTGTCTGATCCCACAGTCCCACATCAGCAGTATTCATCTAATTGAACCATGAGGCTTCAAGGTGTATATAGAGAGCTCCTGCCAATCACAGTCACAAAAACGTGAGACTTCATCTCAGCAGTTAATCCATACCTATCAATAATTACAGTGAATATAAATGCGTTAAATGCACCATTAAGAGATGGAGGGGAGCATAATGGATAAGAAAACAAGATCCTTCAATATGCTGACTTCAAGAGACACATCTTACACACAAAGATAAAAACAGAGTAAAAGTCAAAGGATTGAAAGAACTATACCAAACTAATTGCAATAAAAAACAAACAGGAGTGGCAGTACTAATCTCTGATAAAATAAACTTCAAAGCAAAAACCAGCATACTAGATAAAGATGGACATTATCTCATGATTAAAGGGACAATTGCACAAGATGACATAACCATAATAAGTACCTATGCTCCCAATGAAAGAGCTCCAAAATATACAAAGCAAACTCTAATAGATTTGAAGAAAGGAATTCACGAATCTACAATAATAGTGGGTGATTTTAATATATCACTTTCAAAAGTAGATAGAACAACCAAAAAGAAACATGACAAAGACACCAAGGAACTAAACAACACAATCAGCCAACTGGACCTCATAGATGTGTACAGAGCATTCAAACCAACAACAGCCCAATACACATTCTTTTCCAGTGCACATGGAACATTCTCCAGAATAGACCATGTGTTAGGCCACAAAACAAACCTCCACACATTTACAAATATCAAAATAGAACAAAGCATCTTCTCAGACCACAATGCTATAAAACTAGAAATCAACAATAGGAGGACCAAGGAAATAAAGTCAAATATATGGAAACTGAATAACACCCTGCTGAAAAGAGACTGGGTAGTAGAAGAAATTAAACGTGAACTCACAAAGTTCCTAGAAACAAATGAGAATGAAAACACAACATACCAAAATGTTTGGGACATGGCAAAAGCGGTGCTGAGAGGACAATTTATTGCAATAAATACACACATCCAAAAAGAAGAAAGAACCAAAATTAACACATTAACACAGCATCTACAACAATTAGTAACAGACCAACAAAGGGAACCAACAGCCATCAAACAAAAAAGAAATAATAAAAATTAGAGCAAAAAATAAATGAGATAGAAAACAGGAAATCTATAGAAAGAATCAACAGGACAAGAAGCTAGTTCTTTGAAAGAATTAACAAAATTGACAGGCCATTGGAAAACCTAAAAAAGAAAAGAGGGAGAAGACACAAATAACATGCAATAGAAACCACACGGACAATGTCACAATGGAACCAAATAAAACAAAAGGATAATAACAGAATACTATGAAAACTTGTACTCCAACAAATTTGAAAACCCAACAGAATGTGGAAACCATCAGACAATCTCTTTGATATCCCATTGTGAGTAAAGATTTACTAAAGGTAATACAGAAATGATAACAATCATACATTGACAGAGAACTTCCAGAGGTTCAAGCTGGATTCAGAAGAGGCTGCAGAACAAGGGATATCATTGCTGATACCAGACGGATCTTGGCTGAAAGCAGAGAATATCAGAAAGATGTTTACCTGTGCATTGTAGACTACGCAAAGGCTTTCGATTGTGTAGATCATGATAAACTATGGACAACACTGTGTAGTATGAGCATTCCGGAACACTTAATTGTGCTCATGAAGAATCTGTACCTGGATCAAGAGGCAGTTGTTCGAACAGAACCTGGGACAATTGAATGGTTTAAAATTAAAAAATGTGTGTGACAAGGTTGTAATCTTTCACCATACTTAATCAACCTGTATGCTGAGCAAATAATCTGAGAAACTGGGTTCTATGAAGAAAAACATGGCATCAGGATTGGAGGAAGACTCATTAGCAACCTGTGATAATGCAGATGATACAACCATGCTTGCTGGAAGTGAAGAGGATTTAAAACATTTACTGATAAAGATCAAAGACCACAGCCTTCAGTATGGATTACATCTAAATGTAAAGAAAACAAAAATCCTCACCACTAGACCAAAAAACAACATTCTTATCAACAGAAAAGAGATTGAAGTTGTCAAGGACTTCATTCTTCTTGGATCAATTATCAACACTCAGGGAAGCAGCAGTCAAGAACTCAAACGACATATTGCATTAGGCAAATCTGCTGCACAAGACTTTTTTAAAGTGTTCAAGAGCAAAGATGCCAGCTTCAGGACTAAGGTGTGCCTCCCCCAGCTATGGTATTTTCAATAAGCTCATATGCATGCGAAAGCTGGACATTGAATAAGGAAGACCATAGAAGAATTGATGCTTTTGAGTTAAGGTGTTGGAGGAGAATAATGAAAGTGCAATGGGCTGCCAAAAGAACCAACAGATCTGTGTTGGAAGAAGTACAGCCAGCGTGCTCCTTTGAGGCCAAGATGGCCAAACTTTATCTCTCATACTTCAGACTAGAGAAAGATATCACGTTTGATAAGGTGGAGGGTCAGAGAAAAAAAGGAAGACCCCCAATGAATTGGACTGGCCAAGTGGCAACATGAATGGACTCAAGTGTGGCAACAGTAATGAAGTTGGCCCAGGATCTGGCAGTGTTTTGTTCTGCTGTGCATAAGGTCACTATGGGTCAGTACCAACTTGATGGCACCTAACAACAACAACATGGATAGAATGCTTATTGTTAAAATGTCAACACTACTCAAAGGGAACTATAGATATAATGCAATCCTACTTCAGATTCCAATGTCAATCTTCAAAAAAAAAAAAAAAGAGAGAAAACAAAGTAAATGAACTTTCACTTCCTGACTTCATAATCTACTACATTGCCATAGTAGTGAAAACATTCTGTTATAACAGACACACAGATCAATAAACAGAAATGAGAACCCAGAAGTAAACTGATCTTTGATATAGGGCTGAAACACATTAAATGGGGAAGAGAGAGAATCTCTCTAACAAATGATGCAGGCAAAACTAGATATTCACTTGTAGAAGAATGAAATATGACTCATATCACCATATACAAAAACAAACTCAAGATGGATCTAAGATTTAAGTATAAAACCTAGAACTATAAAGGTCATCAGTGAAAAACTGGGACAAATTTGGAGTTCCTGATAAATGGTCAGAAAACCACTATCATACATTACTGAAAGGCAAACTAGCTGACTGTGACCTCCAAAAAAGATTTCACCAAAAGAATAAAAGAGTAACCACAGACTAGGGAAAAAAAAAATTTTTTGCAAAGAAAAAAAAAGCAAAGGAATAAATTCCAAAAAAAGGAAAAAAATTTTAAAAACGCAAAAAGAAAAAGTCAAATAATCTAATTTAAAAACAAGCAGAGAACATGAACCACACTTCACCAAAAAAGACATTTAGCTGGCCAACAAACATATGAAGAAATACTCTCAATCATTTGCCATTCGAAAGATGTAATTCAAAATAATAACATCTCACCAAAGCATTAATAGCAAAGTTTAAATGAATAAGAAACCACAAATGTTGGCAAGGATATGAAGGGATTGGAACACACTGCTCATGGGACAGTAAAGTGGTGCAACCACTGTGGAAAATTGTAAGATATTTGCTCAAAACATTTAAAATAGAGGTACCATTTGACATAGAAATCCTTCTACTTAATATCTATCCTAGAGAAATAAGCCTTGACACAAATAGACATATGCATTTCCATGTTCACTAATCACAATAGCAAAAACAGATGGAAACAACATAAATGTCCATCAATGAAAGAATAGCTAAACAAACTTTGGTGCATACATACAATGGAATCCTATGCAATATTAAGGAATAACAATGAATCTGCAAAACAGCTCATAACATGGATGAATCTGGAGAATATTATGCTTAGTGAAATTAGTTAATCACAAAAAGACAAACATTGTATAAAACCACCTTTTTAAAGAGTGATTAAAATAAAGGCTTTTCACAATAAAACAAACATTTTTTTTGATGGTTACTAGTGGTAAACTTATTGTTCAAAATGACTTTGCAGTCTGGCACATTAACCCACAGAGCCACACCGAAACCCCACAATAAGTGATAGATTGTCAAAAAAAAACAAAAGGATGGGGAGAGGAAAACAAGGAGAAGCCTGTAGAGTTAATGGAGGCAAAACATGTGTGGCACTGTTGAATAATGCACTGGACTAAAAGGTCTTTTTTAACTGCAAGGTCAGAGGTTCAAACTCACCAGCCACTCCTAGGAACCCCTATACAGGGTCAGTATGAGTTGAAAATGATTTGAAGGCACTTAACAACACCACAGTTCTGCAATAATGGTGATATATGGAGAGATGCATGCGTAGATATACATGCTGAACAAGTATGGGAGGAAGAATGGGACAATGTCACAAATATATAAAGGTGGATATTTGTACATGGGTTTTTACTTCTGCTACAAATATATTCATAAATGTGGTGGAGCACACAGGAGGCAAAGTTAAAAAAAAAACAAAAAAAAAAAAAAAAAAAAACTTCTTAGGCATAACCAGATATCTTGAGGGGATGAATTACATAGTATTGGGGAACACCATGGTCGATTGGCCTAACATAGTCTATTAACACAGTGTTCTACATTGTCCTAAGGTGCATATCGACTGGGGTCTTAAAAGCTCATGAGCAACCAGCTAAGGTGAACTATTGGTCTATCCCCATCTAGAAGTGATGAAAATTGAAACTGCATGAAACAATTAGTCCAAGGGACTGATGGGTCACAGAAATATCAATCTCCATGATTGTGAGACAAGAAGAATGAGATGATGGCTAACTATCAGTAGCAAATGCTCTGACAAGGATCACATTAGAAGGTCCTGGATAAAATGGTGACAATGCTGACCACAACTCAAAATCATAAAAAAAAAAAAAAAAAAAATCCCATGCTTATTGGTTGGATACAGACTGGTAGACTGGAGGACTAAGGTGTGTCTGACACAAGCCATGGTATTTTCCAGCTCCTCATATGAATATGAAAGTTGGAAAATTAATAAGGAGGATCACAGAAGAATGCATGCATATAAATTATGAGATTAGGTAAGAATATTAAAAGCACTATGGACTGTCAGAAGTACAGCCAGTATGCTCCTTAGAAGCCAGATTTTGGACATTTTATCAGAAGGTCCATGTAGAATGAGGACCTATTGCTTGTAGAGTGGAGGGTAAGTGAAAAAGAGAAAGTCCCTCAATGACATGAGTTGATACAGAGGCAGCAGCAATGAGCTTAAACGTAGCAATAGTTGTGAGGATGGAGCAGGAACTGGCAATGTTTTGTTCTGTGTAGTACTGGATTTCTACGAGTCTTAACACATTGGATGGCACCTAGCAACAGCAACTGTATTGTCCCCTCAACCTTCAGCTTGAGTTATATGTGCATTTCTCAAATGCAGCATCTAATCCTCTAACTGCTGCTTTAATAGCTGTGCCTTTTATTTATGACAAAGGCAAAAATCTTTCTACAGGATTTCCCCAACCTTCTAGATCTAGTCACTAATTACCTCTCTGTTTTTGCTTCTACCTATTGCCATTCGTATTTCAGTCATATGGAATTACTTTAATTGTATCACAGTTCTATATTTTAGACTGTAGAATATATTCTACATTTGGAGTCTTCCTCTTTTTTACTAACCTGCCACTTTATCAAGCATGATGTCCTTCTTCAGAGATTGGTACCTTCTGATATGTCTGAAGAATGAGAAAAGTGTTGTCATCCTGGCTTCTAAGGAGTTATCTGGCTGTACTTCTTCCAACACAGATCTGTTTGTTCTTCCAGTAGTCCAGTTTCAATACAGTCTTCTTCAGCACCATAACTCAAATGCATCAATTCTTCTACAGTCTTCCTTATTTGTGGTCCAACTTTCACATGCATACAAGGCTACTGAAAATACCATGACTTGGATCAGGTGCACCCTAGTCCTCAAATTGATATCTTTGCTCTTGAACACTTTAAAGAGGTCTTGTTAAGGAGATATGCCCAATGAAATATATCAGTTGATTTCTAGACTGCTGATTCTATGAATGTTGACTATAGTACCAAGCCAAATGAAGTCTTTGACAACTTCAATCTTTTCTCCATTTATCATGATATTATATGTTGGTCATGTTGTTAGGATTTTTGTTATATTTACATTGAAGAGATATCTATACTGAAGACTGTGGTCTTTGATCTTAATCAGCAAGTATTTTAGCCCTTTTCATTTCCAGCAAGGAAGGTTGCATCATCTGCATATCAAAGGTTGTTAATGAATCTTCCTGCAACCTGTTGTCACATTCTTGTGCATATAATCCAGCTTCTTGGATTATTTGCTCAGCATACAGATTGAATATTTATAGTGACACACCTTTTCTGACTTTAAACCATTCTGTGCCCTTTGTTCTGTTTGAATGACTGTCTCTTGGCCTAATTACAGCTTCCTTATAAGCACAATTAAGTGTTCTGGGATATCCATTCTTCACAATTTTATCCATTGCTTGTCAGGATCCACATAGTAGAAAGTCTTTGTGCAGTCAGTAGAGCACAGGTAAATATCTTTCTGGTATTTTTCTATTTTCAGCCAAAAGCCACCTGACATCAGCAATGATATCCCTAGTTCCACATCCTCTTCAGAATCTGTCTTGAATTTCTTGCAATTACCTGTTGGTGTATTGTTGCAGCTGCTTTTGAATTATCTTCAGCAAAATTTTACTTTCATGTGATATTAATGATACTGTTTGATGATTTACATTGGGTCTCCTCTCTTTGGAGTGGTCACAAATACGGATCTCTTCCAGTTGGTTGGCCAAGTTTCTTAGCATAGATGAATGAGTGCCTCATCAGTGTGTTGAAAGATTTCAGTTTGTTTGCCATCAATTCCTGGAGCTTTGATTTTCATCAATGTTTTCATTGCTGCTTGAACTTCTTCCTTCAGTACCACTGATATTAATCACATGCTAACTCTTGAAATGGTTGTACATAAGTATTTCTTTTTGGTACAATGACATTGTTTATACCTTCCTTCTTCTTTTGACACTTTCTGCATCACTCATTATTTCATTTGCATCCTTATTTTACTTGCATCCTTAGTAATTTACTAGCCTATATGTAACTGATGAGTAATATACATTGTATAACCAATCAATATCTGAAATATTAGAATTAGGAATTCTGTGTAGACTACATTATTAATAGAGGTATATAAAATACTGCATATTTTATATTCCATGTGAAATGATGGAGACACCAATTTTTCTTTTAAATAAAACAAATTAAAATGATAGGTCTCGTTCTTTAGATTCTATTTCTTAAAAAAAATGACATAACTGAACATCTGTAGAATTAGAACCTAATTCTATTTTATTATTTTGTATCAATTATTATTAAACTACCTATAAATACACATTAATAACAATACAATACATAAGGACATTCTGCCCATAAAAAATAAGATGCAAGTAAAATACTTGTAAAGTAAACTGTTGCAAGAGTTCAGGATGACAAACTGAAAGCATTGGACATTTTCAAAATGTTTTTATATCCAGTCAAGGTATTTTTCCTATTATATACCACACGGAATCCTGTTAAGTTTTTTTTCAATTCACTTCCTCCATTAAGTCAATCAGTTGAGCAACAGAGTATCATTAAAATTGAGAAACCCCAAATCCAAGCCATAAACCTAGGAAAAGCCTCAGGTGCTGACAGACTTGCCATCAATTTTTATAAAACATTATTGTGGCAATTATCTTTAACATCAGAGAGTCTTTTCAGAATTTTTTAAGACTAGAATTATGTCTCAAGACATGAAAACTCCCTTGATCCCATAATCCTTAAAATGATGACAAGGCAAGGAACAATTGGGGGATTTTCATCCTCTTTTACTCTCCTGAATAGAGAGTACAAGATTGTTTCAAAGGTTTTAGCTACATACCTCGATGATATCATTCCTTCCCTCATATACTAAGATTAGGAAGGATTCACCCTAGATAGGTTTAAACAGATAATATCTGAAAAATATTTCTTTTTAATCCATCAGTCTTATCTCCCCCCAAAAAATAATCAGATAGTAACTATTTTTAAAAGGAAGTAAATATACATAATAAGAATCCATTGGGTGATCTTGTCCACTCCATTAGGTTGATCTGCTCATAGAAAAGATTTAAATATCTAATTTGCTCATTATGCTTCAATGCTCATCTTACTTCCACTCAAATTGCCACAGCTCTCCTGCCATCTGGTCATCATTCAACTGTTGTTTTTCTGGTGTCAGGAAAATCTTAAATACATAGAAAAAATGGTCCTAAGGAATTCTGGAATGGCTACTGTTCATAGTAAACTCAAATAGCTTAGCAAAAATAGAAGGTGAAGTGCATGTAGAATAGCTGACCATTACAGTTCTTTTCATCATGAAGATTTGTAATAGTGTTTAGCCTGAAGCTTGGGTCTGGATTGTCTACCCACTTATACCTATATTATGAGTAGGGTTTAATGAGTCAAACCACCAACAAACACCTAATAAATACTAAGTTATTCTTTCATTTAATAAAAATATATATATACTTCTTGCCATGTTACAGAGAAAGATACTAGAGATACAAAGATGAATAAAGCACAGTTCTGTGCATGCACAAGTGAGGAGTATACATACAGAATTTAAACTATTCCAACTAAGTTACAGCAGATTGTAATTAATGCTGTCAAATGAAAAGGAGAATACTTTCCTCATGTCTCATGTCAAATGTGAATACCCCCACAGTTGATGTTATATTAGAAACTACGTAACTGGAAATAGTTGTGAAGTGCCATAAAGTTGGTTCTAGCTCATGGCAATCTTCTATAGGGTTTCTTAGGAGTCACTGGTGGGTTAGAACCGCTTACCTGGTGGCTAGTAGTCTAGTACTTATCCTACAGAACCACACCATTGCTGTTTTTGAGTGCTGTTGAGTTAGTTCCAACTCATAGTGATCTGTGCAAGGTTTCCTAGGAGCCGATGGTGAGTTTGAACTGCTAACTTTGTGGTTCAGACTGATCTTATAGTCCATTGTTTATCCTACAGCACCACAACAGGACTCCATAGGGACATTGTTGTTGTTATTAAGTGTAGCGTTTCTGAAGAGCAGTTTGTGGGTTTGGACCACTGACCTTGTGGTTTCCTGTCTAGTTCTGGTCCTAAAACATCACACCAGATGAAACAAATTAACTTAAAAGCTCACTCATCAGATATAACTGGTAGAGTTGACACATTTATAGCCAGATGATACATTCAATTATTTGAACATATTTTTGGTTTATATAGAGAATACAACTCTCTCTGAGCTGATGTATTTAGCTAACATTTATTTACTTACATGCATTGTAAAAATTTATTTACCTGGAATATGTGTGTTAATTAGGCTTATAATCATTCCTTTCCTACCCCATGCCTCCTCTACCACAGTGAATTTCATTCATGACCCTTCAGTAAGATAAGGTTTTCAATAAAGGCAAACAATTGGGTAGACTACCTAAGAGAGGTGACCCAACGGAATGCAGAAATCATCAGACAATATCTTTGATATCCCATGCAAGTAAAGTTTTAGTAAAGATAATACAGAAATGGCTGTAAGCATACATTGACAGAGAACTTCCAGAGGTTCAAGCCAGATTCAGAAGAGGACATGGAAGGAGGGATATCATTGCTGATGTCTGATGGATCTTGGATGAAAGCAGAGAATATAAGAAAGATGTTTACCTGTGTTTTTTTTTTTACTATGCAAAGGCTTTTGATCATGTGGATTATGACAAGCTAATGACAACCTTGCAAAGTATGAGTGTTCCTGAACTCTTAATTGTGCTCATGTGGAATCTGTATATGGACCAAGAAGCAGTTGTTTGAACAGAACATGGGAACACTGAATGGTTTAAAATTAAGAAAGGTGTGCAACAGGGTTGTATTCTTTCACTATACTTATTCAACCTGTATGTTGAGCAAATAATCTGAGAAGCTAGGTTATATGAAGACAAATGTGGCATCAGGATTGGAGGAAGACACATTAACAACCTGCAATATGCATATGATACAGCTTTGCTTGCTGAAAGTGAAGAGGATTTAAAATATTTATTGATGAAAATCAAAGAACACTGCCTTCAGTATAGATTACATCTCAATGTGAAGAAAACAAAAATGCTCACCACTGGACCAACAAATAACATATTTATCAATGGAGAAAAGATTGACGTTGTCAAGGACTTCATCAACTATCAACTTGGATCAACTGTCAACACTATAAACACTCACGGAAGCAGCAGTCAAAAAATCAAACGAAGTGTTGCATTAGGGAACTCTGCTGCACAAGACCTTTTTAAAGTGTTGAAGAGCAAAGATGTCAGCTTGAGGACTAAGGTTCCCTGACCCAAGCCATGGTATTTTCAATAACCTCATATGCATGCGAAAGTTGGAAAGTGAATGGAGGAAAATATTGAAAGTGCCATGGGCTGCCATAGAACCAACAGATCTGTGTTGGAAGAAGTGCAGCCAAAGTGCACCGTGGAGGCCAAACTTCATTCATCTCTCATATTCTGGACATATTATCAGGAGAGACCAGTCACTGGAGAAGGATATCATGTTTGGTAAGGTGGAGGGTGGGAGAAAAAGAGGAAGACCCCCAGCGAAATGGATTGGCCAAGTGGCAGCATCAATGGGCTCAAGTGTGGCAACAATTGTAAGGTTGGCCCAGGACTGGGCAGTATTTCGTTCTGTTGTGCATAAGGTCACTATGAGTTGGTGCCAACCACATTGTTTTGATTACTGTAGCTTTATAGAACAATTTGAACATAGGAAGTGCCAATTTTCCAACTTTGTTTTCAGTATTGCTTGGGTTGATGATTCTTTGGATTTTCCATATGTAGAATCATGCCATCATCAAAGTTTTACTCATTCCTTTCTGATGTACATAATTATTCTTTTTTTAAATTTCTTTCTAATTTACATGCTTCTTTTTTTTCCTTTGTTTGTTTTTTATTTTGCTTGCTTTCCTAATTCTTCTGACTAGAACTTCAAACTCAATGTTGAATGTTGTGTTGTTAAGTGCCTTCGTGTTGGTTCTGACCCATAGCCACCCTGCACAAGGTTTCTGAGTCTGTAAATCTTTACGGGAGCAGAAAGCCTCATCTTTCTCACGTAGTGCAGCTGGTAGTTTCAAACTGCTGACCTTGCGGTTCGAAGCCTGATTCGTAACCACTATGCTAGTGAAATATTTGCATTCTTGTTGTTGTTAAGTGCTGTAAAGTCAGTTCAGACTCAGCAACCCTGTATAGGGTTTCCAAGGAGTGAATGGTGGGTTTGAACCACTGACCTTATCCTACAGTGCTACACCACAAGTCCAAATTGGGTATACCAGTGTAGTTCTTGACCTGGTTGTTCTTAAGTGTAATCAAGTTGGTTCTGACTCATAGTGGCCCTGTTTGGGTGAAATTGGGTATATTTGTGAAATTCTTGGTCTTAGGGGGACAATTTTCAATACTTCACCATTGAGTATAGTATTAGCTGTTTTCTGTTGTTGTCTCTCTTTTTTTGTAGCATTGAAGATGTTCCCCTCTTCCCTAGATTTCTGAATATTTTTATCCTGAAGGGGTTTGTTTATCAAATTTTTGTGTGCATTAATTGAGAGGATCATGTTTGTTTTGCTTTCTTCCTTCTAATAATGTGGTGTATTATACTCATTTTTGTTCTTATCATGGTGCATAATATGCCATCTCATTTGGCTTACTATCATTTTTCTTAAAGTGTTTCTATTTATATTCACAGGGAAATGTGTTTATAGTTTTGTTTTTTCTGTGGTTATTTCTTATCAAGGTAATGCTGGCGCATAGAATGAACTAGAAAGTATCCCAGTTTCTTCTACTTAATGAAAGAGTATGAGAAGGATGTTAAATTGTATCTAAATGTCTGATAAAACTTAATAAGTGAAATCATCTGGTCTTGGAATTCTGTGGTTATTATTGTTGGGAGTTATTTGATCACCTTACATATTATTCAACTATGGTCTCTTTTATGACAGTTTATGTAGTTCTTGTGTATTTAGGATGTTGTTCATTCTGTCTAAATTGTTGCATAAAATTGTTCATATTATGCTCTTATAATCCTTTTCATTTCTGCAAGATTGATAGTGATGTTTGTCTTTCATATTTTACTTTACTAGTTATGTCTTCTCTCTCCTTCTAAGGAACTCTGGTAGCATAGTGTTTACAAATCGTGCTGTTAACCTCAGGGTCAACAGTTTGAAACTCTTTACTGGAGAAAGATGAGGCTTTCTGCACCCGTAAAGATTTACAGCCTTGGAAACCTTATACCAGGCTGCTATGAGTCAGAACTGACTCCATGGCACATAATCACCGCCACAACCTCTCTTCCTATTTAGTCTAACTAAAAGTTTGTCATCACTCCAAATCCACTGTTATCAAGTCATTTCTGACTCATAACGACCATGTATAAGATTTCTAAAATTGTCAGTCTTTACTGGAGCAGACAGATTCAGCTGTCTCCAGTGGAACCACTGGTGGGTTTGATACCCTGACCTTATATTTAGCGGTCCCATGCTCATCCTATAGTGTCACCAGTGCTCCTTTTTTATATGCTAATATATATTATTTTCTTGCTCTTCTTTTCCTAATTTCTGAAAGAGTTAGCTAAAGCTACTGATTTATAACCTTCCATCTCTTTTAATGCAGATCTTTATTGCTATGAATTGGCCTCTGAACACTGTTACTACTGCATTCCTTAAGTTTGGGTATTTTGTGTTTTCATTTCCATTCATCTCTTCACATTTTATTATTTAGATTGTGATTTCTTCTTTTCCCTTTATTTATTTGTTTTGCTTAGTTTTCAAATTTTATAAAGGTCTACCTTCCTTCCTTTCTTTGATTTCTAATTTTCCTACACTATGATCAAAGAAGGACATTTTATATGATTTCAATTATTTTCAATTTCTGTATACTGTGCTGTAGCTTAACATATGGTTATGCTGGAAAACTGTTACTCGTGCATGTGAGAAAAAAGTGCATTTTGCTGTTGTTAGGTGATGTGCTTTCTATGTGTGTTAGGTAGGGCTATTTACTTTGTAAAGTTGTTCAAGTCCTTTATTTCTTATTGATCATTTATCTAGATATTCTGCTTTTCATTTCGGAAAATGAGGTATTCAAGTTCCTAAATATCTGACAACTGTTTAATTTCCCACTTAAAAAATTTTTTTTCAAAGTTTGCATCATATGTTTTCAGACTATTATTTCGTGTATATATTCTTATAATGGCTTTCTCATTAATAGACAATATTTTTTTTACTTTATCTGATATTAAAATAGCCACTCCAGCTCTCTTTTAGTTACTATTTATCTATTCATGTGGGGTGTATTATTGTATCTTTTAACTTTCTATCAATTTTTTCTTTGAATCTACAGTGAGCCACTTTTAAACACCATAAATTTGGATCATGTTTTTTTTGTTTTTGCTTTGTGATGTTTAGTTTCATCTATTCTCCCAATTTATACCTCTTGTTTTCAGAGTCCAGTGCATTTGAATTTAAATTATCACTGATAATGATAGCTTAGTTTTGCTGTTTAACTATTTGTTTTTGGTATTTCTCATAATGCTTTTTGTTAATTTCCTTGAGTACTATTTTTTGTGCCTAATTAATTTTTGAAGCTACATTTTAAATTTCCCCTAATTATCTTTGTGTATATTTATTGGATATATTTATTGTGGTTACCATGGATGTACAATTAGCATTCTAAATTTATAACAATTTTATATTTCACTGATATAAACTTATCATGCAATTACGTAAGTCTTTCCTCTTGCCCTTTATGTTGTTTTCACAAATTACATCATTAAAGTTTTGTAGGTTCAATTGTTGTTGTTGTTAAGTGCTATGGAGTTGGTTCTGATTCATAGCAACCCCATATAGGGTTTCTAAGTAGCAGCTGGTGGGTTTGAACTTTAGACCTTGTAGTTCACAATCCAGTGCTGATCCTACAGCATCATAGTACAGATTTCTATTTTATGTATTTGTATTTTAAATCATGTGACAAATAAAAAGTGAAACTACAAACCAAAGTCACAATATCACTGCTTCTTAATTTTACCTATGCAGTTATCTTTACTGTAATTCTTTATTACTGTCAATGGTTTTGTGTAGCTATCTAGTTTTCTTTTATTTCAGCTGAAGAAACTTCTTTTATTTCTCTTCAGCACTTTTGATAGGATCATTTATAGCAAAGAACTCCCCCAACTTTAATTTATCTGAAAGTGTCTTAATTTCTCCTTTTTTGAAGAAGAGTTTGGCTCCATCAATCAAGAATCTTGCTTGCCATCATTTTTCTTTCAATAATTTTTAAATCCATTCCAGTTTTTTCTGGGAATCATTGTTTCTAATGAGAAGTCTGTTGTTTATCTAATTCAGGATCACTGCTGCACAATGAGTTGCTTCTCTTCTGATGCTTTCAAGATTCTCTTTGCCTAAGAGTTTTGATCATTTGATTCAAGTGAGTCTCAGTATGGAACTCTTGTATTTATACTTCTTGCGTGTAATTGAGCTTCTTGGATGTGCAAATGCATGCCTTTATAAAAGCTTGACATTTTCAGTCATTATTTCTTCCAGTAAATGTTCTACCCTTTTTTCTCTGTTTGCTTCTTCTGAAACTTCTACTATTTATAAATTGGCAAGCTTGAAGATACCAATAGATAGATTAATCATATCCCTTCTGATTCTCTTATTAGAAAATTTTAATTAAACTGTTTATATCTTCTAATTAAATATTTTAGTGAATTTTGTATTCCATTTATTGCATATTCTTTTATGAATGAGGGGACTTCAAAAAATTATGGAAAAATTCCGTTCTCTTTTCTTTTGCACAAAAATTTGAAATTCCCTCCTATTTCTATTGTGGTACTGATATTCTCTATTTGATCATGCATTTTTCTCAAATTATTTCCTATGATTTATTTAGCTCTTGGAGTAAGACAACTGATTTATAGTACGTCTAGCATAGTGGTTACGAATCGGGCTGCGAACCTTAAGGTCAGCGGTTCGAAACTACCAGCCGCTCCGCGGGAGAAAGATGAGGCTTTCTACTCCCGTAAAGATTTACACCCTCGGAAACCCTGTACAGGGTCGCTATGGGTCGGACCCGACTCGATGGCACTTAACAACAACAACAAGTGGTGGTTATGTGCTACAGATTCAGTGCCAACACATAGTGACCCTGTAAAGGAGCTCTGGTAGCGTAGTGGTTACAAATCAGGCTGTGAACCGCAAGGTCAGCAGTTCAAAACTACCAGCTGCTTCGCGGGAGAAAGATGAGGCTTTCTGCTCCTGTAAATATTTACAGCCTCGGAAACCCTGTTCAGGGTTGCTATGGGTTGGAACCGACTCGACGGCACTTAACAACAACAACAACAATAGAGTTTCTGAGGTTGTAAATCTTTATGGCCTCATCTTTCTACCACAGAACAGCTGGTAGTTTCAAACTGCTCACTTTGAGGTTAGCTGCCCAACTCATAACCACTACACTGTCAGAAGCAAATTTTTGCTTCATGAAGATGTGTTGTTGTTGTCGTCAGGTGCCATCGAGTTGGAACCGACTCATAGTGACCCCATGCACAGCAGAACGAAACAATGTCGGATCCTGGGCCAACCTCACTACCACTGCCACACTTGACATCATCAATGATGCCACCTGGCTGATCCATCTCTTTGGGGGTCTTCCTCTTTTTCTCTGACCCTCCATCTTACCCAGCATGACATCCTTCTCCAGCGACTGTTAGTTGTATATTTTCTTATTCATTTACATTAATTTTTTTTAAACATCAAAAATTGGAATTTTACATATCATAATGTGATAACTCTGGGAGTCAGATTATTCCCCCTTCCCAGGGTTTATTATTGTTGATTGCTATTGACTACAGCTGTGCATTTGTTTAGTGACTTTGTAAAAATATTTTATAATGTCTCTGTCATATGTGGCCTCTGCAGTCTCTGTTCCTTTCATTTATGTAAAAGTAGTGTTTAGGCAGGGGTACTTTTAAATCTCAGGATTCTGAGACAGAGAAAGACAGACACAGAGAGAAAGACAGAGAGAGGGAGTGAGAAAGTTTAACATAGATAGAGACCCAGAGAAAGAAAATGTAAAAAGGAAAAGAAAAAAACAGACAAATAAATGAACAAAATGCAAAAACAACCAAACAAACAAACCCTCATCCAGTTTTTCCATGTTGATTTTGTGATGAGGCACTCCTTCAACATATATCCAAGCCTTTAAAACTGTTCGTTGGTCTTCACTTCTTACTTGCACTTAGTCTAGAGTTTAGTCAAAAGTGAAAGCTTCAGTTCTTCTCACGTTTGTTCCAAGTATACATTCTTTTCTATACATGTCTTTTTACATTTCTCATTATATACATTTTTTGAAATTCCTAATTTCTAAACAAAGCTATCTGTCCACCTGTTTATATTAGGCTTTTCTGATGCTCTACTGTATTCATAATTCTAATCTTTTGCCCCAAGCAACTGCATTATTTTCTTTATTGTTTGGAAGAATTCCTGCTAGTTTCCTGCCCTACATGATTTGTGAATTATTCAAAGCAAAGAAATTAATCTTAATATAGCTTTCTGACAGGTGAGAACTGATAAGCACAAATCTTCACCAATAAGATTTGCCCTGTTAACTGCAGAAGAAGAGACCAAGGTCTTAAACTGAGAATGTGTGTTGCTACATTTAAGACCACTACCAGTGTGATAAAGCTGGAGCAAAAGCAATAAAAACACCCAAAAGATATCCAACCCTTTTAAAGTTGACTTTTCTGCACTTTGTGCTCACATGTGTGATGTAAGCCTTTGTCTTCTAGAATTCTTCTTTCTCTCTTTCCCTCCCTCTCTAAGTCCCTCCATTTCTTCCTTCCTACATTCCTATCTTCTTTTCTCTCTCAATCTCAATCTGTCTCTGTAAGCTTTGGAGTCTTCCATTTTTCTCTTCCAATCTGGTCTCATTGATCTCTAGCATTTTGGAACTGATGGAGAACTCTTTTCAGGAAGCTATCTAAGAATTTCCTTAACAGATCTTGTGATTTCTGAATTACACAGTATATTTTTTCCTTAGATCAGGTCTTCATTTTGTTGGAACTTATTCTAAAGTACTTTCTTGAGACAGGATATGAAAAATACATCTTTTGAAATGTATCATGTCTAAAATATCTTATAGTAACTTCACATTTGATTGATAGGTTTTATATGGAAATTCATGTTAAAAATTGTTTTATCAATTTTGTGTTGTCATTAGGGTTAAGTTGTAAAGCCTAATGCAGTTTTGATTCATATTCTTTTGTAATCCATTATATATGAAGGTAAGTAAAAAAACCATTGCTTCAAAATCATAGAAACTTTATTAAACAAAAACATCAAAAAGTTGTTATTTTTTTTCAACATATTCACCATCTACATCTATACACTTCTGAAGCAGTGTTCCTATCTCTCTAACCCTACCTAGAGGAATTCTGCACTCTTCAGTTTAATCCATATCAAAAGAGTGTTGGCATTCTCAATGGACTCAAATCACATTAATTTTAAATGTTATTTGAATTTGGGGAGCAAAAAGAATTCTGAAAGAAAAAATGGTAGATGGAGTAAGGTTTGCCAATGAAACGTTCATGGGGTAGTCCTTGATACCTTCAAAGAAAAAAACATGTATATTATCTTAATGAAAAAAAAATTCCTTGGTGAAACTTTCCCGTCCTTTTTTTAAATCACTAATACAGTTTCTAATTTTCTTAAAACTTCTTCAAAATAAGTTCCTGTGATTGTCCTGTGCCCTTCGAGAAAATCTATCAAGACTACCCCTTTGGAATCCCCAAAAACAGTCCCTATAACCTTCTGAACTGATTTCTCTGACTTAAATTTAACTGGCCTAGTATATCACCTTGGAAGCCACTTTTTGAATTGACCGTTTTCTTGAAAGCACCATGGTAAGGCTAAGACAAATACATTACTAAGTAAATTTATCTGTAGCCATCCACTAATTGCAGACATGTTTAAACATTTATGCTTGAAATATACACATAAATGTATGAACAGGAAAATGGGTTGCTCTACTTTTAACTTATCCTCATACATCATGTTTGGTTTTGATTTCTTTTAAATTTGTAAGGAGATAGTCGTGGTCTCGTCATTCATTGTACTTGGTATTTCTGTTATCAGTACAATGCTTCTGTGTTTCCATTCACTGTATCTGATATCGTCAAATATTCCTTAGCTTCTCCAGATAAACAAAACAAAAATGCTCTCTTGTTTAGCAGACAATGTGTAATCACCCAGTTATGAAGAGTGGAAAAAAGTGAATTGCTATTCCAACAGTTCTCTAGAGTATATCATGTTCATATTTTCAATCTGTTTTTAACTCTGTCCCAGCCCTTCTGAAGGAGACAATATGAACTGACTACTTAAACTCATCACACTGTCTTTCTGCTTGTTGTTGTTGTTAGGTGCCATCGAGTCGGTACCAACTCATAGTAACCCCATGTAAAACAGAAAGAAACACTGCCCGATCCTGGGCCAACCTCACAGTTGTTGCCACGCTTAAGCACAATGATACTGCCACTTTGCCAGTCCATTTCACTGGGGTCTTCTTCTTTTTCTCTGACCCTCCATCTTGCCAAACACGATATCCTTCTCCAGCGACTGGTCCCTCCTGACAGTATGTCTGAAGTATGAGAGACGAAGTTTGGTCAACCTGGCCTCCAAGGAGCACTCTGGCTGCACTTCTTCCAAAACGGGTCTATTGGTTCTTTTGGCAGCTCATGGCACTTTCAATATTCTCCTCCAACACCATAATGCAAAAGCATCAACTATTCTACTGTCTTCCTTATTCACTGTCCAGCTTTCACATGCATATGAGGTTATTGAAAATACCATAGCTTGAGTCAGGCACACCTCGGTCCTCAAGCTGATGTCTTTGCTCTTCAACACTTTAAAAAGGTCTTGTGAAGCAGATTTGCCTAATGCAATATGTCGTTTGATTTCTTGACTGCTGCTTCCATGAGTGTTGACAGTTGATCCAAGATGAATGATGTCCTTGACAACTTCCATCTTTTCTCCATTGATAAGAATGTTGTTTATTGGTCCAGTGGTGAGGATTTTTGTTTTCTTTGCATTGAGATGCAATCTATATTGAAGGCTGTGGTCTTTGATCTTCGTTAGTAAATACTTTATATCCTCTTCACTTTTAGCAAGCAAGGTTGTTAATGAGTCTTCCTCCAAATCTGCTAAGCCCCTATTAATAAATTGGGTTACATTAATTAGATACACCAATAAGATAGGTAAGAACTGAAAGTTAAAAGGGTGGCAAAGCCTATTCTCTTGCTTTCTGACAGTTTCTTCTGAGAAGAAAGATTATGGAAAAGAAAAGTTAGTACAGCAGAATTTCAATATCTATATTGTTGTTGTAAAGTGCCGTTGAGTTGATTCCAACCAATAGTGACCCTGTATAGGGTTTCCAAGGAGCAGCTGGTGAGCTTGAACCACCAACCTTGCAGTTCAGTCAACTTTGCAGTCTGATGCATTAGCCCACAGCACCACACCATGAAGAAGCACTTGAGGCAAGATTATAAAAAGTAACCAGTGTAAATACTTGAACTCAAAACTCCACAATCACTTAAAATGTACCCATTCTCTTTGGAATTTGTGTTCTGTATTGCCCTACCTATCAAAGCATATTCTAGAGACCCAAAGCAGAATTTACCAGCTTTGCCAATAATTATGTTGTTTTGTTAAGTGCTGTGGAGTCATCCCAACTCATCATAACCCCCATATAGGGTTTCTGAGGAGCAGATGGTGAATTTGAACAACTGAACTTGTTGTTCAAACTGACCTTACAGTAGAGTGCTTATCCTGCAGCACCACACCAGGACTCCAAAATAATAAAATAACCTAATTGTCTATTTTAACATTTTGTTTGCTTAAAATACCTTATTTTGTAAATGGAACCCTGCCTGATACATTTAATTTCCATAGAATCTGGCACTTGCAATATATAAAGTCTTGTAGAGAGCCATGGGTAATGTATGTATGTTTGTGTCTGCCTCTGTATATTGTGAAACTCCAGCTGTTTTGATTTGGTTTAATCAGTTACTCTTTTCCTCTTCTTTCTAACTTTAAAACTATCACCTGTGACTTCTCAAGTATTTTTTTTTATATTTTTTCTAACTTGTTGGGGTTTATCATTTTTATTATTCAACTAGTTTTCTGATGAGGAGATGTAATTTGAGGAAGAAATAGAAATAGGTGTCTATATTCAGCCTACCATTTTTAAGGAAATTTATCCATAAAATATATTAATCATAGTAAATCTGATTAATGGGAGTGTACTAAAAAAAAAAAGAATGTTTTTTGCTATATGTAAATCATATATTACTTTTTTGTATTTTCTATGGAGTCCTGGTATGGCACTGTAGGATAAGCACTTGACCACAAGGTTGTTTTAAACCACAAGGTTGGTGGTTCAAACTCATCAGTCGCTCCTCGGAAACCCTATATAGGGTTGCTATGGGTCGGAACCTACTCAATGGCATTTAACAAATAACAATGGCATTCCAGTAGAGGGAAAAAAATAAAAAATAAACTACAGTCAAAGAAGAGAGGAACATGAAGGAATGTTCTTATCAAAAATACAGAGAGGTCCTTCAAAATATACCAGTAGAGTCTAAGTAGGAACATAGTCAAACCTGATGGTTTAGGATGTACAATGTTTAATTTTTTGTTATGCCATTCTGCCATTTCTGTGCCATGCTGTGCTGTCTTTTCATGATAATGTTGGAAGTGAAAGAAAATGTATCATCTATAAATGCAAGATATGTTGATATATAGACTGATGAAGAACTAAATAGGGAGCAGACATTTTGAGTCAATAGGGACAGGAAAGGAAATTATGATTACTCCTGTGAAATTCATATCTTAAGAAAATAAATATTGGGAATGTTACTCTATTTCCTTGATAACTTGTAAATGCAAGTCAAGCAATTATGTTACATATAGATTTTTAAAATTTCTATGAACCTTATAGTGCTAAAACCAGTATCCTTTATGGAGATTACAAACTTAATTCTGAAAAATATTCTCTCTCTGGGAAGGAGACAAAGATCCTTCTATTCAGCCATCTATTTTTTAGATTGATTTATATATAAATCACCAAAGATCTGTGAATACCTATTCTTAACAAGTGGATGTATAACAACTTCCCTTGAGAGATATTTTTCTTACCACTTCTTTTTGTCTGAAAAAACTGTGCCGTGGAAGTGCTGTGGGGTTTGAACTCAACATATTCAGATATAAGTTTGAGCCACTTATTTTATAAGACCATCTGAAATACTTTCTAAACTCCTCAGTTGCATCATACATCAGAAAATTGGCAATAAATCACATATATTACACATTCATTGTTAGAAATCATTTAAGAATTAATTTCAGAGCATGGCATGTAGCAAAATTCAATTGATTGTTAATACTACTGTTAGAGTTAAAGTTATTTAAACCAAGTGTATTACATGGTTGGTGGTGGAGGTGGCTGTGTGCCATGGAGTCGGTTCTAACTCATAGCGACCCTGTACAGGGTTTCTGAGGCTGTAAATCTTTATGGGAGCAGAACACCTCATCTTTATCCCGTGGAACAGCTGGTTGTTTCGAACTGCTGACCTCGAGGTTCCCCAATTCGTATAGTGGTTACTACACTGCCAGAGCTCCTTGTATTACATGGTTGTTGTTGTTGTTGTTAAGTGCCATCGAGTCGGGTCCGACCCATAGCGACCCTGTACAGGGTTTCCAAGGGTGTAAATCTTTACGGGAGTAGAAAGCCTCATCTTTCTCCCGCGGAGTGGCTGGTAGTTTCGAACCGCTGACCTTAAGGTTCGCAGCCCGATTCGTAACCACTACGCTACCAGAGCTCCTTATAAAGGTTTAATTGTAATATGTTCACACCTAACAAGCAGAAATAAGATACAAAGACAAGTCTATATTTGTTGTTGTTAGGTACTCATAATACCCCATTATAACAGGGTAGAACTAGCCCAAAGGGTTTCCTAGGCTATAATCTTTACCACCAGCTGTTCCTCGGAAATCTAATACAGGGATGTTATGGGTCAGAACAGGCTCGATGTCACTTAACAACAACAACAATCTTTACCACTGGGTGAGCTTTAACTGCCAATCTTTTTATCAGCAGCCAAGTGCTTAATAGTTGCTCCATCAGGCATCCTTGAAAATATGTCTAAAGGAGGGAAGTCTGAGTAGTATAAAGTACATTGAATTGGGAAAGAAAAGATGTGCATTCTAGGCCCAGTTAAGACAGGCCCAGTTAAAGTACCTTGTGTTCTTCTACAAGTAGATAACTTCCCTTGATATCTCTTGCCTGGAAACAACAACAACAAACAAACAAACACAAAAAGCAGATATAAACAGACTGAGAGATTTGGATCAGAAGATCCTTAAGGTACAGCCTTGCTCAAAGACGCTAATTTTATTTACTTATTATTTCTAAAGGTTTTAACTTTATATATAAGAAAGCAGTCTTTAGATACAGCAGTCTAAATTTCTGAAGCCACATTCCTAACCATGACTATCAGTCAGATATATATTTCCTAAGTGCAAAGAAAACTACAGGAACATAAATGTCTAAGTGTATTGAATTTTTCTTACTGTTTTCAAATGACAGTGGTTGCTGTTGTATAGGTGTTTTCCAACAATTTATCTCTATCTCATTTTAATTAAACATGTACTCTCTCCAGTCTCCACGCTTGCAAAATTGTAGTTTTCAATTTGACAAGATGATATTATAGTATTGAGCAATATGTGAATTGGTTTAAAAGTAACCAGAGTTGAAACATACATCAATCACCACAAGTGCAAATGCAGGTCACTAAAGCTGTCAATTTCAATCAGCTCTGTAATTAAATACATCACCAATATGGATTTTGTGTAAGAATGTCACTTGTTCTTCAGATGTCTGCTATGAGGACAAATCACACTTCGGTATCTCTACATATGCATTCTAAATATAGTATTTTAAAAAGCAGAACATCTTCATCCATCTTTCTCTAGTTTGTTAAGTAGAAATCCATTTACTAATGTGTAGTCTAAAAGCTATGTTTTTAAGCATATAAATATATATATTTGAACTGCTTTCTATTTAATTAAAATATTACACTATCTCAGTTGGCATTTTAAGCTCATTTTAGTACCTTTAGTGGCATTCATTATGAAATAAATAGATAATGAATAATAATCACCTTTTAAAAAGCTTCACAATTTGTAATTATGGGTAATTTGTAATTAGAGATTCTTTATTATGTGTTCAAAAAGCAGAAGATGCTTCTGGTTATGAAGAAATAAATAATTCATTTCTTTTTCAGCATGAGAACAAAACTATTTCACATTTAGAAAAATCTTTACAAAAAATAAAGCATCATCTCCTTCTATTACACTTACCACTACATGAGAAAAGACTGAAACAAAGCCGTATTACCAAATATATATTGCCTGCCATTTGATTTAATCTTCAAATAAGCTCCAGGAAGCAGGTCCCCGGACAGTTAATCTTTAGTTTTGTAGCCCATGCACATTTTCAATAAGGTTACTGGGGAATTAGTCCCAGTAGGGAGAGGAAAATCATATTGTCTTTTTTCACAGGCAGCTGTTGTGAGCTCTGTTAGAAAATTATAACTTCCTTAATTATGAAATACTTTATTAGCAGAATTTCTATTATCATGTCAGTACTTGTGAAAGGAAGTCATATTAATCTTTAGTGTATAGAGTCCATGATATATTTATACTGCCCTGACTGTTGTTGTTAAGTGCCATTGAGTCGGTTCCAAACCATAGTGACCTTGTATAGTGTTTCTAAGGAGCAGCTGGTGAGCTTGAACCACAAACCTTGTGGTTTAAAATGACTTTGCTGTCCAGCACATTAGCCTATCATATCCCATATATGTTGATCATTACAATTATTATCATAAAATAAACCCAATTATATAACTTGAAATATTAAGCAACAGAGAAGATAATTAGGGTCTTAAAGATAAGCAGCAAAATAGAACACTTATAGGAAAGGTGTCATTTAAGTAAAAATATTAACTGTTTTAGATTATATAGCTGTCCTTATTAATAATATAGAGACATTCTTTTTCCAATTATTTTTCTTTAAATTGTTCCTATTTAAGCAATGAAAGTTTTTTGTTTTTTTGTTGTTGTTTTTTTTACATAACTTGACATACAGAATACATTATTCTTCTAGGGAAAAGAAAAAAAAAATCATAAAAACAATATAATTCTAAATGCCATTCAGGAAAAAAATAATTAAATAGTTAGAAGAACATAAAGTAAGGGGACATTTTCTGGAAGTTGATAATTTGTGAGGTTTTTGTTGATGTTTTGCTTTGTTGTTTTGCTTAGTGGTCAGCATTAGTATGAACTAAATCAGAAGAAATTTTCAGTGAATTATTTTACTTATTCAATTTATTTGGAGGTAACTATAAAGTAAGGTCCCACTTATATAATCCTACATGTTGGTTTCAAGTAAACCTTAAACAGCACACAGATACTCTAATCTGATTTGTTTTAATTCCTCAGCTCTTCATGTGTAGCCTCATCCAAATTCTTGAAATTCAGGTACATCTAGGTATCAGCTTTTCCAGACATAATAATAAATATTGTTGTCAGGTGCCATTGAGTCAGAACCAACTCATAGCAACCCCATGCACAGGAGAATGAAATAATGTACGATCCTGGGCTAACCTCACTACCACTGCCACACGACGACATCAATGATGCCACCTGGCCGATCCATCTCATTGGGGGTCTTCCTCTTTTTCTCTGACCCTCCATTTATTTATTATTAAATAATTATTATTATTAAATAATATTAATAATAATAATAATAAATAAATAGGAGAAAACAGGAAATTGAGTTTCAAAAATAAAAAAGGTGAAATTGGTCATATTTGTACTGATGTTCTTAGAGATACAGGATATTTGGATTTTGAGAAAGCATTTCTACCTATCATTTGAAACTAAAATGCAGGCTCTCCTCTATAGCTATCTTCTAATACTTTCCACATAATCCCAGCAGGTATTTCAATTATTTTACCAGTTTCCTCATGTCCCCTTTTCTATATTGTTTAGTGTTATTCAAAGCATGGTCATCTTCTATTACACAAAATTAAAACAAAATGAATAGACAACTAAGTAAATAAATTAGTAAATAATAAGAGACCAGCACGCAGAAAATATCAGTTCAAACCATGTTATTGTTAAATGCCATTGTGTCTGTTCTGACTCACAGTGACCCTATTTATAGAGTTTCCAAGGAGTGACTCTTGGTATTGAACCACTAGCCTTGTGAATAGCAGCTAACTGCTTATCCTGAAGTGCCAAACTAGCACTCCACTTCAAACCATAAATATTTAATATTCTGTTCAATTTTTATGGAAGAATTATCTTTGTCTAGTATGAAAAACAATTTCCTTGCTATTGTTTAGGATTATATTCTTTGCCATTTATTCTTACTCCCACCAACAATTATTTCATTTACCCCTGCACTGTATAAATAATTTCTAATTTCTTCCTTATTCAAAGTTACAATGTTCTGTCAACTCTATGCCACTCTTTAGTGCAATTCTGCTAACCCTTTATGAATAAATTATAGTTCCTAATACTGTACCTAGTAAGAGTAACTTAGGGCTCCTAACATAAAATGGTGGCTATGTTAAGGTCGGAGCCAAAAGCCCATTTTGAATCAAAAGTAACTTTGCATTGAGAATGCAGTCTGTCATTTCTGTAACTCTCCACTCTTCCCCAGGTCAATTAAATAGCAAACAATTTTAGAGAAAAATGTGCTTTGTAGGATAAGCACTGAGTCCTGGTGTGGCTCTGTGGGTTAATGAGCCAGACTGCAACGCCGTTTGAACTGCAAGGTCGGAGGTTCAAGTTCACCAGCTGCTCCTTGGGAAACATATACAGGGTCACTATGGGTTGGAACAGACTGGGCAGCACTTCACAACAGGAAGGATAACAATTGGATTGTTACCTGTAAGGTCAGAGGTTGAAACCCATCAGCCACTCCTTGGAAACCCAATATAGGGCCACTGTGAGTTGGAATGAATTTGATGGCTCTTAATAGCAACAACAGAAGTCTTGGTGTGGTGCTGTGAGTTAATGTGCCAGACTGAAAAGCCATTTGAACTACAAGGTTGGTGGTTCAAGCTCATAAGTCGCTCCTTGGAAACCCTATACAGGCTTGCTATGGGTCGGAACTAACACGATGATACTTAACAATATCATTATAAGACGTTTATTTGCTTAAGAATATACCTTACTCAGGAAACCAGGTCCAAAACAATATTCCAAATTTGATCTAAAATAGATGCTCTGTTGTTATTAAGTGCATTGGAGTTGGTTCCGACCAATAGCGACCCTGTATAGGGTCTCCAAGGAGTGACTAGTTAGCTTGAACTGTGGACCCTGCAGTTCAAATGGCTTTGCAGTCCATAGCACCATACCAGGACTCTAAATAGATGCTTACTCATGGTAAATCTTAGAATTATGCTTGTCTACTCATGGTAAATCTTAGAATTATGTTTATCTTCCCTGCAGTCACACAAGGAGGGTCTAGTGATTGTTTTGAGGTAAGATGTGCCTAATTTAATTATTACTTTGTAGCTACTAAAAAAAAGAAAAAGAAACATATGTAATCTCCTACCAATCAGATGTATCCTTATTCAATTTTTTAACCATTACCAAAATGCCAAACAATCACTTAATTTATATTGAAGTTTCTTGCACTTTCTTATAAAAAATTTCCCAAACTGTCTCTATCTTGGATCTTTAATTGATAATACTCTGGACTTTGTAATTCCCAGTTTATGATCCTTTTTTCTGTTCTTTCAATAAAGCCCTTTGCATGAATTTTAACAGAGACTCCAGTGAGCTCTTTGGCATTTATTCGTATCAGAATTGTGAAATTTGTGGCACTTTATCTTCAGCAACTCTAAGTAGTCAGGACCCAGAGTTCCAGCATCAATATGAAACCCTTGAAGCTCATTTGTCTACATGGGCTCTCAGATGTTGCTAAGGGATGTCCTCTTGAATGTCAACTCTAACTTCTTGCATAGATACTCTTTGAGATGTACTGAACAATCTGGTTTTATTTGTTCTTGTATAAGCCAACCATTTTTAGAGACAGTAATGGGGATATTAAGTTTGTGAAAAACACTATACTAGAAATCTTCAAGCATGTGGAATCCCAGTCTTCATAATCAGGAAGACACAAAGAGCACAGGTCAGCAGTTAAAAGTCATATGGCAGCTACCAGCCATAGAAAGCAGCTATAGTCTCCTGTGACAGAATACACTTGTTCAGCAGACTGGCTAGAAGCAGTAGGTTACCAGCCAGTCATCAGATAATACCTCTGCATGATATAACTCAGTCACAAAAGGCCAAATAGTGCAGAAGACCACAACTGTAAAAGCTCAAGAAAAGGTTTTCATGCTAAAAGAAATGTTCTTTGATGGTGATCATGGGTGGAAGGGAAGGAAGAATAATTCACTTGATAGAAGGTAGACATCTAGTTATGGGGAGGGCAATATAAAAGAAGAGGGAGGTTGGCAGAAGAATGATGAAGACAGGTGAAGTTGTACGGAGATAAGCAAGGACTAAATGGGATAGGAAAGTGAGGCAGGGCAGGAGGCACTCACTCAGCTCTGCCAAGAAATTTGGAAGACAACATTCTTTCGCCATACTTATTCAACCTCTATGTTGAGCAAATACTCCGAGAAGCTGGGTTCTAGGAAGAAAAACGTGGCATCAGGATTGGAGGAAGACTCGTTAACAACTTGCGATATGCAGATGATACAACCTTGCTTGCTGAAAGTGAAGAGGACTGAAAACATTTACTGATGAAGATCAAATAGCACAGCCTTCAGTATGGATTACATCTCAATGTAAACAAAACAGAAATCCTCACCACTGGACCAATAAACATTCTTATCAATGGAGAAAAGATTAAAGTTGTCAAGGACTTTATTCTTCTTGGATCAACAATCAACACTCGTAGAAGCAGCAGTCAAGAAATCAAATGATGTATCGCATTAGGCAAATGTGCTGCACAAGACCTTTGTAAAGTGTTGAAGAGCAAAGATGTCAGCTTGAGGACTAAGGTGCACCTGACCCAAACCATGGTATTTTCAATAACCTCTTATGCATGCAAAAGCTGAACAGTGAATAAGGAAGACTGTAGAAGAATTGATGCTATTGAGTTATGGTGTTGTAGGAGAATATTGAAAGTACCATGGGCTGCCAAAAGAACCAATAGATCTGTTTTAGAAGAAGTTGAGCCACAGTGCTCCTTGGAGGCCAAGATGGCCCAACTTTGTCTCTCAGACTTTGGACATATTGTCAGGAGGGACCAATCACTGGAGAAGGATAGCATGTTTGGTAAGGTGGAGGGTCAAAGAAAAAGAGGAAGACTCCCAACGAGAGGGATTAGCCAAGTGGCAGCATCGATGGACTCAAGCATGGCAACAGTCATGAAGTTTGCCCAGGATCAGGCAGTGGTTTTTCTGCCATGCATAAGGTCGCTATGAGTGGGTACCAACTTGATGGCATCTAACAACAACAACAACAACAAAGGGGATAAAGGGAAATAGTGATATATACACAACCTTGGAACAACAGTGTTTTGTGTGTAGATACATGTATAGAGACACAGGCTGATTGGGTAAGGGAGGAAGGGTGGCATGTATATGTAATTATATATTCAATAAATATATAAGAGTTTGAAAGAGGGTATTTGTACATGGATAATCACAGGGCAGAAGCAGGACATTGGAGATTGCAATAATTGATATGATTAGTTGAAAGTAAAACTGATGATCTTGTCTGTAAATCTTCACTCAATTCATACTAAATTTTTTTTTTTTTTAAATAAATAAGATAATACCTCTGCAACTGTCAGGCACATGTGGTTTAAGCAATGTACTGTCAAAGTCCCACTTCACTCCACATAAGGATATTACTGAGCCTGAGAGTCTCAAACTTTGAACAAACTCAAACCTCCTTTATAAATGTTGTTGTTGTTAATTGTCATCAAGTGGGGTTCCAACCCATAGAGATCCTATACAGGGTTTCCAAGGAGCAGCTGGTGAACTTGAACCTCAGGCCTCCCAGTTCAAGAAAACTTTGCAGTCCAGCGCATTAACCAACAGTGCCACACCAGGATTCCTTCCTTATAAATAGTAAATGCCATATTTTGGGACAGCCTGAAAAATGTGTGGCTATTTTATGGTTCTTTTGAATTACCTGAATTGAGTTTTCTGTAAAGTAAATTATAATAGAAATGTTCCTGTATTAATAAACTTCTAAGAGACATCAAGACAACAGAATGGCTTTCATGGAGATTATTGTCTCAAATTAACAAACTATAGCAAGGGGCTACGTGTCAAAACCCTACTTTAATCTATGCCTTTAAAAAAAAAAAGTTGTTGTTTGGTGCTGTCAAGTAGGTTCTGACTCATAGTGACCTTATGCACAACAGAAGGAAACACTTCAAGGTAATATTCCATCCTCACAAATGTTGTTAAGCCTGAGTACATTCCTGATGCCATTTTACCAGTCCATCTCATTCAGGGTCTTCCTCTTTTTCACTGACCCTCCACTTTAGCAAGAATAATGTCCTTCTCCAGGGACTGGACCCTCCTGATAACGTGTCAGAAATAGGAGACACAAAATCTAGCCATCCTGGCTTCTAAGGAGCATTCTGACTGTATTTCCTCCAACACAGATTTGTTTGTACTTCTGGCAGTCCGTGGTAGTTTTAATATTCTTCGCCAACACCATAACTCAAATGGATCAATTTTTCTATGGTTTACTGATTCATTGTCCAACTTTCACATGCATATGAAACTATTGAACATATCATGGCTTCAGTGAGATGCACTTTAGTCCTCATGACATCTTTGCTCTTAAACACTTTAAGGAGGTCTTGAGTACCAGATTTGCATAGTGCAATATGTCATTTGATTTCTTGACTGCTGATTCCATGACTGTTGACAGTGGATCCAAACAAAACAAACTCTTTGACAACTTCAATCATTTATCTAATTATCATGATGTTATTTGTTGGTCCAATGTTGAGGATTTTTGTGTTATTTTCATTGACGTGGAATAAGTGATATCATTGCTTATGTCAGATAGATCCTGATTGAAAGCAGAGAATACTAGAAACATTTTTACCTGTGCCTTATTGACTATGTGGATCATGACAAGCTGTGGACCATATTTCTGAAAATGAGTATTATGGAGTAAAAAATAAGTATTAATTGTGCTCATAAGGAACATATACATAGACCAAGATGCAGTTGTTCAAACAGAAAAAAGAGACACTGAATGGTTTAAAATCAGGATAGGTATGTGCCAAGGTTATGTTCTTTCACCATAATTATCCCATCTATACACCGTACAAATAATCTGAGAAGCTGTATTATATGATGAAGAATGAAGCATTAAGATTGGAGAAAGATTCTTTAACAACCTGTGATACACAGATATTTCAGCCTTGCTTGCTGAAAACAAAGAGGACTTAAAATTTTTACTGATGAAAATCAAACAAATATCACATCATTCAGATTGGGATGCACCTCAATGCTATTAAAGTAATGTCTGATGATATAACAATCACCGATTACCTTCTAGTACAACAAGGAAACAAACATTTGTGTCATTGCTAGTACCTCCGCTGGACTTGGATAAACTCTTCAGAAGAATTAGAACAAGATGTAAAGCACATAGGTCAAAATGCTATATCGCTTCCTTTCACCCCAGATGTTCCTCTATACTTCCATTTTAAGATCATTAGAGGATTATTTAAAAACATAAGCTCTTGGCTTTGTTCTATTTTACAAACTGGTTAAGTTAACTTACTATTGCTGTTATGATCATTTGTATCATAAAATGTTTAATGCATTTGGACAAGCTATAAACTTCATTTCAAATAAACAATATGAAACAAACAGAAAAACACCAACATCAAGTACTTAGAAATATAAAACAATGATTCACATTACTTTTATCTCTCACTATAGGTTTGGTTTTCTTATCATGTCAGAGGACATCTCTTATTTCAGTCCAGCTCCTTAGTCTCCTGACTCACTAGTTAGCGTCTGATAATACATGGCTGACTAATAACAGTCCAAGGAGCTCTGGTAGCATAGAGCTTGTGTGTAAGGCTGCTAATTTCAAAGTCAGCAGTTCAAAACTACCAGCAGTTCTGCAGGAGAAAGATGAGACTTTCTGCTCCCATAAGATTTACAACCTCAGAAACCTTATACGAGGTCACTATGAGTCAAAATCTACTCCACAGCACATAACCACCACCAATTGCAGTCAGCGGACTTAAATATCTTTGGAAAGACATCATAAAACAAGAAAAGATCTTGCCAAAGAAGAGTTACTCCTTTCATGGGTGATTAGTAAATTGAAAACCAATTTAACCTGAATATGAGACTCCAAGTATAGAAAGGTAGATGGCTTAAGATGTGATCAAGGAATTTCTTTATCATTACTAAAAGGGAGGATTAAGTAAGTGCACTTAGCATTCCTGACATGAGAAAGTGGGTTTTAAGGTCTGAGGTCAAATCTCTATTTTGAATCAAAAGTAACTTCTGCATTGAAAATGCAGCCTGTCATTTCTTTAATGCACCACTGTGCCCTGAGAAAATTACTTGGTAAATATGATTTTGCTTGTTTAAGAATACAGCCTACTCAGAAAACTGGGTCCAATATACTTCTCAGAACAAATGTTTACCCAAGATATCACTTAGAAGTAGGCATGTCCTCCCTGTGGTCACACAAGGAGAGTCTCATGATAGACTTGAGGCCAGATGTAAATTAGAAATGTATGTTTTCTCCTACCAATAAGATACACCCTTAACCGGTTTTGCAACCATTCCTTAAAGGTCAATCAATCACTAAACTTTTATTGAATTTCCTTATTCTTTTTATTTAAAAAATCCTTAAATTGCCTCATCAGATAACTTAGTTTAAAATACTATAGACCCAGCAATTCCTAATTTTCAAATTGCTTTTCCTCTGAGTAAAAGTTCTACATTTTAATTTCAACTAAACTTTGCTACCTCTGTTGGACTCATTATATTTGACCTCTCCCTATTGTCTTCTCACATATTCCTTATTCCATATATTATAAAGTATCTGCTTCCACTATCCCTCTCACATCAAAATCACTAGTAATTTTCCTGTGGTTTAGGTGAGTGACTATTTGCAGGCAATATATTACTTTCTATGTTCATAATTTGACATTATTCACTTCTTCCCTTGTGGTGAGACTTTCTAGCTAACTATCTTATAAATGGTGTTGCTCCCAGTCTTTGTCGGATTGTTTCATACCCATTTACTGAAAAATGAACCAAACACACTGCCACTGAGTCTATTCCAACTCATAGTGACTCTATGAAAGAGTAGAACTGCTCTCTAAGGTTTCTGAGATTGTAAACCTTAATGGGAGCAGGCAACCTCACCTTTCTCCCACAAAGCAGCTTCAGGGTTTTAACCTGTGATGAGCAATCCAACTATCACTTGTATATGATGACTCCAACGTTCATATTGCTAATGATATTTGGCAAACTTTTCTTCTGCCTTCTAGATACATACCACCAAGTTAATTCTGATGGCCTATGACATATTCATATTTCCTCTACAATTCGTCCCTTTCCATTCATGTATTTTCCTGTCTTTGAGAAAAATTGCTAAATTGCTGTGATAGGAAGAGGAGAGTCAAAATTGATAATTTACATTAACCCCTGCAACATATCACATAATTTACACATTTTTTATAACTTTCAAGTCAAGTTTTCTGCTCTCTATATCAATAACCCCAGGAGATAGATGAGGCTTTCTGTTTCCACATATATTTGTAGCCTTGATATACCTAAATAGGGTCACTATAGGTCAAAACTGACATGATAGCACTTAACAACAACACAACAGAACTATGACCAATGCCTTAGTTCATTTTCATAATTTTATACTATGAACCTTAACCCCCTCTTAATGTATATCCCTGATTCATATTTAATTCTTCCTTCATAGCCTTTGATCACACTGCCATGGCAGTCATCTTTACTTATATTTGCGCAACACAAATCTCAGCATGACTTCTCTCACAAATAAACTTGCATTGATTTCCTCTGTCTTGAGGATAAAATAAAGCTTGTAGTTACAAATTAATTTTTTTTTCATCCACCATTTGGTATTCTAAGTGCCATAACTAATACTTATGATATTGAAACATTAGCATACGTATGTTCTTTTCTACTGGTATTCTCTCAACCAAAGCAAGAAAAGAACTACTCTGCTAATCCTTTAAATCAAGAAACTCATATTTATTTATTTATCTCTGTATTTGTCTAATTATCGATCTATCTATCCACCTCCACCCATGATCCATTCATTCATCTATCTATCTATCTATCTATCTATCTATCTATCTATCTATCTATCTATCTATCTATCTATCATATATCTATCTGTGATCCCTCTAATATCTGTCTACCCTCTATCTGTGTCTCCAATTTCTCCCTCTATCTCTATTGCAAACTAAACTCAATAGTGTTGGAATAAATGTTTAATGTGATGTCTGTGTTTTAATCCTTGAACATTTTATATGATCTCTTTTTTCCACTAATTTATCTTCTGCTGTGAGAGACTATCATTTCATTGACTAGAGGAATAATTTTCTTGATCGTCTACTGTAATCATAATTTCTGCTACAGAATAGACTCTGACTAAATGGTTGATAGAATAAATAAGTAAATGAACCTGGCTATCAAGTCTCTAAATAATGATAATTCACAGATAATTTATATACATACATAATTGAAGGAAATACATTCATCTATTAAACAGTTCACAACTCTGTTTAAGGAGTATCAAAGTGATCCTATAATGCTTAATACTCAAATGGAACTAAAATAGCTTTTAGATACAGTTTTTGAAGTTTAAAAGAGTTTATTTGAAGTTACAAAAAACAATTTTCTACACAATAATTTATTAGTGAATTGTGTAAGGAACTATAAGAAATAAACCATTACCATTTCATTACTCCTTAGACTTTGAAGGCAACAAAATATTCTGGGTAATGGTGAAATTCTGGAGTTAGAGAGAATAGGCTTCAAATCTCAACTCTGAAGTTTACTAGCAATATGAATTTGAGCAAAATCATTAATCTCCCTGAAATTTGATGTAGTATTTTCAAACTGGAGAGAATACTACTCATCTTTTGAGACTAAGTGAAGACCATGTGTATTCAGTGCATAGAATAATTCCTGATATAAAGTACGTAATCAGTTAATGTAGAGTGAAGGTGAACTTGATCCCTTCTGCTTGACATAGATTATATGCCTTCTTCTCTGCACGTTCCTCTGCCCAGATACCAAGAATTTCAAATTTACACATGTTATTTTAGAGAAATCTATCCTGCCTTAGGATAGTGTAAGGTGTATAAGGGTTTTGTGGTTTCCACAGCATTCAGAGAAAAATGATCTTTGGTTGTCAGTTCACACTGGTCACTGTGTTTAACTTATTTTCTGATTTCTAGAAACCTTTGTACATGGGTGACTCTACAACTTTAATGGTGAGATTAGGTGCAAGGTCTTTTTACCAGGCTGGACAATGCACATGAATATACAGTTTCCTTTATATACAGATGTATATATAAGGATCACACCAGAGTAAAGAAAAATATCAAGCAACAGGGTGATGATACACTGACAATTTTAAGTCAACCATAGCCCCTTCCCTCAAATTCAAGACTAACTTCCAAATCTACTCTCTGATCCTCATACTGGACTAAACAGAGCAATTCTTCCCATAGAACTATGGGAGCACATGTCCAAAATATGAGAGACTTTGGACATATTATCAGGAGGGACTAGTCCCTGGAGAAGGATATCATGTTTGATAAAGTGGAGGATCAGAGGAAAAGAGGAAGCCCACCAATGAGATGGATTGGCATAGTGGCAATAGCAACAGGCTCAAACATAGCAACAATTGTGAGATTGGTGCAGGACCAGGCAGTGTTCTGTTCTGATATGAATAGAGTCACTGTGAGTCAGTGCTGATTTGATGGCACCTAACAACAACAACAACAACAACAACATACAGCATGTAAGTAAAGAATAGTCATACTCTTATAGAAATATTGTCATCCTCTATTTCCTAAATAAACAATGTGTGAGCAGATCAAATGCAATGACTATGTTAAATACCCTAGGGTTTGTTTTTGTTTTTGTTTTTTTTCTGTTGTTGTTGCTTACTTCTTTCTGGTAGCGTAGTGGTTACGAATCGGGCTGCGAACCTTAAGGTCAGTGGTTCGAAACTACCAGCCGCTTCGTGGGAGAAAGATGAGGCTTTCTACTCCCGTAAAGATTTACACCCTCGGAAACCCTGTACAGGGTCGCTATGGGTCGGAACCGACTCAACGGCACTTAACAACAACAACAACTTCTTTCTCTTGGCTTTTATTTACTTTTAAATTTTTATTTTATTTTGTTTAATTGTTTACTTTTAAAGTTCTATGTTCCAATTACAGCTACAGGTTGGCTAAAAATCAAACCAAATCTATTACATTCAAGTTGATTCTGTCTCATGGCGACCCCATGTGTTACAGAGGAGAACTGCTTCATAGGGTTTTCTTGGCTATAATTTGTATCATAGCAGATCACTAGGTCTTTCTTTTGTGGTGTCACTGGGTAGGTTTGAGTGTCAACATTTAGGTTAGTTGTTGTTGTTAAGTGCCATCGAGCCAGTTCTGACCCGTAGCGACCCTGTATAGAGTTTCCAAGGAGGGACTGGTAAGCTTGAACCAGTGACCTGGCAGATCAAATGGCTTTGCAGTCCAGCATATTAATCCACAACACCACACCAGGGTGTGCCAATCATTTGCACTTCATACAAGTTGGTTAGCTATGTATTCAAATATTTGTATTCTTAAAATATCTTACTTTTTCTTAATAATGAACTCTCTTATAAATGATAGCTTTTATTGATTTTAATGACAATGATAATAACAAAATCAGCAATATCTATGTCTGTCTTATTTTTCTTGAGAGTATGCACAAATATTAAATTAAAACCAGAGATGTTATAAGGTATAATTTTTCTTTCAAAAGGCAAATATGACATATTTTGTTTTATATTTGTCCATTTTGCAGCATTTTATCATATGGAAACAATCAACCAGTTACTTTTGCAATTTATTTCAAGCATCTGGTAAAATATTGCTGAATAATGAGTACTTGTCACTAATAGAAGAGAATACTTGAGAAAATTAAAATTAAATTACACACTACAGAATGGAAATCAGCATAGGGTAGATTCAACCTATTAAATACTCATTATGAATTTTTTTCATTTAACATAGGAATAATATACCATAGTTCCAGAGTGTTAATATATTTATTTACTTTGGTTTGGAATAGATCTATATTTGAGATCAAGAACCAAGTATAAATAAGAGTATTGCATAATCTGTCACCTAATAGCTCTAAATAAATTAAGAACAATCTCAGTAGTGGTATTATTTATAAAAGAATTACCACAGAATAAATTAAATTATGAAAACAGAGAAATCTATTATCACTTATAAATTTGATAATCAGTAAAATACCTACTGTAACAGAAAATAAGTATGAAAGGTTTACAAACACTAGGGAAAATAAAGAAACAAATGATAGTACAATGTATTATTAGACTTCAGATTGAGTATCATATTTTGCCTATTGTGAATTTAAGATAAAGCATTTAAAAACAATATGTTTTCATAATATATAATAGCCGGTTTGAAGGAAAGTAGTTGTTTGATTCTAAAGGTCTGTGTTCCCTTGAGAGCTACTGGCTGGCTAGTTGTGGATTAACATGATCAAATAGTCTACTGGGACAAGGAGAAAGCCTTGGGCAACCACTCACCTTACAATGTAAAACCCATTCTTACAAAATTAAACATAGAATGAGTTGCACTGAACTCTGCTCACTTTTGCTTTGTTTCTTTTGTCTTATCTGTTTGAAACTTAAGAAACACTGCTGTATGAAAGCATTAAGGTTGATTTCATTTGTGATTTGAAGAATATCCATATTACAGATTATTAAATTAATGGCATTCTAACCTTGAAAGCACCTCTATCCACTGAAAGAGCAACACTTCATCACCTGTTTTGATTCATTAATGTTTCATTTAACTTGGTATGACACATGTTCAGCAGTTATAATTACATTATGGCCTTCCTATTACATCAGCTCTGCTCCAAGTTTCTGTCACCACTAGTCCAATTTTCAACATAGAGCAATCCACTGCACTCTTTCCTTATTAGTGTCATCTTTAATGTAGCAGAGAGGCTGAACCATTACTTGGCACTGAGAGTTTAACAGCAATTAACCCCTGCTCTATCCCCAGGGAGAAGTACATCAGCAACTTGCCAAAACACTGTAAACAAGCTGGCCAAGATCAATGTGCAGCCATGCTAGCTGCAGAGCACCTAGTGTATTAATTTTGGATTGATACATGAAAACAAGGGGCTAGTAGTCTGCATGAAATTAACCTGAGTCACTCCCCTATCCTAAAATGGAAATATTTTTTCCCAAGGATATAGATAGACTTAAAAAAGATAAGAAAAGCACACTTACAGTTATCAAATAAGCTGCATGTTTATTCAGTTTTATTACCATAAGAAAATAATTATTGAATTGATGATTTCACAGGATGATTATTTAAAGGTGGAAAATGAAATGCATAAACAATGCTGCCACAGAATGTAAAGGTCAAATTCAAGTGTCAAATGACAAAATATACTCAATTTTGAGATATTTCTTAGTTCTTCTAATATACAACTGACTGGGAAGGGGAGTTTTTCATGGAAACCTGTAAATTTCAACATTAAGAAATTCTTAGCTTGACAAGGTCAATAGTTTTGAGGGTACATACTCTAGGAGTGCAGAAACAGTGCCCAGAGCAGAATGTATGAGCTGACATTTTCTACACCTATTCTGTCATAATTTGTAACTGAAGAAAGCCTCTCAGTACTCTAAGGTATAAAGCTGTATAGGTTACTATTGCAGCCTGGAACGTGGGAGGGACATAATATTGAGAGAGTTAGTGCCTGTTATAGGTATAATGGATGCAAAATATCTGTAGGCACATATAGGCTGAGATCAAAGATATAATTCTTGACCTCATTTTAGTTTAAATAAAAGAGGTTATAAAAGAGCTAAATTCTTTTCCTATTTTTATTTGAACCAGATTTACTTGCTACTAATGTATATTTTGAAGTCCTGGTGTGACACTGTAGGATAAGCACTGGACCTAAAGGTCATTTTGAGCTGCAAGGTCAGCGGTTCAAAATCACCAACAGCTCCTTGGAAACCTTACACAAGGTCACTGTGAGTCAGAACCAACTCTATGGCACTTAACAAGGAACAGTGTGTATTTTAGCACTGCCATGCCAAGATTAGCACTGCACATCACCACTTTCAATAATATAGCAACTGCCTCCTCATTCTGAATGGAAGCCTGTACTTGACTTTAGAGTGAAATAATAATCTCCAGGAGATACAAAGTCTCCTTTATGTGTAAACACTATTTTATCATTTTGTCTGCATTCCCTTCCTTTCCATATTTCTTCACAAAAAATGGCAGTCTTTTATGTAACTGCCTTATTGAATGTTCATTTAAATGAAGAGATTTTTCTTAATATCTTAGAAAGCCCTGGAATCAGAAACCATCTAAAAAACAAATAACAATATGGACTATTTTATTTCTTTATAATTATTTTTAATTTTACACACAAAAAGTCCCAATTTCCTAAAAGATTCATTTACTTAAATCGGACTTCATTCTCCATGCCTAGCTCTGAATGAAGAATCTTAGAAGATAACTGGTAGAATTTAGTTCACAGTGTGTGGTCAACTGGCATTAGAATGCCAGGCATCCTCAGTTTCTATTTGAAATCATATGCATAGAAAAATGAAAGGTAAGATGTACTTTCTCCAAACTGATTAAGGAATTACTTATAAACATGCTAGTTTTATGTTATATACTTAATTAACTCTGTTGGAGTCCTGGTGTGGCACTGTAGGTTAATGTGATGGACTGCTCACCAGTCGTTCCTTGGCAATCCTATACAGGGTCACTGAGGGTTGGAACTGACTCTATGGTTCTTAACAACAAACAACTTAACTGTCATATCAAATTCCTCAGCTACAGTTGGTACAACTACCTGCTAGTTCCTTGAAATAATTTATTCATTGTGCCATCAGAATTGTTGTTGTCATGTGCCATCGAGTCGGAACCGACTCATAGCGACCCCATGCACAGCAGAACGAAACAATGTTCGATCCTGGGCCAACCTCACTACCGC
>NW_006408604.1:4666747-4668084 GCF_000296735.1 Chrysochloris asiatica
CCCTCCAAGCCCTTTTTGTAAGTCTGTATTCTCTTCCTCTGCCCTTACCTCTAATATGAATGTCCCAAACCTCAAACTCTTCTATTTCCACATTCTCTGTCCAGTGATTTCACATAATCCTTGTTGGAGACTATAATTAAGAGAAAAATTAACTCCTATTCCAGAAAACCTCTCTATAAATATAGAAAAGGGAAAAAAATTTATTATAAAATAAACATAAATCCAGATTGTGATGCATTACAGACAATCAATTAAAGAGATTGCAAAAACAGAAAGGATTCTTACTTTTTAAATAGCTAAGTGGATACAACCCATTACTTTCATGTTTTAAGATAAAATTGCTAACTTCCTAATATCTTTATGGTAGGATACCTGAAGTTATGATAATCTCCTCCCAGTTAATTAGGAGTTAGCAGTGAGTGTGATCTTCCTTGATGATTATATTTCAAAAGACACTGCTGCCATGTCCTTGAAGAAACCTCTTTGATTTATATACTTTTTGCAGAGACAGAGAAAGAATTTACAATAAGTTACCTGAAATGAATTCTGAAAGAACAAGGAAAGAGAGCAACCTCTTTTCTTATTTTCTGCAGGGGTAATTAAAATGTTTTATTTTCAATCTAAGGAGCTCAGAATCAATCAGATGCTAACCAAAAAGGTTGGCAGTTAAAACTTACCAGCAATTCAATGGGAGAAAAGACCTGGCAATATGCTTCCATTAAGATTATAGTCTAAGAAATCTCCTGAAGCAATTCTACTCCATGAATCAAAATTTATTGGAAAACACACAACAGCAAAAACATTTTCTATTTTCATTTTCTTCTTACACTGTATTGTCCTAAATGCCACATTTGAGAAAAATACCCCAGATCCTTCATGTTGTTAAAATGTCTTGAGTTGGTTCCAACTCATAGTGATCCTGTGTAGGGTTTCCAAGGAGATGCTGGTGAGTTTGAACCGCTGACCTTGTGGTTCTAATTAACTTTGCAGTCCAATGCTTTATCCCATAGTGCCACACCAGGACTTCTACACACACACACACACACATTAGTTCCAACTCTTCCCTATAGAGTCATATTTGTATAACCAACCCTCTGCTCCACTTCTACATGGGATAGATAAGTAATTGGCACTTCAAGCTTAACAAAACTAAAATAAGTTTCTTGAAAATTCCATGAAACCAACAAGTAGAAATAATTTTCCCTTGTTTGTTTTATTTTCCTTCTTAGTGTTGTTAGGTGCCATCTAATTGGTTCTGACTAACTGACCCTATGCACACCAGTACAAAGCACTACCTGGTCCTACGCCATTCTCAGAATTGTTCTTATGTCAGAGCC
>NW_006408604.1:4668963-4697141 GCF_000296735.1 Chrysochloris asiatica
TATACAATTAACTGTTCTGGAATTCCAATTTTTTTGCATTGTTATCCATAATTTACTATTACCCATACAGTCGAATACCTCTTCATAGTCAATAAAGCACAATTAGGTATCTTTCTGGTATTCTTCCAGTCAGCAATGATATCACTCATTCCACATCTTTTTCTGAACCTGCTTGAATTTCTGGCAGCTCCCAGTTGATTTACTGCAGCAATAGTTTTTAAATTATTTTCAGTAAAATTTTACTTGTTTGTGATACTAATGGTATTTCTAGATAGTTTCTGCATTCTTCTGTGTCATCTTTCTTAGATTTCGCCAAAAATGCAATAGCTATTAACTATAATTTCATAGATCTGTGTTGGAAGTAGTACAGTCAGAGTGATCCTTGGAAACCAGATGACAAGACTTTGTTTCTCATATTTTGGACATATTGTCAGGAGGGACCAGTCACTGGAGAAGAATACTGTGTTTGGTAAAGTAGAAGTTTGCAGAAAAAGGGAAAGACACCCAGCAAGATGGATTGGCACAGTAGAAGCATCAATGGGCTCAAACATTAGCAATGATTGTGAGGTTAGCCAGGACCAGTGTTTCATTCTGTTGTGCATAGGGTCACTATGAGTTGGTACTGACTCGATGGCACCTAACAACAACATCAACATAGTTTCTTAAAATATCCTGACTGCAACCACTTTTTCTTTTCTTTATTATGAACACCTTTTTTTAAGTACCATCATTTCTTTTCTGCTGTTTCTACCTTCACTATCACCAAAGTTCTGTCTTCATAAATCATCCACAAAATTGTATTTAAATATAAATAAAATATCACTGTTTTCCTTAAAACTCATTAATTATTTCCCCTTATATCTGGAATGAAATTGAGATTATTTTTCAAAATTATGAAGCCCTGTATGAAACCCTGGAACTCTCAATATTTTCTACTACTTCATCTCAATCAGGGTGGGTTTACTTCATCTCCTACTCCATCTTTTCTTGTTCCTCTATCATCAGTCATGATGACCTTTTTTTCTTTCACTAAATATGTTATGGAGTCCTGGTGTGGTAGTGTGGATTAATGAGCTAGACTGCAAAGTCGGTTTGAACTGCAAGATCAGCGGTTCAAGCTCACCAGTTACTCCTCCAAAACCCTATACAAGGACACTATGAATTGAATTGAGTCGACAACGCTTAACAACAACAAATATGCTATTTTCTTTACCCCCTCCCACTGGCTTAACATTTTCTACCTAGAGTACTTTTCTTCATAAAATCAATTCCCTAATTTGCACTTCTTCATGTGATCCACTTCTGTTTTTCATATGGACCTGTGACATGTCATGTATACACAAAGGCTCTTGCTGACCACTCTCTCTATACAATCTTCTTCTGTCACACCTTGTTAACACTGAGAACTCATACACTGCTTTATTGTCTTCTATACCATATATTTCTGCTATCTATTGTTACATGTTTTAAAATCACAAAACCTGATATTAAATTAGTTATTTATTTGCTTTTCTATCTGTCTTTCTCCCTTTTTGGACTTTATTATATTCAACACTGGTGCTGCAAACCACTCCCAGAAGATCTTTGTCATCCAATAACTAATTTTGAATATATGGTTAAATAAATTAATTTTGAGCATGTGATAATATAGATATTTCCTGTTACAGAAAGTCAGGTATGTACTTTTTAACCCAGAGAGAATATGTGTAAGAGAGGAGAGCCCAGGGAACTTTTGACTAAAATAAAATGAATGAACTAAACCATGTCTGTACTGTAGTCAGCAAAGTGATAACAAAATTAACAAAAATGCACGATCACTATACTCTTTATATGGTCCATAACCATGGGTAATTAAGGATTTCTCTCTCTCTCTCTCTCTCTCTCTCTCTCTCTCTCTCTCTCTCTCTGTTATTAGTTCAGCATATGGAAATAATGTAACCTGAGAGTGTGTCCTGATGTAACTGAACACCACAGAAATGAGTTGTCTTAATTTGTGGTTGCTTTTTGTTTTATTTTAGTTTTGTTTATTTAAAAAAAGATTTTATAGTGAATTGAGTGAAGGTTTACAGATAAGATCATCAGTTTTACATTTAATAAATCATACGTTTTGTTTCATGTCAATGACTGCAATTCCCTCCCTGCAACAACAGTTGTCTTGCTCCTTCCCTGTGGTTTCTATTTCCATTCCATCCCCTTCAGATTCCCTTTTAATTTTATCCTTGGGAAATGTTGCCCTTTTAATTTTGAATTATTGACCATTCTATTGTGAGCATATCTCACTGACGTTGTTGTACCCCCTATTTACCTATGTATTATTTGGCTGAAAATTGGACCAAGAGGGTGAGCTTCTCTCCAGACCTAACCAGTAAGCCCAGTCTTCTATTTCATTAATAGTTTTGAATTTTATCCTACATTTTCTCCCATTCTATCTGAAACTTTCTAATGTGATCGCTTTCAGAGATGTTGGTAGTGGTAGCCAGACATCATCTAGTTCTTATGGTTAAGTTGCTTTTACAACCTGTTCTGGAAAATATGTATTGCACCTCTTATGGAATTTATTGAATCAGCATGTTGTTGTTAGGTGCCATCGAGTCAGTACCGATTCATAGACACCTTATGCACAGCAGAACGAAACACTGCCCAATCACGACTGTTGCCACATTTGAGTCCATCGATGCCACCACTTGGCCATTACATCTTGTCGGTGGTCTTCCTCTTTTTTTCTGAACCTCCATCTTACCAAACATGATATCCTTCTCTAGTGACTGGTCCCTCCTGACAATATGTCCAAAGTATGAGAGACGAAGTTTGGCCATCTTGGCCTCCAAGGAGCACTCTGGCTCCACTTCTTCTAAAATGGATCTATTGGTTCTTTTGGCAGCCCATGGCACTTTCAATATTCTCCTCCAACACCATAACTCAAAAGCATCAATTCTTCTACAGTCTTCCTTATTCACTGTCCAGCTTTCACATGCATATGAGGTTATTGAAAATACCATGGCTTGGGTCAGGTGCACCTTAGTCCTCAAGCTGACATCTTTGCTTTTCAACACTTTACGAAGGTCTTGTACAGCAGATTTGCTTAATGCAATACGTCGTTTGATTTTTTTGACTGCTGCTTCTGTGAGTGTTGATAGTTGATCAAAGAAGAATGAAGTCCTTGACAACTTCAATCTTTTCTCCATTGATAAGGAAGTTGTTTATTGGTCCAGTGGTGAGAATTTTTGTTTGTTTGTTTGTTTGTTTTACATTGAGATGCAATCCATACTGAAGGCTGTGCTCTTTGAACTTCATCAGTAAATGTTTTATGTCCTCTTAACTTTCAGAAAGCAAGGTTGTATCATCTGCATATTGCAGGTTGTTAATGAGTCTTCCTCCAATCCTGATGACACATTTTTCTTCATAGAACCCAGCATCTCGGATTATTTGCTCAGCATGCAAGTTGAATAAATATGGTGAGAGAATACAACCTTGTCGCACACCTTCCTTAATTTGAAACCATTCAGTGTTCCCATGTTCTGTTCGAACAACTGCTTCTTGGTCCATGTACAGATTTCTCACGAGCACAATTAAGTGTTCCGAAATATTCATACTTCACAATGTTGTCCATAGTTTGTCATGATCCACACAATCGAAAGCCTTTGTGTAGTCAATAAAGAACAGGTAAACATCTTTCTGATATTCTCTGCTTTCAGCCAAGATCTATCGGATATCAGAAATGATATCCCTTGTCCCACGGCCTCTTCTTAATCTGGCTTGAAACTCTGGAAGTTCTCGGTCAATGTATGATTATAGCCATTTCTGTATTACCTTTAGCAAAACTTTACTCGAATGGGATATCAAAGCTATGCCACCAGTATTTTAAATACCAGCAGGGTCACCCAGGTTTCAGATGAGCTTCCAGACAAAGACAGACTAGGAAGAAAGAGTGACAAATTACTTCCAAATGTTTAGTCACTGAATCAGCATATACTACTGCAATTACCTTTTTAATCAGTCTGATTAGTCCACATATACTAATATAGACTATGATGTACATACCCCCACTTTGAAATGTGACCTCTCCCACCTCCTTACCTCATTGAAAACCAATGAGAATGTTGTGATGTAGCTTCTCCTATAACTGTTTGCTATTGGAGCTCTCTAATTGGACTTACTGGTTTCATTTTGAGAACTGGCAGATCCCCATTTGAATGTGTCACTTAGATGCTTTAATAAATGCTCAAAGTTTTATCTTATCAAGATCTGGAGATATTTCTCTCTGGTATTTTGGCATAGCCAGCAGTATTTGAAGTTGTCTTACTTCAGAATGTCCCAAGAAATTGTGGATTGTACCTGGCCCCAGCAACTAGTCCATTATGTGCTTTTGTTCTCTCCAAAGCCTTAGGACCTTCTTGGAGATAAACAGTCCAAGCAACGAAGCCCCATGTATTTGGGGAATGGCTCTCTGAGGGTTTATTAGCTTTCTGCTTTCACTTCCATTCACCCCCTGAACATCTCTGCCAGAGTTCTATTTCTGTAGGTTCTTGGGATCTCAGAAAGTATGCAGGTAATTCCACTTTCAAGAACTCTAAGTCACTGAGTTTGTGATTCAGAAAACTGAATGGGGTTTACCATGCAGCTTTTTGCCTCCAAGTTCTTCAAGTTTAAGCTTAATATCCAGTTGCTAAACAGTTTAACTATCTAAGTGGATTCTTTTACTTCCTAAGGGATACATCAGGTTTAGTGTCCCTAATTTTGTTTGTATGTGTTGTGATACAGTGAGATAGGAAAGGCAACTTTTGAGGACCAGACTAACCCTCCTTCCAGAACTTCCAATGTGTTTATGAGCAAATATTACAATCCTGGTTCAATGTTATATCTTAATTGCTGACATGTTCACTGAGGGAATCCTTGAGGATCAATGGGCCATTTATGGCAGTTTTAATGTGAACAAATTGGTTTCTCTGCACCATAAATTAGAATCTAAAGGTTTTAGGATTACACGAGATCAGTGGGGAGCTTATTACAATTGATTTTTACAGTCCTGGCAGAGATAAAATGTAAATAAATGTGCCACTCTATAGGACCATGTACAAACAAGCTAAGCAATTTTTTTGTAATTGCAATGCCAAACCTCGTAGTTGGCTGATCCTCACCTCTCTACTTCACCTTCTCCCTCTCTATGCCCTCTGCTCCCCCTTATTGTGAAATTCTTTATTACCATGAGGATTTTGTGCCTTATCTGCCAGCGAGCAAGCTATACACTGAGATGCCCTATAAGGTAAAACCACCTTAATACTCTGAGGAACACCCATGAATATGGTTTACCTTTGGGATGAAAGCAGAATTAAGGACTATAGTCAAATGTTTGTCTAATATCCATGTTGTTGTTGTTGTGGTTAAGTGTCGTGGAGTCGATTTCAACCTATAGTGACCCTGTATATGGTTTCCAAGGAGAAACTGGTGAACTTGAACTACCACCAACCTTGCAGTTCAAATGACTTTGTAGTCTAATACCCATAAGGACCCTTATACATTTACAAAGGCATTTAGAATTCTTCCTGATGCGGCACTACTGTAGGGTGAGCAATGGCCTGATAACCACAAGGTTGGCAGTTGAAATTCACCAACTGCTCCTCAGAAATTCTACATGGAGTTGCTATGAGTTGGAAATGACTCTAAAGTACTTAAACTTATCAGATTGAACTATGGGACCTCTATCAATTTATTTACATGTTACTGGGCACTAGTGAAACTCATTAATGGATGAAAGAACCTGGGCGGCAGAATACAGAAGAATTTCTGTTTCCAAGAACTAGTGAGACTGCTAAGAATATTATCAAGGATGCTAGGCAAATGCATACTTAAAGATTATTCCTGGAATTTTCCTCAGACAACCAGGTTGACCAAATTCATGCCAGTAATCAGAATAAATATGAAAACATAATTATTAGGATAGGCTTTCTAAACACTTTGTTGAGCGTTTAGGGTTACCCTTGAATGAGTATGGATCTGAGATTGCTTTCAACTTCCTTGTTATTCATTAATGCACTTGATTCTGAACTAGCTAATATGGCTAAAAGACATAATTTAATTGAGAAACTTTCCTGACTACCATCTTCACAAATCTGACCTATGAGTTAACCCTAGAGCATAAGGCTAAATATGCTGAGCAAGAACTAAGATAAAGCAGGATAAATTGCTGAGTTTATAATTAAAATATTTACAAACCCCTATGCCAATTGAGCCTCAAATATACTCAAGAACAAAAGCAAGGGACCCAAGGTCCAATGCACCAGGAGTCTGTTTTCACTGAAAACCAACAAAACAAACAAACCTGAGCATTTTAAAAGTGATTGATTAAAACTAGACAATAAAATGACCACTTTGACATCTGTCCCCTTGCCTCCAAAGACCGAGTTATGGGCCACTGGAAACAAAAAGGGAGTTTTTCCAATGGTTCCCTAGATCCTCAGATTGAAATCATCCATCATATGAATGTTGAGAACTGTAACATTTTTACTGATATGGGTGATGTTCTATCAGATTTAAATCTCACATTTAACAAAAAGCCCTTCATGTATTTAAAAAACTTGTCAAATAATGGGTGTAACTAATCAAGAACAAGTTTTCATCTATTGTCCACCAGTTAGTATTTCTTTAGGCTCCATTGAGGACATACATGTGTTTTTATTAAGAACTGACATGCCTGTTAACTTATTAGGCAATCAGGCTCTCCAAGTGGAAATGCAGTCTCTAGTTTACAAAGGAGGATATTGTTGTTTTTGTTGTTTCATGCTGTCGAGTCAGTTCCAACTCATCACAACCCTGTATAAGGTTTCCAAGGAGTGGCTGGTGAGTTTGAACTGCTGACCTCCAACCCTATATTGAGCAGACAGTGATCAGGAGGATGCTATACCCAGGCACTCAACCTACCCAAAATATCCTTGTTTGCACCCTTAATGCTTCCTAGCATAAATAACCTCTGTACCATCCCTTATTACATGTGGCAACATCTTTTATAGATGTTGTACAAGTACTTTCAGCTGAAACTATCGAAATTCAAATTTACAGTTCCAAATCCCTGCCAGAAGTTCCTCAATATTCCATAAAATTAGAGGCAAAGAAAGAACTGATTTCTTTCATTCAAGAGTTTGTAGCCAAAGGACTTATCATTCTCTACATCAACCTCTGTAACATATCTGTTTTTCATGTAAGAAAAGACAATAAACTAGGCTGGAATTTTGTGTAGGACCTATGGTTTCCCCATAGAAATTGCATTCCCCATTAATTGTGATTCCCAGTTTTCCAGCTGTGCTAGACCCATAGTAGTTACTATCCAGTTGTTCCCTTGAAGTCATGTACTTTCAATGTGGTGGATCTATGTAGTGTCTTCTTTACAATTTCTGTACATACAGACAGTCAGTACCTTATGCCTTCACTTAGGGGGACCACAAATTCATATAGTGTTGAACTGACAGAGTAACTCAAGTTAAATTTCAGTTAACCTGAGGACGAAAGACAGACATCTTAGTAGATAGCTCACATTCCCAGGACCCTGAGCCAAATCTATATGATAGGAATAATGAAATTCTTAGACTTTCATTTCTGATTGTTCTTATCTCCTTTATACCCTTTACTGTTGAAGTTTACTTGTTCCCCTTGTTTGTTTGTTTATTTATTTATGGACTGTATAGCTCCATTAAGGAGCCTGATAATGTAGTGGATTATGAGTTGAACTGCTAACCACAAGGACGGTAGTTGTAATATGCCAGTTACTCCACTGGAGAAAGATAGGGTGCTCTGTTCCTATAAAGATTTACAACATTGGAAACTTTATATAGGGTTGCTGTGAGTCAGACTCAGTGGCCCACAACCGACACCACCATAACTCCATTACTATGCTTTTCTTAAACATTCTTTTCTTGTATCTTTCTACAGTCCCCATTAACTCCCAGTATAAAAATGTCTTTGTTAAATTAGCTCAGGTCACAGGACGGGCTGTCAATTTTGCAGTACGCTGGATCTGTCATCCTTTATTTCATACAGATTCTTTAGTCCATCCTGTGCTGAACTGTAGCTTCTTACTCAACACTAAGATTAATTTTGACATCACCTTTAAACAAGCCATACACATTAGATTATGACACACTCCTGGACTAATAGCCCAGACTTGGGTTCCATGCTTTACTTTAATCCAAGTCATAGCACCCTATCAGGTTATGGGGTTCTGTAGGATTTATTTTGAAAGATACAAACCTGTTCATGTTTGCTTAATTAGTTATTCACACCACCATGGAAAATACATTAGATATTTGGAAATTTTATTAAGTAATTCAAAGGAATTATCCAACAGCCTGAAAAATGACTTGTCTCCTTTTGGAAGACAAGCAAAGCTCTGGAAGTCTGTAAAGATGGGACAATATCCATTTGTAATAATTCTTTAACAGAACCTTGCCTTAAACATTCAGATCAAAGCATTACTTTCTCACATTAGTATATTACAGGTAGCCTGATTTATACCCCTTGGCTGGCTGTGTGCCGTGGAGTCGGTTCTGACTCATAGCGACCCTGTGCAGGGGTTCCGAGGCTGTACATTTTTAGGGGAGCAGAACGACTCATCTTTCTCCTGCGGAACAGCTGGTAGTTTCGAACTGCTGACCTTGCAGTTCACATCCCAATTCGTAACCACTATGCTACCAGAGCTCCTTATGGGTATGTATTTTTATTTGGCATATCAGATTATTGCTGTAAAAAGATTTCAAACCCAGGTAGTAAGTCCTGCTCTTGATTACTGCCTTGTCTAGACGAGGAAAACATGATGGGACAATGTACTTTGGGCTTAGTTGGAGTTTCTTTTACTATCTAGTACCACAGTGATAATTTATATTGAATTGATAAATTAGAATAAAAACTGTTAGAAAGATAAAGAACTGAAAGACCACAAGATGAATAAGATTGAACTGAAGAAATCCTTTAAAGGAATGTCCTGGACTTAGTCAGAGTTTCCTTTGAATATTTCTCCCTTAGTATGGTGTGGAAAACCTAAAACATGCTGTTTGTAATCTCTCTAGAATCATGGAAATCAGCAAATGAATTTCTGGGACTCTGGATACCCAGCAAAGGTCTTTGGATTTCATAGCTAAAATTGTCTTAGGACAAAACATCTTTAGATTTTCTTTTAGTGTAACAAGGAGGTATGTGTACTATAGCATATACCTCATGCTGTTCTTGGATCAAAAAACCTCAAGAATAGAGCAAATCATGACATATACACCAAATGGCTACATAGATACACCTCTACAGGATAACTAATTAGTATGACCCTTCTAGCCATATTGTTCCATTCTGTGATGTACCATGAATCTTAGCCTCTATGCCTGTGAGTATGTCCCATTGGGAAGTGAGTTGTTAATGAGGTAGGGTTAAGGTACAACTAAGGGTGTTTTGGCTCCTGAGACTATGTGGGTGAGAAGAATCTTCTTCTTCTTGCACTTCAGCAGTTGTGAGCTCTTTGAGACGTTGTAGCATATTGCAGAACACTTGGACGTGAGGGAGAGGAAGAGTGGTGATTTATATCAAGGATTCTGGTATGGTAAATAGCAAGTTGGAAAAGTCAGATGTTTGGCTTATCTTTAACCACCACCTCATAGGATCCAGCCTCATGTTGATATATCGGAAAGAAATTATGCATGCAACCACCTTCCCCAAGAAAAATCACTATCACCTTTATTTTATTTTAGTTGGTTGACTAAAGGATTGGATTCTTGGATTAGATTCATTCTGTTTGCTGGAATCATGATACTAATATTGCTTTCTTGGTCATTGGAGTAACTAAATGTTGCATAAAGGTCACTGCTAATGTCTTCACCCAGAGAAATTCCCTAATGTTTTTAAGATTGATATATGTAGAAGCCTTTAATATTTTCAGTAAATTGGAAGAATATAGGATTTAGTCCTGGAATTCAAAACAGTACATAGGATCTTTGAATTATTTTCACAATTTTTCCCTGTCTTACTCAACATTTTCAATTACCAGGTGAAGAGAATAGGAGATGCCTGGCTGTAAAGATATCAGTGTTGCCTAACTATAAAGAGTGGCTGAAGTCTATGGTTTGGTTGTTCATTCAGTCATTAGGGCACACCAAGTCAACATCAACATAATTTACTACTATACGGAAGAAAAAGACATTTGAGTGTTATCAGAGGATATTTTTTGCAAGCCCTTATCAAAAGGAGATAATTGTAAGAGAGAAAAGTCTAGATAGCTTTTGACAAAAGTAAAATGGCTGAACTAAACCATGTCTTTGCTTTTAAAACAAAACCAACACAAATACATAATCTTTGAGTCCCTTATTTGGTCTATTTATTTAACCATTGTTAAATAAGGAAATGTTTTTGTTGTTGTTTTGTAATTTCCTCTGTGGTAAAATCAAGATGTGGAGAAAATGTACTCTGAAAGGATATCTAGATGCAAATGTACACCACAGGTCTTTGTACAAGATGTCTCTTGGATACAGATTGCCTTAAACAAGTAGATTTTACATCATCTTAGGGGGAAAAATGTATTTTATTTATCTTGCAACTATTGTATGCAATTTTTTGAGCCAGCATGTACTTCTGAAATTAAGTTTGTTATCAAACAATCTGATTAGTTAGCCAGTACTAAGGAGCACCCACTTTGGAATGTCCTCCTCCCATAAGGATCTCATGAAGAACCAATCAGAATATTATGGTGCAAATTCCTACTTACTCCCTATATCCATTTGTTCCTGGAATTCCCTCCTTGGACTTGAAGGTTTCAGTTTGAAAACTCTCAACTCCCTCTTTGAATGTGTATCTTAAATACTTGAATAAATCCTTTAAATTGTCTCTAATTAATGTCTGGACATCTCACTCTGCAGTAGGTGTTATACCTTAAGTAGATACAGAGGTCTCCAAACACTATGAATATTCAAAGAAAAATAATGTTACCTCAAGCTGCAGTGATCGTAATCTTTTTTATCAAAAGTGATTGAGCACAATTTTTGTATAAAGAAGATGACAGAGTAAACAAAGTAAAGAAAGAAATGATAGAATAATTTTGGAGAGATAGTTTTAGTGTGGCACTATACTATAGGATAAGCACTGGATTGCTTACTGTTCAAACAAACCAGCATCTCCTTGGGAACCAACACAGGGTCAGAATGGACTCAAGAGCACTTAACAATAATATGAATACATATATGACTGAAGTTATTTAAGTTACAGTATGACTCAATAACTACTTTTAACTATAATTTGTAAATGTATTTAAGGATTTAAAAGCCATATACATATTGGAAATGACTACTTTAAAAGTAAGTATGATTTGAGATAGTAGCAAGGATGGTGATACTTTGTCTCTTGTACCTTGGACAAGTTGTCAGGAAGGTATGTTATGGTTCAAGTATTGTCCCTGAAACAGTGCTACTGTCTTCCAAAAAACTGGGAAGGTGTAACACCTTTTTAACTCTTATTAGAAAGACAAGAGACTTAGGCAGATAAATGATAGGCATAATTTAATAAGCATAAATTCTTACAGAGAAATAAGAATGGGCTTCCATTCTGTGAAAGAAGAGGAGGAGCCCCAAGTACAATTTGGCTTTCCCTTATATACACTTGTGTCTGGGGTGTGATCTGTACTCCTGGTTCAAGCATCCAAGTGACCAATCTAGACAATCTGTCCATATATGGTTTCCTTGAGTCCTGTTTTTCAGGTTTTAACTTATTTATGACTATCTTTATTTCCTCCTTACCCTTATTTTCAAAACTTCTGCATTGCTGAGGCTGTTTGTTTCTGCTGAGATAGCCTATGCAGAGAGTGACTTGAGACCCTCTTCCTTTCCCTAGTATACCTACCTAACATTACCCTTTGAGAGAATGTTGTTGTTGTAACATTGAGTCAGTACCTACTCATAGTGATCTTATACACAACAGAATGAAATACTGCCAGGTCTTGCACAAATCTCACAATCTGTGATGCTTGAGCCTACTGCTGCTGCCACTATATCAGTTCATCTCATTGGGGGTCTTCCTGATTTTCGCTTACACTCCACATTACCAAGCATGATGTCCTTCTTCAAGGACAGCTCCCGCCTGAAAATATGTCCAAAGTATGAGAGATGAAGTCTGGCCATTCTGGCTTCTAAGGAACATTCTGACTCTACTTTTCCCAACACAGACTTGTTTCTTTTTCTGGCCATCCATGGTACTTTCAAAATTCCCCTCCAACTTCATAATTCATTGATACTTTTTGCAGTTGTCCAACTTTCAAATGCTATGAGGCTATTGAAAATACAATAGTTTGTGTCAGGCACACCTTAGTCCTCAACCTGACATCTTTGCTCTTCAACACTTCAAAGAGGTTTTGTGCAGCGGATTTGTCCAATGCAATAAATACATCATTTGATTTCTTGACTACTGCTTCCATGAATGTTGATGGTTGATCTGAACAGAATGAAGTACTTGACAACTTAAATCTTTTCTCCATTTATAGTGATGTTATTTATTGGTAGAGCTGTAAGGATTTTTGTTTTCTTTACATTGAGGAGCAACCCATACCAAAGGCTCTGGTCTTTGAGTTTTATCTGTAAGTATTTTAAGTTCTCTAATTTTAGCAAGCAAGATTGTATCATCTGCATATCATAGATCATTAATGAGTTTTTTTTTTCCAATCTTTTCTTCATATATTTCAGCTTCCTATATTATTTCTCAGCATACAGGTTGAATAAATATGATGAAAGAATACAATACCGGAGCACACCATTCCTGATTTTAAATCTTTCAGTGTCCCCTTGTTCTGTTTGAATTACTGCCTCTTGGTCTATGTACCAGTTCTTCATGAGCACAATTAAGTGTTCCAGAATACACCAGTTCCACAATGTTGTCCATAACTTGTAATGAACCACACAATTGAAAGCCTTTGCATAGTTAATAAAACACAGGTAAACATCTTCTGGTATTCTCTGTTCTTAACTCATAGCTTGAGATATGAAGGATCTTCAAAAAGATTATGTAAAAATGCCATTTTATTTAAATTCCTTTCTCTTTGTATTTTTTGAAGCCCCTTCATACTACAATGCTAAATTGTACGTCATGCATTTATTTCTAATTAGTAAAGTCTCTTTTTGATTACCTTAATCAATTCCTGCATGCTTTAAGTCAGTTCAAATTCCATTAATCTATTAGAAGAGTGGGGGAAAAAAACCTGGAGAAGTTGTTTATCTTATATGTATTCCATATATTTAGGGTCACTTTAGGATAAGTACTGGATTGCTAATTGCAATATTGGAAGTTCAAAACTACCAGCAACTCCGCAGGAGAAAGTTAAGGTTTTTTGTTCCTATAAAGATTTACAGCATTAGAGACATTATATAGCATCACAGATTTGGAATCAACTTGAAGGCAATGAGTTTAGTTTTTTGTTTTGAAGAGACTTTTGGGTAGAGAAAGAGTAATGAAAGTAGGTTATTCCATTCATTGGTATGCAGGAGAATGAAGCTTAGTTTTATTTCTGCACAGAACATTCTTGCCTACGTTTTTCAGACAGCTCATTTAGAAAAGTTTTGTTGAGCATCTACTATATACCAAGTACTATTCTAGAAATTTGAGCTAGACCATATACAGGAACCAACACTTCTGATCTCAGAATATCTCATATTTAAGTAGAAGAACATTTACAAGAAATAAATAAGTACATAAAATATAACATGATGGGGACAAATGCTCTGGAAAAAAAAACTAACATGGAATAAGAATATAGGAAATTGTGGAAGGGGGAGATAATAAAAATGTGCTAGTCAGTGAAGGTTATTTGAACACAGTATTTATTCATACAGGTAACAGGATAGAAAAGCACCTTGGTAATAAAAAGTGAGAATCCATTGAAGGAAACATGGTTGGGATATTTGGAAAACCTTGGAAATACTCTGATTTTTAATGTGAGTGAGATGGGAAATATTTGGATGACTTTGGTAAGAGGAAAGGCATGATACAAGTTTTGCTTTCAAATAACTATTCTTGTTTCTAAATTTGGTGTTGCTTAGTGCCACCAGTCTGTTCCAACAATAGCAGCCCTGTATAGAGTTTCCAAGGTGCATCTAATGGATTTGAACTGCTGATCTTGCAGTTCAAACCAACCTTGCAATCCAGTGCTTATCCCACAACACCACACAAGGAGTAAGCTTAAACAAAAGTATTAAAGAGATGAAGGCAGAAACAAAGATACTATTTAGGAAGCTAATGAAATGGTCCAGGAAAATCAATAATAGTGAAATGGACAGGGGAGATACAATAAAGGTTGTGAAAAGTGATAGGGTTTTTGAATTTGAAGGTAAAACTGGAGAACTTGCTGATGCATCAGATATTTTATGTGAGGAAAAAAAGGGAGGTAGAGATTTAGTCAAGAATTTTTCACCTTAGTACCTAGAAGAATGTAGTTCCTGAGAACATATATACAGTTATTTTGAGAGAATAACTATATATGTATTTTGCTTAGTTAAGAGTTAATCAATCAAGTACTGCCTGAGACATCTTACACACACACACTTTATTCCTGTCCTTGCTTCTTAGATAGGTGCTTTAACCATTATTACAATGTTAGTAGTCATCTAATTCTAGTTTGTGTAGCTTCTGATGAAGAGCAGCCATCTAAGAAAACAGGCACAGGGAGATTTTAAAATAATCATGTACTCCCTTTTGATGTATTTATTGTGGCATCATCACCACCTGGTGATTTAATGTAACTGTTACCGTGACAATAGCCTACCTACATGTTGTACTAATTAGCATTGTTCAAACTACTATCTGTTGTTGTTAAGTGTTGTCCAGTTGGTTATAACCCATAGTGATCCTGTATAGGATTTCCAAGGAGTGATGGATGAGCTTGAACCTTCAACCTTGCATTCAAACCAACCTTGTTGTCCAGCACATTAGCCCACAGTGCCACACCAGGACTCCAAAACTAGTATAAAAATTCTTATAACAAAATATCATTTGAGCAAAATTCAAAACCAGTGTAGTGCTGCCAAACCCAAACGAGGGTTTGCCACCTGTTACTGTAGTCAATCACAGAGACAGGGAAAGATTCGTTCCAATCTTTATTAACAGAAAGTCAGCAGTCTGGAGGATGGAGAGAATAATTTATCAAGACCATCCTGTCCATTCTGAAGAGCAGACACATGATATAGGGTAAGTTACATTTGAATGTACACTTTATCTATTTTAACATCAAGGTAGCGTTCTTTGGAAAAGGAAACAATAAATAAATAGACTTCCTCAAACATTGTACCTTTAGCGAAAGGAAACTATAAATCAATAAACTTCTTCAAACTTTCTACCTTTAGGGTCTCAGCTGCTAAATTACTGAGGTAACTATATGGGTGGGTTTAAGCATGTCCTACTCTCCTTGTCCTGTTCTCCTTCTAGGACCATAAGATTATCTTAGGTAATGTTTAAACTTCTTCATTTGACACCAAATGACTAAACTGACCTCATTTGGTTTAAGCCAGTAGAGCTGTGCTATCACTACTTGTGTGAGGTTGTTGTAGGAGTCAACTTTCTAATAATAAAGACTTCTCTCTTTTTTTGCTTATTCAAAGTATTTGTTAATTGAAATCAGTAAATCCAAACTCAAACTTTAGGGTAGCATGCCTAGTTACTGAAATTGTTATAGCACTTTTAGATCTGAAAATGTTATAGTAATTTTAGATCTGTTGCTGAAGAAACAGAGGCCACTTGGAGAGGTGAAGCAAAGTTTCATGTTTATTAAGCCAGCTGGCTCAGAGGAACAAATTTCTCCAGCTTCTGAGCCATGAATGCAGGTTAGTACAGGTTTGTATGGAGACAGGATAGGAAAGGGGCTAGGTTGTGGACCTGTTTCAGGACAGGAGGAAAATCAGAAGATTGGTTCCACTCAGTAACCTAATTAACATTCCAGCTTGTCTCCTGGGAGGGGAGGATTGGCCCCTCTCTGTAACCTAATTAGCATTCCAGCTTGTCTCCTGGGAGAGGAGGTGGTAAGTTAACGTTTTACCCTGTTCCTGTTCATTTCCTCCTTTGAGGCTCCCATTACTTACTTAATCAGAGCCTCACCATCTAGTGGTTCCTGTAGGAGTTGCTGGTACTTAACATAGAGTAATTTTGAGGTTCCTTTTTGACTGATTATTGTCTCAATGGTAGTCCATATGGCCCTGATTGCTAGTGTGAGAAGGCATGGAATAATTAGACAAATCCCAAATAAAACAGAACCCCACCTATGGGGATCTTCAACCCTCTAAAATTGGAGAACCAACCCCTGCCCCAGACTCTTGGGGTTTCACCTGTTCCAGGTTTGCACAGGGACATGGGCAACTTTCTGTATCTTTTTCATGAAGTCTTCTACTGCCCAACCCTCGTCACCTATTTTTATGCAGCAGTTGGTGGAATTAAATTTTCCAAATACTCTTCCTTCCACGGCCAATAAGTAGTCCAGGGCTAGTCTATTTTGATAGATGGAATCTCACACCTTGGTCTTTTGATGCATGAGGAGGGTCAGGGGCATCCCAGTTTTATTGATAATGATTTCTAAGACTGCCCGTAACCAAATGATTTAGTTTAGCATATATACAGGGATATGGTATCCTCAAGATCCATCTTCTGCCCAAGTGGTGGGTCCATAGTATTGGAATATCCATTCTGGGGGCCACTCATTATCTTTCCAGTCTCCTATTTGTAACTCCCTTTTGGTTTGACTTAAGGGACAGGAGGCTGAATAACCAAGTAACTCTCATGTCTAAAGGGGCAGAAAAAAGAACAAAGGCTTTATCATTCCAATTATACAGCTTCCCTCCTAGTTGTTGGAGAGGCAGGCGTAGGCTGTATTTCCACAAATCCAGTACAGTATGTCTGGGGCCTCCCAATTTTGAATTTTCTCTGGAGTGTTCCAATGCTCTAGTTAAAGTTGGAAATCTGGCCAGTGGATTTTGTTCTGTTAAGTTTTCCCACCATGTACTTTTGTTAGCAGAGGCATTATAATATCATTGGCCCAGACATGTTAATTCCCCAACAGGGTGTGTGTAGTTTACCTCCCCTGGTCAAGCAGTACTGCCATCGGGCAGGATGTAGAGTGAGTCTTGTAACAGTGCCTTTTGTTCCCAGGCCCATAAATGTTCCTCAGGAGAATACTGGCATTGGTATTTGGCAGCTGTAAAGAGGTTGTCTCAATATGGGGCCCAATCATCAGGCCGCTCTCTGGATTTTTTTGAGTACAGTCAAGACATCAGACTCTGATGTCTTAGTGGCTTCTTTGGCTGTCTGGTCAGCCAGTCAGTTTCCTCGAGTGAGCGAGTCTTTTCTTTTTTGGTGTCCTTGGAAGTGCATGACAGACACCTTTTCTGGCTCCCATATTGCTTCCAGGAGCTGTAGTATCTCCTTTTTGTTCTTCCCTTCTGCTGTTAGGAGCCCTTATTCTTTATAGATAACCCAGTGAACATGGACTCTGGCAAATGATTATTTGAGTCCGTATAAATATTAACAGTTTTTCCTTGAGACCACCAGAGGGCCCAGATGAGGGCCCAGAGTTCTGCTCTTTGTGCTGACCAGTTTTGGGGTAGAAGCACTCCTTCAATAACCCAGTCAAATGTGGTAACTGCATATCCAGATCATTGTTCCCTGTCTTGGATGAAAATGCTTCCATCAGTGAACAGCATTGCATCAGGTTGAAACATTGGTGTCTCTGCCAGATCAGGCTGACTTGAAAATAGTTCATCAGTGACTTCTTTGCAGTCATTAGCAGGCTGGCCTTCTTCAGACGGCAAGAAGGTGGCTGGATTCAACATCTGGACGGCTTCTAGAGTCACTCTGGGGTTTTCACAAACTAACCCTTGATACTGAGTCATCCGAGCATTGGAGAGCCATTTACATTCCTGGCTGTTCAATAGGGTCATGATTGAATGTGGACTCCCTCCTTCAATATCATTGACTCTTCATCATGAGCCACCTCTTGAAATGGTTGAACATTAACCATTTCCTTTTGGTACAATGACTCCCTTTTTCTTTCTTTCTTTCTTTCTTTTTTTTTTTTTGATGCTTTTCTGCATCATTCAATAATTTGCCCAGACAATCCTTCAATAATGAAAATCAAGGTTTGAATTATTTTTTCAGTTCCCCCAGCTTGAGAAATGCTGAGCATGTTCTTCCTTTTTGGTGTTTTGATTCCAGATCTTTGCACTTTTGTTGTAATATTTGGCTTTATCTTCTCAAGCTGATCTTTGAAATTTTCTGTTCAGCTCTTGGACCGCCTCATTTCTTCCATTTGCTTTAGCATCTCTACGCTGGAGAGCAAGTTTCAGTGTCTCTTCTGACATCCATTTTGACCTTTTCCTTCTTTCTTCTCAATGACTTTTTGCTTTCTTCCTATATGATGTTCTTGATGTCATAACACAACTCTTCTGGTCTTCGGTCTTTAGTGTTTAATGTATCAAATGTGTTCTTCAGATGATCTCTAAATTCAGGTGGGATATATTCAAGGTCATATTTTAGCTCTCATGGACTTGTTTTCATTTTCTTCAGCTTCTGTTTGAATTTGCATATAAGTAATTAATGGTCTGTTCCTCAATGTGCCGTTGGCCTTGTTTTGACTGATGATATGGAGATTTTCCATCTTCTCTTTCTGAAGATGTAGTATATTTGATTTCTATGTATTCCATCTGGTGAGGTCCATGTGTATAGTCGTCTCTTATGCTGTCTAGAAAAGGTATTTGAAATCAACAAATCATTGACTTTGCATAATTCTGTCATGCATTCTCCAGCATCTTTTCTATCACCATGGCCATATTTTCCCAACTACTGATCCTTCCTCTTTGCTCCCAACCTTTGCATTCCAATCACCAGTAATGATCAATACATCTTGATTGCATGTTTGATCAATTTCAGACTGAAGAAGTTAGTAGAATTCTTCTATTTCATCCTCACTGGCTTTAGTAGTTGGTGCATAAATTTGAATAATAGTGATATTAACTGGGCTTCCTTGTAGGTGCATGGATATTTCCTCACAAACAGCGTTGTATCTCATGACTGATCTGAATATGTTATTTTTGACGATGAATTCAACACCATTCCTCTTCAATTTCTCATTCCCAGCATAGTAAACCATGTGGTCATCAGAGTCAAAATGGCCAACACCAGTCCATTTCTGCTCACTAATGCCTAAAATATCGATGTTGATGCGTTCCATTTCATTTTTGACAATTTCCAATTTTCCCAGATTCATTCTTCGTACATTCCATGTTCTGATTTTCAATGGACGTTTATAGCAGTTTCTCTTCATTTTGAGTTGTGCTCCATCAGCAAATAAGGTCCCGCGGGATTTTCTTTCCCCAGGCTTTATTCCATTCTTATCATCAAGGTCAACTCTACTCTGAAGAGGCAGCTCTTCCCCAGTCTCATTTTGAGTGCCTTCCAACTTGAGGGGCTCCTTTTCCAGCACTAAATCTGACAGTGTTTCTCTGCTATTCATAAGGTTTTCAGTGACTAAAAATTCAGAAGTAGTTCATCACTCTTTCTTCCTAGTCTGTCTTCCTCTGTAAGCTCATCTGAAACCTGTCCACCATGGGTGACCCTGCTGGTATTTAAAATCCCAGTGGCATAGTTTTCAGAATCACAGCAACTCACAAGCCACCACAGTATGACAAACTGACAGACAAGTGGTGGATTCACACACAAAAATTGCTACCAAGAAACTAGCATTAGCAGCTGTACTGTTTTTCTTCAGTTACATTGGAGTCCTGGTGTGGTGCTGTGTGATAATGCACCAGACTGCAAAGCCTTTGAACTGCATGGTTGGCGATTCAAGCTCACCAGCTGCTCCTCAGAAACCTCAGACATGGTCTCTATGGGTTGGGATTGACTAGATGGCACTTAACAACAACACGCATACATGTGGTTTATGTATATGAAATAAATTTGCATACATAAAGCAAAGATAGAAAAATATTATATTCGTTAAATTTTCCTCTAACTATTTAGGAGGAAGAGGGGAAAGGACTTTGTATTAGCCTAACACATAATGAATAAAAAAAAGCTGAACACACACAGAACATTATACAATTGTCAAAGGATTCAGCCTTTAATTATTGATAGCTTGGACTCTTGCTACTAACAAAGAAAAAAGTGTGTTAAAAATGAAATATTGACATAATATAGAATGTTGTACTTTTAAAATAAAAATCTTTTTTTTAATTGAAAATTGGCTCCATGTCACTAACAATTAAACTTGATTTCAAAAGCAAAAGTTGGGAAAGCATCTTTGTAGCTCTCAATTACTGTCGTACATAAACCAACTTTTCCCCTCTTCATAAACATTTGTCTATCTGAGAATGATATAAAAGTACAAGTCCTGGGAAAAGAAACTATGGTTTAGACCATAAGTTTGGAATCTAATTAAGTGTCATAAGGAGCTTCAAAGAATGCATTTATACCAAACATTTTTTTTTTCCTTGTATAAATTCAGACTATTAAAAATCAAGCTGAGCAATTACAATGTGATTATGGATACTTTACCTAAATAGATCTTTTCCTCTAAGTAGTTACTAAATTGGCTAAGAAAAATGATGTAATATGAATTCTCCTCTGAATACCAGGATAAATAGGCATAGGAGAAAAGAAAGCATGCTGTATTTCACTTCTATAGTGCTTGGTTCTGGAGTTGATTGTTGCTCTAAACCTGTTCTCTATAACTGCGATTCTAGTATATCCTTTTTCATTTCTAAGGGATCTCATAAGAAATCACAGGGACAATTTAGGAACCTGTTATTTTCTTCTCAAAAAGCTTTGAGAGTTGTTTCTTTTTCAATAGTGGGACTAGGGTTGCTAACTAAGGAATAAAAAAGGAATTCTTACTCATCCCAAATAAAGTTAAAGTTTATCCTTTGAAGCTTTTACAGTTTATTGTCTACAAAAAAGATCAGGCAATCATATACATATATTCATATATTCTGGAGTTCTGGTGTGGTGCTATAGGATAAAGTGCTTGACCACTAGGTCAGCAATTCAAACTCACAAGTTTGAACTGCTCCTTGGAAACCCTACACAGGGTTACTATGAGTCAGAACTGACTCAATGGCACTTAACAACATCATATATGTTCTAATCTACCTGTGATTCAGTCTTAGACACTTTTCCAAATGGCTATTTTCTAATTAATATTTAAAATACTTTAATTTCTTATTTCAATTTAAATAAAACACTGTATTTAAAAATCAAAACGGCACTGTATTTAAAAATAAAAAAATAAAAATAAAAATGTCACTTAACAACAAAACAACATTTAACAATCAATAAATAATTTATTGGATGATAGTATTTCTCTCCTTTATGAATTGCCTTGATACTCAATGTAAAGCAAGGAAAGAAAAGCTGTCCTGAAAAGTTCTAATATGAAACACATCATAGTAAAATCATTTGCAGTACAACTGCTAGCATTCTGATAGTGTGTTGGGAGGCACCCTAGTAAAATGTTTTTGCATGGGACTTGAAGTTACAATGTCTAGAGGTTCAGAAACTTAATGTATTAGGATGCAGAAGGTGAAAAAATTTCTTCCTTTTCCCACTTTAAATCACAGTGCCAAAGTAGCATGATACACCCAGAATTTGTTGTTGTTAAGTGCCGTCCAGTCAATTCTGACCCATAGTGACCCTATATAGGTTTTCCAAGGAGTTACTGGTGAGCTTGAACCGCTGACCTTGCAATTCAAACGACTTTGCAGTCTGGCGCATTAACCCACAGCGCCAAATCCGGAATGCTGGTGGTTATGAGCAGTGGAGTTACTTCTGACTCCTAGCGACCCTGCACAGGGTTTCCGAGGCTGGAAATCTTTACCGGAGTAGAAAGCTCTCGTCTTTCTCCTGCGGAAGAGCTGGTAGTTCGAACTGCTGACATTAAACTTGAGCAGCCTGATTCATAACCACTACGTTACCAGAGCTCCTTACATCCAGAATAGCAGCCAATAATGTCTGATACACCTACACCTGTAAAAGCTACTTACCTTTGGACGAGGGCAATATGTTGTGAATAAGATGTGCTAAATTATTGAGGATGCCTTAGTAATTCAGCCATGACAGGTAAGTCAGATATTAAGTTATCAAATGTGAAAATGGAGAAGAACAGAGGTATTAACTAGGTTGCTGTAATGAACATGGTTTATTATAAGCATTGCGGAATAAAGCATTGGACTGCAGCTTTGGTTTGAAACACAAGTCAGTGGTTCAAACTCCCAACCACTCCTTAGAAATCCTATACGGGGTTGCTATGAGTCAAAACTTAACACATAACAACAAAAACAACATTCTTTTTGTACTTATACAGGTTAACAAGTTATTCAATATTGTTGTTGTTGTGAAGTGCTGTGCCGTTGAGTCGATTCCGACCCATAACGACCCTGTATAGAGTTTCCGAGGTGCAGATAGTGAGCTTGAACCGCCACCTTGAAGTTCAAAAGGCTTTGCAGTCTGGCACATTAACCCACAGCACTACACTAAGAATTCATTATTCAAAATGCTCCTTAAAAAAACTATTTACTAGAAATGCAAAGCAGTTCTATTGTGGTGCTTTAGGATAAACTCTGGACTGCTAACAACAAGGTCAGTGGGTCAAACCCACTAACTGCTCTTTGGAGACCCTCCACAGGGTCACTATGAGCCAGAATTGATTCTAGGACACCAAACAACAACAACAGAAATGCAAAACATGCCAAAAACAATACCCACCATCCCAACCACCACACACAAAATCTTGGTTAGGGATTCAAATATCTGGTTATTTAAAATGTAAGAATTTTTTTTTTTCTTTTTTTTTTTTCTCATCTGAGTACCAGAACTACTGAATTGTAGAGAAGTCTGCTTAGAAACCATTAAAATGATAGTTAATCCAAATATGGGTGATCCAGGGGCTTACAAGTAAGTCAGCATAATAAAGCAAGAGGATATTCTGGATAAGAAAGATCCTACTAAAGGAAATGCTTTATGCTACCTACAGGTAGCTTTAAGAGTTTATGCAAAGCAGTTTTTAAATATTAGCAGTTTTCACTTAAGTGAAAATAAGCACACAGAGGAAGGAGAAAAAAATGAAGATGCTCTTGTCTGTTTTACAAACTGTTTACACTCTGAAAAATTAGGTTGATGTGGCACATCTGATTGATGTGTAAAGACTTAACCGATACCCTCTACAATGTAAGTCAGATGAGTAAGTTAATATATAAAACTGTGATGATGACAGTTTGTATCGCTAACACATTCTTACCCAGGTTAACTTGCTAGGTTAATTCATCCCTGGGTACTCATTCTTAAACTTACTTTAATTGGCAATTGAAAGATATTTTAGCAGATAGGCAAGCTGCAGATACCCTAAAGACAACAAAAGGGGAAAAGTTAAGAAGGGTTTCTTAGATACTATGACAAGGGTGACAAGGTTTGTTAAGCAGCAATAAAGGGATAAGCATTGCAGGAGGTATTATGGATTGGCAGCCTGTTCAGAAAGGTCAACAGCTTCCTTTTATAATTGCTTCCATTCATTTCAATACAGTCAGCTGGAAAACTCTAAGGCCAGAATGATGTCTAAAGATATATAGTAACTTCCTCTTCGTTAGCAGTATCTCTTTCACTCAAAATAACTTTTCATTCTACACTTTTTAAAAACCTCATATAAAGAAATCATATTTTAAATACTTGGACTACAATTCTCTTATAAATTTCTAGTAAATGTTATATGGTTGGAGAAAACCAGGTGCCTTAGGGCCTGAAATTTAAAGGCCTGAAATCGACTTGGAGCCTTAATGTCAGATGCCACTTTGAGTACCTGACATAATTCTAACATGATTTTGATATGTCCATCAATGCCTGCCTGCCATTGTGAGAATTCTGGAAGAGCGGAAGGGATATTTTGTACTCAGGAAGCTAAAACCTCACAGGTGTTCTTCAAAAGGCCCTCAGTATATCAGCCCAGGCAGATTCCTGACAAAGACTTGCAGATTAAGGGCAGCTAGTCCTTACCTTCTTTCCTTTTTCATACCCTGTTGTGAAAACCCTCATGACCCTTGGTCACAAAAATTCAATGCTTTTAGCATATTTATGGACAAATATATCTCTAATGATTTTAGATACTGTTGGTTTTATAAAATTCTTTAGACTAAGAATATTAATACTTTAGATACTGTTGATTTTGTAATATTCTTTAGACTAAGAAAAAACTGTTTTAATGACATGTTAGTACCTTTCCCACCTTTGTTTTCTCTCTTTGTCATATAAAATTTATTTTTTCACTGCTATAATTTTATGGTGGGGAATTCAGTAATTCTGTAAGGTAAGTACTGGATAGTGAACCACAAGTTAGGTGGTTCAAATCCACTTGCTGCTTTGCAAGGGAAAAATGAGGCTTTCTGCTTCTGCAAAGATTTACAGTCACAGAAACACTATACAGGGAGGCTATGAGTTGGAACTGACCTGAGGGCAGTTACTGATGGACCAAACTTTGTGATAATTTTCCCCTCTTAAGAGTTTACTTATGGCTATAAGGAGCTCTTGTAGCTTAGTGGTTATGAATCAATTGAGAACCACAAGTTCAGCAGTTGGAAACTACCAGCTGTTCCATGGGAGAAAGATGAGGTTTTCTGCTCCCGTAAAGATTTCCAGCCTCAGAAACCCTGTACAGGGTCTCTAAGAGTCAGAACCAACTCCATGGCATGTAACCACCACCAATGCTACAGGGGAAAAGGGGGATCCAGAAATCAGAATAAAATATGAGCCACTTATTGAATATTGCCTTGTAACTGAAACATTTAGGACTGCGAAGGGCTGTGCTGCTTTCTGCTCGAGCAATTGTGGAGATGTATAGGACATACTAAAGGTATATAGCTGTGCAGCCACATTCTGGGACATATCATTAAGAAAGAATAGATTGCCCAAAACAATTCTGTATTTTACTTCTTTGTAAAATGTTCTACAGGCTGAACTGAATTTATTCAGTTCCCTAGTTAGGTGTGGATTCCTGTGTGGCACTGTAGGATCAGTGATGGGCTGCAAACCACAATGTCAGCAGTTCAAACCCACCAGATGCTCTTTGGAAACCCTGCACAGCAGTGCTGTGCACAGTTGTGGTGATAGGACAATTTATAGCAATAAATCCACACATCTAAAAAGAAGGAAAAAACAAAATCAACACATTAACACAACATCTTTAACAATTAGAAAAAGACAAGCAGAGTAAACCTACAGCCACTGGAAGGAAAGAAAGAATAAAGATTAGAGCAGAAATAAAGAGACAGCAAACAGAAAAACTATAGAAAGAATCACTAAGACAAGAAGCTGCTTCTTTGAAAGGATTAATAAAATTGACAAACCATTGGAAAATCTAACAAAGAAAAAAGACTGAGAAGACATGTGAGAAACATTGTCCATACTGACACTCAAGTAATCCAATTTGTACTCATTTTATTGAGAGTGAGATTTTCTTTATTCAATTTTGCAAAATCGGGCTCCCAACCCAGTAGACACAGGCAGACCTGCCTCATGGCCACTCACCAAGAGTTTTTATTTCCATATCCAAAAAGCCCCTCTTCCAGTTCCATTTCCCCATATACAATTCCGTGGCATGTCCCATTTTCCCTCCCTCTAGAGAAGGATATCATGTTTGGTAAGGTGGAGGGTCAGAGAAAAAGAGGAAGACCCCCAACGAGATAGATTGGCCAAGTGGCAGCATTAACGGACTCAAGCGTGGAAACAGTAGTGAGGTTGGCCCAGGATCGGGCAGTGTTTCGTTCTGCTGTACATAAGGTCACTATGAGTGGGTACCAACTTGATGGCACCTATCAAAAACAGCAAGAGAAGCCAAAATGGATCACCCATGGTCTTAATTACTGTATTCGTATTTAAAGTTCCTAGTCCTAGAACAGATTTCTATCCTACCTTTCCCCAATTTATCTTGCTTACATATTGCTGGATGTAAATTAACAATCTGTCTGCCTCATCTAGCAATCTCATGATTCCTGGAGATGGACCACACCCACAGGAGTTATTTCTCACAAACATAAAAAGCATTCATTAGAAACCACATGGATTACAGACATCACAATAAGATCAATGGAAATAAAAAGGATAATAACAGATTAGTATGAAGAAGGAAAGAAATTAATACATTTTTAGAAAAACATGACCTACCTAAACTTACATAGAGTAATGTAGAAAACAGAGCTATAACAAAAGAAGAAATTGATCAGGTCATCAAAAAACTCCCAAACAAAAAAACTCCAAGCCCAGTAAGATTTAAAATGAATTTTACCAAACATTGAAACTAATTCTACTCAAACTATTCCAGAATATAGAAAAGAAGCAAGTATAATCCTCATACCAAAACCAGGAAAGAACAGCACTAAAAAAGGAAATAATAGCACAATATCCTTCATTAACATTGATGCAAAAATTGTCAACAAAATCCTAGCTAAAAGAATTCAACAACATATCAAAAAATAATATTCATGACCCTGGGGTTCATAGCAGGAATTCAAGGGTGTTTCAATATTAGAAAAACAGCGAATGAAATCTACCACATAAAAAAAAAAAGGAAAAGAACCACATGATCATATTGATTGATGCAGAAAAGGCATTTGACAAAATTCAATATGCATTCCTGAAAAAAACACTCAACAAAATAGGAACTTAAGGAAAATACCTCAATGTAATTAAGAACATATATACAAAACCAACAGCCAGCATCAATCTCAACAGAGAGAAACTGAAACCATTCCCTTTGTGAACAGTAGCCAGACCAGGATGTCTTTTATCATTATTTCTATTCAATGTTGACTTGTAAGTCTTAGAGAGATCTATAAGGCAAGAAGGGAAAATAAAGGCATCCAAATTGTGAAAGAAGCAAAACTCTATCAATTTGCAGATAATATGATCCTATACATAGAAAATCTCAAAGACTGCAAAAAAATTATTGTAACTCATTGGAAGATTCAGAAAAATAGCAGACTACAAGATCAACATGCAAAAATCAGTTGGATTCCTCAAACTAATAAAGACAGGTCTGAAAAGGAAATTTAGGAAACAATGATATTTACAACAGTTGTCCAAATAATGAGATACTTAGTGATAAATCTAACTAGAAAAACAAAAGACCTATACAAAGAAAACTACAAAACACTACAATAAGAAATAAAAAGAGATTTACAAAAATTGAAGTATATACCATGTTCATGAATAGCAAAAGTTAGCATTGTGAAAATGTCAGTGCTGTCCAAAGCAATAAAAAATATAGCACAATCCCCATCTTGATTCCAACAACATTCTTCAACAAGATGGAGATAACAATCACGAACTTTATATCGAAGGGAAATAGATGTCAAATGAGCAAAATACTGCTTAAGAAGAAAAACCAAGTTGGAGGCTTCTCACTCTCTGATATCAAATTTTACTACATGGCCACAGTGGTCAAAACAGCCTGCTAGTGGTACAATGAAAGATATATAGATCAATGGAACAAAATTGAGAACCTAGAAGCAAAGCCATCCATATGCAGTCAACTGATCTTTGGCAGTGCCAAAATATATAAAATTGGAAGAGATAGTCTCTTCAACAAATGGAAATTGATTTGCAAAATAATGAAACAAGACCCATATCCCACACCACATACAAAACAAATTCAACATGGATTATAGACCTAAATGTAAATCCAAGAACTATAAAGGCCATCAATGGAAAAAAAAAGTGACAAACTTAAGGGGTCTGTTTCATGGCATATGTAGATTATCAAAACATTATAAAAAGACCCACACAAACAGTAAAAGACAAAATAAATGACTGAGGCATACTAAAAACTAGAAACTTTTATGCCTCAAAAGATTTCACCAAAGGAATAAAAAGGGAGCCCATAGACATTGTCGACATATCAAACAAGAGACTAATATCTAAAATTTATAAGACCAATATCTGTATAAGAAAAAGACAAATAACTCAATTAAAAAATGGGCACATGACATAAACAGACACTTTACCAAGGAAGACATTCAGGCAGCCAACAAACTTTTGAAGAAATGTTTACGATCATTAGCAATTAGAAAGATACAAATCCAAACAATGACATAGCATCTCACAACAGCTTTACCAATAAAGTTCAAAAAACCAGAGGACACAAATAATGGCAA
>NW_006408604.1:4698876-4709224 GCF_000296735.1 Chrysochloris asiatica
TGACTGCACTTTAACAACAACAACAACAATATGTATGTGGGGGTTCTGTTGTGGTGCTGTGAGTTAATGCACTGAACTGCAGAATTGCTTGTATCTTCAAGGTTTGTGGTTCAAGCTCACCAGCTGCTCCTCAGAGATCCTATGCAGGGTTGCTATGGGTCAGAACTGACTTAATGATACTTAACAACAACAACTTATGCATGTGAAAGTTAGACAGTGAAAAAGCAAGGCTATAGAAGAATTGATTCATTTCAATTATGGTGCTGGAGGAGAATATTAAAAATACTGTGGACTACCAGAAGAACAATCAAATCTGTGCTGAAAGAAATACAGTCTTCTTTGACATAAAAATGATGAGGCTTCATATCTCCAACTTTGGACGTATTTTCAGAAGGGACCAGTCCCTAGAGAAGGACATAATGTTTGTTAATTTAAGAGTCAGTGAAAGCAGAGGGTCAGCAAAAAAATGAAAGACCCTCAATTAGACCAATTGGCACAGTTGCAGAAGGAAGGAGCTCTAGTGTTATAGAAATGGTGATAATGGAGAAGGAGAGGGTGGCCTTTCATTTGGTTTAGAGATGACTTAATGGCACATGACAACAACAAAGGAACAAACAAGATCTGAATTTAGTTAATGGAAGAACAGAATGCCCTCGTATTGAAAAACAATGAGTAGCCTCAAGGCCATCCTTTTGGCAGTCTAGATTTCAAGGGTAGATTTTCTGTAAGATTCGGATTATTTTAACCCATGGCTGTAGCATAAATGAGAAAACCAATATTTTAGGTAAGGCTAGGGAGTAAGCAGAGGATGCTCACTCCCCACAAACAATATACACCATTTTTAGACCAGAAGGGAAAGAGATCCCTAACGTGAAACTCAATTAGTAATACAATGGGGATATTAAACAAAGAGCCAGACATTTAGTAGCATATGTTTTAGGTGAGATCCAAAAATGTGTGACTAAGCCTGTTAATTTAAATTGAGTAAAAAATGATTAAAGCAGCTGAAGAGAACCCTTCGATCTTCCTCTCCAGATGTACCGAGGCTTTTAGAAAGTGTATTATCTCAGACTCTGAGCGTCTAGAAGAAAAAAAACAAAAAAACTGTAACAGCTATACTTTTTATTACTGTGCAGACGTTTAAAGGAAGTTACGAAAAGTATAGGACCCCAGACCACTCTCACAAAGTCTTTAACAACAGAGATCTAGCAGTCGAGAGTAAAATAAAAAGAAAAGTATAATTGTTGGCAGAGACACTTAAAATAACCATATAAGATTCAAAGATTGAGACCTATATAGGAGTTTCCCCATGTGAGTACTGAGCAAGTCCAGTGCAGGTACAGCAAAAAGGAAGTCTATCAAAAGTTGGAGTGTCCTAAGCATTCTAGAGTAGGGCATCCATTTGGCTTTCTCCAGGGGCCAGCTTGGCAAGGCCCACCTCAATTGCTTTCCCTTTACTTAAATAAAGACAGTCCTACTGATGGGGCCCAGAGAACCACTCAGCTCCTGGCCAAAAGACAGCTTTTTGCTGTGTTTCTTTTTTTTTTTTCCCCAACAAAATGGTCTAGTATGTAACCTCACTCCTTATTTCACCTTAACATAATGATATGTCTTTTGTAAGAATTTTACACTTCATGTATTCCTAATGTGGCACTGTAGGATAGGTACTGGACTGCTAACTGAAAAGGTTGTTGGTTCAAACCCACTAGTTAATACTTATAAACCTTTATAGTGTTGCAATGAGTTAGAACTGATTTGACAGCATTTAACAGCATATTCTTATAACAATTGCAATTGCTGGTGTTCACGTCCAACAGAAAATCTCATATTAGGTGTGTTTAAGAAAGAAAGGCAAATTCTTGCCATTTTCTTGCAAGTACAGCCAGCATTTGGACATGTGTCTTTAAGCTTCATCAATCAGTAACTTCTGAAAAGTTGTATCTTGTGTGCTAATGGCTCAGAGTCAGAAGGAAAACTTGGTCATATTTCATGCAGCAGCCTAGATGGTGTGCAAGCCATATTGCTCTGACACATACCCTCCATGTGGTTCCTGCTGCTCACCCTCTAGAGCTTCTGCTAATTTTCAAACCTTGGTTTGTCAGCTTCCTGCCATTGTTTAGTCTAAATTCACTTTCAACAATTATTTATTATTTAAAAATACTCTTTTAACTTTGAATTAAGAATTCTGAATCAAATATTTTCTTTTATAGATTTTTTTTTTTAGGGACTAAAGTATATCTGTAATGGACAAATATTTGCATATATTTATGGCATTAATAATGATCAAATTATCAAAGATGTGCTATTAACGCATTAGGATCTAGGCTCAAGTTACTCAGGAAGTGTGAAGGAAAAAAATTCAGGAATATATGGAAATAATTTTAATATGGATTTCAGAAAATAAAGTTGTATCTGGAAGTAGCCTCCCTGGTTTTAGGTAACATGAGTCTCTTGTTTATCACATTTTTTAAACTGCTTGGAGCTGAGAAAAATTGGGGATCCAGAAACTAACTGGAGCTCAATTATATATATATATATGTTAGTGAGCAAACAAGCATGCTTCAACAAAAACGTATTTTAAGGTTGTATGAAGTATACTATTGTAGGTATACTAAAAAGCAAATTTGAGGAAAGTCGTAATATTTACCAAATAAAGAAACTAAAAACAAGCCCATGAGTATAAAAATTTTCTCAAATATGTGGTTTATAATGTAATCAGAATTATGAAGGGAAAAAAAAAAAAAACTGCACAAATGAGAAAATTAAGGCCATTGCAACTCTAGTTACTGAGTTGTTACTTACCAAAACTGTAATGGTGATGCAATTTATCTAGAACTGATGGGATGTCTAGGTAAAAGAGCTGTTATTTACTTCTTAAGACTGAGTAAAGTGACCCAGACTGGAATCCTCATTCAAGTTTACTTAAGTCTACGTAATGGAGAAACTTCTAGTTTTACAGCATGTAGTATGTGTAATCTGCCCACAATTTTTCTACTTGGGTACAATCACAAAACTGGTAGCCAGATGATTTTTCAGGAGCACTTTCCTTGACTATCTTATAATAGCGATCACTAGAAGCATGATAATTGCAGTAAATTGACTCCCATCGCAGTGAACTGAGAATAAGTCAGTAGATATGATAAAGAAAGGTAATTGAGAACAGAATTCCTGGATTTGATTTCTAGTTTGTTAGTTTAATATTTATTTTATTTGGAAAATAAATAAATAAAAATGTCTGTTATACATTTTTCTGTGAAACCTTTACCCAATAAAATATGAGTACATTCATGGATAAAGACATGATTCTGTGAAACAGGAAGAAAAATAATTACTTCCCTGGATATAGTAGACATCAGTGCATTTATGAGATATTTCTAAGCATTTTCTTTTCTAGGAAATTGTTAGGATTTCATTTGCTCACCCACCTTGGGATTGAATGTAACCTTATAACTCATCTTGGAAAATGAAATGGAAATGGAATAGATGTGTCACTTCTGGATAAAACATTTAGTTATAGCAAAATGTTTTATTTTGTTTTTTGCATTTTTTATTTTCATTGATATATAGGTTATAGAATAATATGTTGAGGGGAAGCTTAAGGCAAACCAGGTTACTGAATGCTATAGTACAAAGCAAATTTTCTAGTTTATCAACATTAAATGTGCCTAGGGAGAAAGAAAAAACATACAATGTTGGGTTTGGTTACTATAGTATTAGCCAGTTTAGTCTCATTGGTATATAGTAAATGAAATAATAAAGGTGGAAAAGCATTGTCAATACTCCAGTTATATTTACATGCTATTTTAATTTTGAGTTGTTGATGTAGCACTGAAGAATAAGCGCTGAACTGCTAACCACAAAGTTGGTGGCTCAAGCCCACAGTGACTCCTTGGAAACACTATATAGGGTCACTATGAGTTGAAAATGACTCCATGGCACTTAACAACAACAACACTTAACAATTTTAATTTCATTTCCAGAATACACTTTTTAGCATTTTTTATTCTAAAGATATCAAACAGCAAACCTGACTCATATTTTTTTTTCTTAAATGTTTTATTGTGAATTATGTAATAGTTTACATGGGAGAACATTAGTTTTACATTCATTCTATCGTATATCATCTCATTGCCATGTTTACAATCCCCTTCATGCAATCCTTCCCCCGTGCCCCCCAGGTCTTCAGCACACCGTCGCTTTCCCTCTCTGGATCTAAAGACTCATATATTTTTGCAGAATAAACTCTGAAATACATGAAGAGACAAGGCAATAAATGATTAAACATAAGGATGAAAGTGAGCAAACATACAGTTCAACAAAAGAAAATTTTATATTTTTAAGGAATTTTGTCTAATTTGCTTAAATATAATTTATAATTAAGGTAGACCTTGATTTGCATTGTTTTGACCAGAAATTATTAAGTCTATTTTCAATAATATACAAAGCTATAAAATGTAGTAATAAAACATTAAAAAACAAGTCTAAAAAATATAAAAGCTAATCACCATGGCAAGATACTTAAGTTCACTTATCTTTTATAGAAAATGGTAGATAAGATCACCAAAAACTCAATTTTATTTGAGTTGAGTCGATTGCTGTTATTAAGTGATGTCCAGTCGATTCTGACTCATGGTGACCCTATCTATGTCCAACAGGACAAAACACCACCTGGTTCTGTACATCATCACAATTGCTGTTATGCTTGAGCCCATTGTTTCTGCTACAGTGCCAATTTATCTCATTGGGCGCCATCCTCTTTTTCTCTGTTCCTCTACTTTACCAAACTTGATGTCCTTCTCCAAGGACTGGTTCCTCTTGATAATATATTCGAAGTATGAGAGATAAAGTCTGGTTATTCTGGCTCCAGGAACACTCTGGTTATACTTCTTTCATCACAGATTTGTTTATACATCTAGCAGTATATGGTACTTTTAATATTCATCTCCAAAACCATAACTTAAATGCATTAATTCTTGTACAGTCTTCCTTATTTATTGTCCAATGTTCACATGCATATGAGGCTGTTAAAAATACCATGGCTTAGATCAGGTGAACTTTAATCCTCAAACTGACATATTTGCCACTAAACACTAAAGAGGTCTTGTACAACACATTTGCCTAACGTGATACATTGTTTGATTTCTTGGAGGATACATTGCTGCTTCCTTGAGGGTTGATGGTGGATCCAAGCAAAATGAAGTCTTTGATCATTTCAATCTTTTGTCCAATTATGGTGTTATTATTGGTCCAGTTGTGAGGACTTTTATTTTCTTTGCATTGAGGTGCAACCCATACCAAAGGCTATGATATTTGATATTTATCGGTAAGTATTTTAAGTTCTCTTCACTTTTAGCAAGCAAGGTTCTATCATCTGTATATAGCAGGTGGTTAATGAATCTCCCTCCAATCCTGATGCCATGTTCTTCTTCACATAATCCAACTTCTCAGATTATTTGTTCATCATACAGATAGAATAAGTATGATGAAAGAATACGGACCTCGGGCACACTTTTCATGATCTTAAACCATTAGTGTTTCCTTGTTCTGTTTGAGTGACTGCATCTTGGTCCATGACTATGATAAAGCTTTCTGGAATATACATTCTAAGCAGTGTTGTCAAAAGTTTTTCATGATCTACACAGCCAAAAGCCTTTGCATAGTCAGTAACACATGTAAATATTTTTTTCTGGTATTCTCTGCTTTCAATCAAGATCCATCTGATGTCAGTAATGATATCCCTCGTTCCATTGCCTTGTCTTTCTTTATCTGGCTTGAACTTCTGGAAGTTCTCTGTTAATATACAATTACAATGTTTTAAAATTATCCTTAGCAAAAATTTACTTGCATGTGATATTAATTGTATTGTCTGATAGTTTCCACATATGGTTGAGTCACCTCTCTTTGATATGGACGCAAATATGGTTCTCTTCCAATCATTTGGCCTGGTTGTTGTTTTCCAAACTCCTTGGCATAGATAAGTGAGTATCTCTAGTGCTGCCTCACTTAGTTGAAAGATTTAAATTTGTATTTCATCAATCTCCATTGCCTTGTTCTTTGCCAATACCTTCAATGTACCTTGGACTTCTTCCTTTAGGATCATTGGCTCTTGATCATATACTACCTCTTGAAATGGTTGAACATCGATCATTTCTTTTTGGTACAGTGACTTTGTGTATTCCTTCCTCTACTTTTGATGCTTTCTGCATCATTCAATAATTTGCCCAAAGAATTCTTCAATACCACATGTCAAGGCTTGGATTTTTCTTTAGTTCCCTCAGCTTGAGAAATGCTGAGCATGTTCTTCCCTTTTGGTTTTCCAACTCCAGGTGTTTGCACATTTCATTATAATATTTGACTTTCTATTCTCGAGCTGACCTTTGAAATTTTCTGTTCAGCTCTGGTACCTCCTCACTTCTTCAATTTGTTTTAGCATCTATACACTGGAGAGCAAATTTCAGAGTCTCTTCCTACATCCATTTGGTCTTTTCCTTATTTCTTGTCTTCTTAATGGCCTTTTGCTTTCTTCCTGTATGATGTTCCTGATGTCATCCCGCAACTCTTCTAGTCTTCAGTCTTTAATGTTTAATGTATCGAATCTGTTCTTCAGATGATCTCTAAATTCAGGGATTTTAGAGATATATTCAAAGTCATATTTTGGCTCTCATGGATTTGTTTACATTTTCTTTACCATCAGCCTGGATTTGTATGTGAGCAGTCGATGGTTTGTTCCACAGTGTGTCCCTGGCCTTGTTTTGGCTAATGATATGAAGCTTTTCCACCATCTCTTTCCACAGATGTTGTCAATTTGATTTCTGTGTATGCCATCTGGTGAAGTCCATGTATATAGTTGTCTTTTAAGTTGTTCAAAAATGTATTTGCAATGAACAAACTATTGGTCTTGCAAAATTCTATCATGCATTCTCCAGCATCATTTATATTACTAAGGCCTTATTTTCCAACCACTGATCCTCTTGGTTTCCAAGCTTTGCATTCCAATTGCCAGTAATTAGCAATACATCTTGATAGTATGTTTGATCCGTTTTAGACTGAAGAAGTTGATAGAATTCTTTCATTTCATCATCACTGGTTTTAGTGGTTGGTACCTAAATTTGGATGATAGTGGTGTTAACTGGTTTTCCTTGAAGAGAAACAGCTGTAAATATCAATTAATAATTGGAACATGGAATGTATGATGTATATATGTTGAAAAACTGGAAATTGTCAAAAAAGAAATGGAATGCATAAACATCAATATCCTAGGCATTAGTGAGCTCAAATGGACTGGTTTAGTCATTTTGAATCCAACAATCACATGGTTTACTATGCCAGAAATGACAAATTGAGGAGGAATGGCATTGCATTCATCATCAAAAAGAACATATCAAGATCAGTCATGAATCCCTCCTATATGAAAGATATTAATATATGTGAATATAGCTATAAAGTCTGCCCTAAATTTTCTCTTCTCCAAGATATATATTTAATTTCTTTATATGATAAGACTAATGCTTGTTACAGATCCTGGGAAACCATCATTAAAAATTATCCTATATGTCCTTGTACCCCTTAAATTGCCCTAAATAAAATTCAATAGAAGATGAAAATATTAATGTTAAAAAACTTAAACTAGGATTGGCTATTGAAAATATGATGTTGGTAAAAGCAATAGGAGCATGATAAAATTGTACAAGACCATTAACTTATTCACTGCAATTCAGCAGTTCATTGTATTACTTAATATGGACTTTCTCTCCATAATGCTTCATTTTGCATTGCATTGTAAATCCTAGTCTGTATACCTGTGGAGTCCTGTTGTGGCACTGTAGGATAAACACTGGATTGCTAACCAAAAGTTCTGTGATTTAATCCCAACACCCACTCCTTGGAAACCCTATACAGGATCACTGTGAGTCAAAACTACTGGAGTACACTTAACAACAACAACAATCCCCGTGGTTATGGTCCTATTATGAAGTAAATTGCCTGCTGTGTTAACGTAAAAGGATTAAGGTGAATGTATCTAGTGTCCCCACCTTACTAGTGGTATAACTCAAGTCACCACCCTTAGTTTCTATAGGGGCGTGATCTGCAAATTAACCATTGTCTTTCATACTGTTGTTAACTCATAGAGATCCTGTATAGACCCTCTACTTCTGTGGAGTCCTTGTTTGGCACTGAGGGTTAATGCTCTGGACTGCAAGATTGGTTTGAACTGCAAGGTTGGCAGTTCAGGATCATCAGCTGCTCCATGGAAACCTTATACAGGGTCACTATGAATTGGAACTGACTCAATGACAATAAACAACAACAACAACATAGGGTTTCCAAGGATAAGCACTGGACTGCTAAGTGTAGGATTGTTAGTTCAAACTCACAAGCTGCTAGCTTTAAACCCTGTAAAAAGTTGCCATGAGCTGGAACTAACTAGATGGCACTTAGCAACAACAACAACAGCAGCAGGAGTAAAGAGAAAGGACTAGGACTGTGACTAAGTGCAGGCTAGGCCTAGGACTTCATTTAGTGTTAGGGTTAAGGGTTAGTGTTAAGGATAATGGGTGGGTTAGGACTAGCATTAAGGCTTGGTTTAATTTTACATTTATAGTTAGGTCTATTTTTAATTTTTTTTCTTGTAATCTCTTTGCTTTACTCTTCATTTAGAAGTTCAGTAACTACATTATTCCATTTTTTTACTTTATGAATCTTTTTGTATCTTTGGTAACCTATTCTCAGTCTTGTAAGTTCATTATCCAGAAGAAGAATTAAAATATTTACTGATGAAGATCAAAGAGCACGGCCTTTGGTATGGATTGCATCTCAGTGTAAAAAAAACAAAAATCCTTACCACTGGAACAATAAACAACATTTTTATCAATGGAGAAAAGATTGAAGTTTTCAAGGACTTAATTCTTTTTGGATCAACTATCAACAGTCATGGAAGCAGCAGTTAAGAAATCAAACGTTGTATTGCATTAGGCAAATCTGCTACACAAGACCTTTTAAAACTGTTGAAGAGCAAAGATAACAGTTTGAAGACTAATGTGTGCCTGACGGAAGCCATGGTATTTTCAATAACCTCATATGCATGCAAAAGCTGGACAGTGAATAATGAACCATAGAAGAATTGATGCTTTTGAGTATGGTGTTGGAGGAGAATATTGAAAGTGTCATGGGCTGCCAAAAGAATCAAGAGATCTGTGTTAGAAGAAGTACAGCCAGCATGCTCCTTGGAGGCCAGGATGGCCAAATTTCTTCTCTTATACTTTGAACATATTGTCAGGAGGGACCAGTCACTGGAGAAGGATATCATGTTTGGTAAGGTGGAAGGTTAGAGAAAAAGAGGAAGACCACCAGCAAGATGGATTGGCAAAGTGGAAGCATCAAAGGGCTCAAGCGTGGAAACCATAGTGAGGTTGGCCTAGGATCAGGCCATATTTCGTTCTGCTGTGTATAAGGTCTCTGTGAGTCAGTATCAACTAGATGGCACTTAACAACAACAACAAGACTTGTTATACTTTGAGTATTTCTATATCTGGTTGATATTGTTCTGGGTTGGTCTGGATGATATTATCATGTATGTTCAATTCAGCTGGTTGTTTGTTATGGGTTCCCTCTCCAAAGAACTCTTTGGTTTTCTGTGTGGTTGCTCTTGTATTTTACAAATTCCCATTAATTTTTTTTTTTTTAATATTCTAATTTCGCCGTCATATTTGATGGACAATTTTGCTGATTACATGGTTATTGGTGGAGTCCTAGTGTGGCTGTGGGTTAATGTGCAGAGCTGCAAAATCAGTTTGAACTGCAAGGATGGTGGTTCAAGATCACCAGCAGCTCCTCAAAAATCCTAAACAGGGTTGCTATGGGTCTGAACCAATTCAATGGCACAACAACAACAGCAACAAATGATTATTGGTTGGTAACTTTTTTCTCTCAGAGTTTTATATATGTTAGCCCACTCTCTTCTTGTTTGCATGATTCTGCTGAGAAATTAGAGATTAGTTTTATTAGTTCTCATTTGTATGTAACTTAATTTTTCTTGAGCTGGTCTCAAGATTCTTTCCTTGTTTTTGGTTTTGAGATGTATGGTTACAATATGTCTTGGTAATTTTCTTTTGGAGCACATTCTATTTGGAGTTGATGCAAATTCTTGAGTTGCTACCTTCTTATGTTTTATGATATTAGGAAGTTTTCTTCCAACAACTGAGACAATTTTCTGTAGGATTTTATAGTCTCTTCCTCTTCTGGAATTTCAATGAAATGTAAATTATTCCTCTTGAAAGTACTCCACGTAAATCTTGGTCTTTATTAGGAATTTTAATTTTCTTTTTTCCTTAATGTTCCTTTGTTGTTG
>NW_006408604.1:4710014-4710793 GCF_000296735.1 Chrysochloris asiatica
ATCTTATTTGATTGCTCTTGTAGTATTTTCTTGACTTCTTCCTTGTTTTCCTCCACCCCTTTTCGGAGCATTTGAAGTTATTTCCATATCATTCTTCTGAATTCTTTCTCAGGCATATACAAAACCTGCTCTTCCTCTTCTGGGGAGCCTTTGTCTCTCTCCAGCTCATTTGTCTCAGCTACTCTCTTCTGTTTTGGGACATGTTTGGGTATCTTTTTTTGTTTTTTGTTTGTCATTTCCAATAGTTATGTGGTTTTTTAATGCTTAAGTGGATGATTGTTGTTGTGTTATTAAGCTTACTGGGTGTCTCCTGGTAGATATGATAAGGAGCTAAGCTTCCCTTTTTGCATGTAATGTTTAGCAGCTATTATTGGCTCTTGTCTCAATGGTGGAATATTATGGGGTAAGCTTGTAGCTTGGTTATATGGCCTCAATTGCTTTCTCTTCTTGGGTAACATAGGGAGAAAAAGCTCCCACCTCCAGGAAAAATGTGTGCTCAAAAGGCCCAAAAGTAGAAGCAATATAAAAGCAGAGAGAAGAACCTCCACGTTGAAAAAAATTAGAAGTGTGTGTGTTTGTGTACTGTAGAAGCCTCCAGTAGTGGATTGGGGTGCTCATTCGCTCAGGCCCTTCCCCTAGTCACCACAATAGAGGTACGCAGATAGATGTTGAGAATTTAGTGGAAGAAAGATTGTTTACTATTTTTGTCTCTGAAGGTCAGTTAAATATCTGTGTGTGCACAATGTAATTCTTAAAATAGTTGTGTCTTTTTATGTTGG
>NW_006408604.1:4712108-4712666 GCF_000296735.1 Chrysochloris asiatica
AAAAAAAGGAAACAAACAGGTGAACTCTGCGGACCAGCCAGACACAATGCAGCCATATTGAACTTTTACAATTAGATTTGGAAGCAGATGTTAGATTGACAATGAAGAGGCTTATTACCACTAGTGATAGGTGGAGAGAAAGATGGGATTTTTTTCTTGTTCCCTGGTAACCAGAGGTGTGGCTACCAATACTCCAAGTGGAGCTTTTGCTGTCTAGGCAGCTGGAGCTATACTGTTTTGAGCTGCATAATTGTGAGTTGAGTGCTATCTGCACAAACCCTGGTGCCTGGATTCAGGTAAGGCTTGCTCCAGACCTGCTGTGCACTGGACTAGCATGAACTTGCATGGCTAGCTGTCCCTGGTTACTCTATGGGCTAGAAAGACCCTGATCTTAACTGTGTTGGTGTCTGAACAAACTGCATCTCTATTGGGTGTCCAGCAAAGTCAACACCTAGGTGTATAGGAACTCCATCTGGGACTCAGAAAATCATCATCTCATCCCTTCCCCATCCACTGTATTAGCTTCTTGGTTGGCAACAGTTGCCAGAATTTTCTACT
>NW_006408604.1:4713116-4730110 GCF_000296735.1 Chrysochloris asiatica
GTGTGTGTGTTTTCTGTTTTTGCCTTACCTGATGGGGGTCAGCAACAGTGCCCACACAGACTAGCCATAGCCTCTACAACCCACCCACTGAAAAAAGTCCACTCCAATTGTTATGCACTGACTCCACAGCACATTTCTACCACCACCATGAAACTGATAAATGACAATAGACAACATAAACTAAACCCATCCAAAACTGAGCTTTATGAATGTTGACTGAAAAACTGTATACACACTTCCATTATCTAATCACACCCACCACGAGGCAGTAGCTGACTGTCTAAGAAAACATCAATATAAAATCATAATTAAATACAAATAAAATGACACCACAATGCTTTGGAGGCAACAATTTGTGTCCACATGAAGAAACAAGACAAAGTGAATAAAACCTGTGACCAAGATGGAGAGTCAGAAAATGTTTTTGAGGAAGAAAAGTTATTGGACCTGCCTGAAAAATAATTCAAGAGAATTATATTTATGTACATACAATAGATTAAGAGAAGGGTTGAGGAAAGCACAGAAGAATTTAGGAACACACTGCAGGAACAAATAAACAAAATAAATGTAAGTTTGGAGACAATAAAAATCCTACAAATAGAAATCCAAAAGATTAATACTAAAATTTCAGAAACGAACAGTACATTAAAAGGGCAAACTAGTAGATTTGAATCAATGAAAGTCCAAATTAGTGACCTTGAAGATAAATCTTCCAATAGTAGTAGAGCAATTAGAAAAAAAGAAGGAAAGTATCTGAAGAAAGCCTAAGATTTATGTGGGACACCATGAAGGGAAACAACTTACGGATTATCTGAGTTCCAGAACAGGAAGAGACAAAGAAAAGCACAAAATAAAAATTTTGCAGAGGTATTAGAGGAAAGCTTCCCCAACAACACAAAAGATGATAAGACAAGTATTCTTAAAGCTGAATGAACCTAAACAGGATTGATAACAAGAGAGAATAATAATTAGACATTTATTAATAAAACTCTCTAAAATCAAAGACAAGAAAAGAACCCTGAGAGCAGTTTGGGAAAAATGAAATGTCACCTACAAAGGAGAACCAATAAGACTAAGCTTTGATTTCTCATCAGAAACACTGCAGGCAAATTGCAATGGGAATAAATGTACAAACTCTTAAAGAAAAAAATTACCAACCAAGGATCACATACCCACCAAAACTGTCCCTCAAATATGATACAACAGTAGAACATTTCCAGATAAGCAGAAATTAAAGGGATTTGTAATAATCAGAACAAGTTTACAAGAAATACTAATGGTAGTCATTGAGACTGAGAACCAACAACAGCAGACAATATCCTGAGATTAACAAATATGACAACACCACCCATAAATCAGTCTAAATATAGAAGCATTTAAAGCAAAATAAACCTAGAAAACTGAAAATAGGTAACCACAGACATCAATTTATAATGAAGATAACTACAAAGCAAAAACAAAACTAAAAAACTGGACCAGTATAGTTATAGAACTTCCAAATGGCAAGGAAATCAAGCAGATTTCATAATAATATAGATTGTTTTAAAATGGGGAAGAAATTAATAGTTTATACGGTAACCTCAAAGAATATTAATCTTCACATCAAAACAAAAAAGAAGAAAACTGTAAAGCTTAGCAATCATTAAAACAACTGCAATAAAGAAAAGGGCAAGGAAATGCATAAACAAAATGAACTGAGCACATAAAATTATGTGGAACAAAGAAACCGGCAGCATCAAAAAAAAAACCACACACACACAGCAATATGATAGCAATCAACTTAAATTTATCAATAGCTACACTGAGTGTCAATGGATTAAATGCACCATTCAAGAGACAGAGAGTAGTAGAATGGATAAGCAAACAAGATCCTTCAATATGCTGTTTACAAGAAACACAACTTACACTCAAAGAAAAAAATAGACAAAAATCAATAAAGAACCTAAATATTCATTATCAGAAGACTGGAAAAACAAACATTTGCTCATATACACAATGGAAGAATAATACTGAATCTGTGAAATATCTCATAAACATGGTTGAACCTAGAAGACATTATGCTAAGTGAAATTAGTCAGTCACAAAAGGACAGCAAATATTGTCTGAAACCATTATTGAAAGACTCTAGAAGAGTTTTTAGGCTAAAACAAACATTATTTGATGATAACTATGGGTGGGAGGGAAGAGAGAGTAAATTACTTGCAAGAGGGTAGACACATGTTAACACAGGTGATGGGGTAGGCAATATACAACAAAAGGGATGTTGGCAGAAGAATGATGAAAACACAGGGAGGAATGCAAGGGTTATAGGGATAGAGTTAAATACTGTTATATATACAACCTTGCAATAACAGTGATCTAAAGAGCTCTAGTAGTTTAGTGGTTACGAATCGGGCTGCTAACCCCAAGGTCGGCAGTTCAAAACTACCAGCTGTTCCGTTGGAAAAAGATGAGGCTTTCTGCTCCTGTAAAGATTCACAGCCTCAGAAACCCTGTCCAGGGTCACTATGAGTCGGAACCGACTCCATGGTATTTCACAACAACAATAAAGAGCTCTGGTAGCATAGTGGTTGCAAGTCAGGCTTGAGAGGGAAATGGGAGTATACCCACAAATATATAAAGATTAGATAGAGTATATGTGTACTGACTTGACAGCACTTAACAATAATGTGTATGTAGGCTACCACATTTATAAATGTGTTTACCTTAGGTGCAAACAAATCTATAAATGTGGTGAAGTATTTTGTTGTTGCTGGTAAGTACCATTGAAGACAGTTCCAACTCATAACAACGCTGTATAGGGTTTCTAAGCAGTAACTGGTGAGTTTGAACTATCAACCTTGTGATTAGCAGTCCAGTGTTTATCTTGTGGTGGTGATTAAGGGCCGTTGAGTTGGTTCTGACACATAGCAACTCTGTATAGGATTTCAGTTAGTCTCTCCATATGAGGAGGAAAGAAGAGTGATGAAAATTGAAGATGTTTAGAATCAATTAGTCCAAAGGACGAATGGAACCCATGAACATCAATCTCCATGATTCTAAGACCAGAAGAATTAGATGGTGCCTGGCTACTACCACCTACTGATAAGAAAGGGATCACATTACAGGATAGAGTGTGAAAAAATGGGAAATAAAACTCAAAATAATAAAAGAGATCAGGCTTACTTGTTAGAAAGACCTGGAGATCCCTGAGACTATGGCCCTTGACTTCCCTTTAGATGTGGAACTAAAAAGTCACTCTCTAGACTCAATTTTCAGCCAAGTGATAGAGAGGTATATAGTGGGGGCAACAACACTAGTATTGTATACTCACCAAGGTTGGTCAACCATTCATGATCAGAAGGGTTGGGACGGAGGGTGAATTGGAAATAAGAACTAGAGGGTGGAATTGGGATAACTGTTGTTACACAGAGGGGATTGCAATTATTGAGATGCAGCAAAGTATATCATTTGTTGAATATAATACTGATGGTCTCTGTAAATCTTCACTCAATTCACAATAAAAAATGTTTAGAAACATAAATGAATACATTTAAAAAACAAAATGTAAAAATGCAACTATTTTAACTCTTAAGTAGTTTAACCTGAACCATGATCCAATAGGCCTTGTGATTTTCCACTGTCCTTCAAGTCACAAGGAATTGATTGTTCCATCTTTCAATTCACAAGGGATTTCATATAAATTTCCTTTTCTATTCATGTTTTCCTATTCATGCTCCTTTAACGTTATACAGGCAAATAATGAGCCAGAAGGCATATCATAGTAAGAAACAAACAATGAAAAAAAATAAATCTTTGTAATATTTCTCTCCATGTGCACGTCTCCATCTGATATTACATATGCTTGAAAAAGAGAATGTCTGAAAGATATTTTAATCATTTTAGCTGTAATAACTCATTATATTGTCAGCATAATTCTAAACTCAGTGCTGTGCTAGTATCAACCCCTCTGCTCACTCCATTTCTCTAAAATGGTACTTGAAGCTACGTTTTGTTTGTTCTAAATTTGAATGTGTACAAAAATATATTACTTACAGCATTCACCCATTTAAATGTCACAGGAAGTTCTGTATGTCCACTAATTTAAACGATCCTCATCATGGCAGTTCAAGCTCACCAGTTGCTCCTGGAAACCCTCTACAGGGCCGCTATGGGTCAGAACCGAGTAGACGTCACTCAACAAAACAATCATTGGCTGCCAAATCTTAAAGAATTTGGTATTGCCTCAAATTTCTGCTGATGACAGCTCATAGAGGATATGTTGTCCTAAGGCACCCTCGTGGCTTAGGACTCAACTAGGAGTAACAAATGCAGGAATCTTAATAGTCCCAATACAAACATAAAATACTAAGTGTGTATCTGTGGATGATATCACTAATGTATCATTATGATTCATTTTGAAATTAGTGGCATTCAAGGACTAGAGGTCAAAATATTGCATTTCAAAGCATAAATGAGTCTTGGAAAGTAGCATTTCTTCAAGATAGCAAGGCTATCATTGACTCCTATGAAGAAAAGCATAAGCAGGTATCTCAGCCTTTCTGAAAACACGTATGTATAGTTAATGGGCCAAGAGGTAAAATTTATAAAAAGGTAGAATACTGCTTGATTGATATTGGAAGATGTGCATAAATGATTACGGGGTAGGGGGAACAAACAAACAAACAAAAATAAAACCAACAGATTAAAAGAGATCTAAGAAAAAGACAAGGAGCCGTGATGGTGCTCCACGGGAGAAAGATGAGCCTGTCTTCACATGTAAAGATTTATATTCTCTGAAACTATATATGGGGTTGCTATGGGTCAGAATCTACTTGGCAGCAATAGATTTGACTCAAGAGAAAGACATGATCAATGTTTCTATATCCTGCCATTAAACAACCAAGTATATTTTACATTGTGTATATTATAGAATTTTATGAAAGTGGAAAAATAACTACAGACACGGTCTTTAATTAAGAATTACAATAAAAAATAACTGTCAAAAACTCTTTACCCAAGCCAGAATATTATAGATAGATGTGCTTCTTTATCAGGTCATAGTGCAGTCATTTAACCATCATCTCACAAACTTTCCCGTGTAACTTCAAGCAGTTAAGGAAAAATAAAAAAAGAATTTAAATAACATTAAAACAATTCACAGTGTCTCATGATATGTATTTTGAAAGTTATGATTGGTAGATTTTATAAGCAACAGTAACATCATGATGATATATATATCTCTTAAGATACCTTGTAAACAGGAGAGCCTTATGTAACACAAGAAAAGATGTTGCAGAGATGATCTTAACTCTTCAGGTCAAACGTATAATTTTTGTGTGTGTGGGCTGAAGCCCGATATGCTGTATGCAGTACAAGTCCTGCAAAATTGTGGACATCCCTGTAGTTGTAAAGATAGCAATTCCCTTTCCTGCACCTGAGCCACTGAGGATACTTATTACTGAGTTTACTATGTTGTCGTTAAGTGCCGTTGAGTCGGTTCCGAACCATAGTGATCCTCTAGAGGGTTTCCAAGGAGCGACTGGTGTGCTTGAACCACCAACCTTGCAGTTCAAACTGACTTTGCAGTCTAGCGCATTAACCCACAGCACCACATCAGGAATCCGAGTTTACTATAGTACTTACTTAAGTGTTATCATTTCAATCAAGCCTCTGTTTTTCATGAGCTGATTATCTAGGTTGTAGATGACCTTTGCTCCTCCTTCTCTCTCTTTTTCTTCTACTGTCTGCTCTTTGGCCATTTCCACGCTTGTTAGCATTTCAACCAGTAGGTGAGCAAAAGAAAGCAAGGAGAATGAAATATGAATCAGTGAACTTTACTACCTGTTAGCGGTCCTTATAAAGGTTTATCATAAGGGTTAAAATTTAAATAGTTGTTAAAATTAAATGTGGGGGATTATCTATGACGTTTATTTATTCATGTTCTTTTTCTGGTCTATTAACATAATCTATGTTTATTGCATTTTACAATTATCTTGAATAAAAGTGTGCTTTTAGTGATGATAACACATTTTATAAATAAGGCTGTGCATAGTCTAGAAAGCACAGTGGGGTACTTTACTATAGTGATATAAAGATACATCTGAAATATTATGTATGATTAAAAGTGATGACTTAAATAATGCTGGTAGTATTTAATAATCAATATTTGCAACACAGAGAAAGAACCATCCAATGATATAGGTAATATTAAAAGTTTCTTCCTGTAGACGTTCATATTCTCTGGTTTCCAGTATTGCCTAAGTATTCAGATCAGTATAATTTCTAGTTCATATGCACCAAGATGGTTTAATTTTAAGGCACTAGAGATCATCTTTCAATGGCAATGGAAACATGGTGGTTACTTACAAATGGTATTATTCTATAATACTTGAAACATTTTTTACATTGTTTGTCCTTTGTCCCTAAATTGGTTGAATATCACCCCTGCCTGTTGTTGTTGTTTAGTGCCTTCCAGTTGGCTCTGACTCATGCCAATGCTGTCAGGGTTTCTGAGGAGCAGCTGGTAGAATTGAACCACTGACCTTGCATGTCAAACTGACCTTGTGGTCCAGTGAATTATCATGTAGCACCACACCAGAACTCCATATGCCTGCCTAGATGCTTTAAAAGTGATAGTGTGTAATACTGTGAGACACACTGCTTCAGTGATAAATTTTAAAAAAACCCACAATAAAATTTTCTAATGCTTGACAACTACCTATTTTTCTTGTCTAAGAATATAAAGTTACAGAGTTATTATCTTGGCAATCTATCATCTAGAAATGCAATAAAATAATCATTAGTGTGCTCTTGCTACAAAAAAGATCTGCAGTTTATAGATAGCCTGCACTAATAATTAATTGTAAAGTTTTAAGGACTATTTTCTTAAATATTTCTTAAAGGAGTGAAGAAGACACAGGTTACCTTTCTGGCAGAGAAGCTTCAACCACTTGAATTAATTTGTTCAGACTATCACTGTGTTTGGAATTATGTCGAAGGCCACTAGCAATGTTATTCTGATTAATCATAACTATTACAGGACAAACATTGTTGTTGTTGTTAGGTGCCATCAGGTCGATACCGAACCATAGTGACCTTATGCACAGCAGAACGAAACACTGCTCGATCCTGGGCTAACCTCACTACTATTGCCACACTTGAGTCTATCGATGCTGTCACTTGGCCAATCCATCTCGTTGGGGGGTCTTCCTCTTTTTTCCGACCCTCCATCTTACCAAGCATGATATCCTTCTCCAGTGACTGTTCCCTCCTGACAACATGTCCAAAGTATGAGAGATGAAGTTTAGCATTTTGGCTTCCAAGGAGCACTCTGGCTGCACTTCTTCCAAAACAGATCTATTGGTTCTTTTGGCAGCCCATGGCACTTTTAGTATTCTTCTCCAACACCACAATTCAAAGGCATCACTTCTTCTACGATCTTCCTTATTCACTGTCCAGCTTTCGCATCCATGTGAGGTTATTGAAAATACCATGGCTTGGGTCAGGTGCACCTTAATCCTCAAGCTGACATCTTTGCTCTTCAACACTTTAAAAAGTTCCTCTGCAGCAGATTTGCCTAATGCAATACGTCATCTGATCTCTTGACTGCTGCTTCCGCGAATGTTGATAGTTGATCCAAGAAGAATGCAATACATCGTTTGATTTCTTGACTGCTGGTTCCATGAGTGTTGATAGTTGATCCAAAAAGAATGAAGTCCTTGACAACTTCAATTTTTCTCTGTTGATAAGAAAGTTGTTTATTGGTCCAGTGGTGAAGATTTTTGTTTTCTTTACATTGAGATGTAATCCATACAGAAGGTGTGCTCCTTGACCTTCATCAGTAAATGTTTTAAGTCCTCTTCACTTTCAGCAAGCAAGGTTGTATCATCTGCATATCGCAGGTTATTAATGAATCTTCCTCCAGCCCGGAAGCCACGTTTTTATTCATAGAACCCAGGTTCTCAGATTATTTGCTCAGCATGCACGTTGAATAAGTATGGTGAAAGAAGACAAACTTGTTGTATTCTTTCACCATATATCATGTATAGGACAATCATTAGTCAATAATAATTTATTTGCACCTTTAGGGACAAAAGCCCAGTAAGCAGTAGAATTAATGTAATAATAAATTAATTAGCAAATAAGGCCAGTAGAATTTTGGATTTCAGCCATCATGTATATGCATTTCTGTCTAAAAATTATTTTATGATTTGGATTGTAAAGTGTTTGTAGACCAACATATCACGGTAGGATGGAAGATAAATTGCATTTTCATATGTACAGGTAAAGTTTTCAGAGCATAAATTGTTGATTTCCATTCTGTTGAAAGACACCAAATAAAATTTCTCCAGATTTTGGCACAGACAGATGATATTTATACTGGGAAGAGAGTTAAAAATTATTTTACAATCCCACTATCACCTCTATTATCATTCCCTATCAAAATCTTCATCTGCATTCCCTAGTATCAGTCATGGAAAATAACACGCTGCTTGTTGATCCAATATGGTGTATCTCGCAGAAAATTAGTGCTGGGCAATTAGTGGTGGTTGTGGGCTATGAATGTGAAGGTCATGAATAAAACAGAGTTTAGTATTATAGACGGATTCTGTAATGTCAACATTAGAGTTTCAATTGTCTGTTTCAAGTAGTCTTTCAGGATCTACTTGGGCTATTTTTATTCAAACATATAACTATTTTATTATCCAAGAGTTTTTCAAGTATTATAAAATTTATTGAGAAAGTATTATAAACTGGGGAAGAATAAAGGAAATTAGCTTCCTGAATGCCTGCTACAATGAAAATTTTATACGAACTATGCAATGAAGATCAAAGAGCACAGCCTTCTGTATGGATTACATCTCAATGTCAAGAAAATAAAAATCCTAACCACTGGACCAATAAACAACATTCTTATCAACAGAGAAAAGATTAAAGTTGTCAAGGACTTCATTCTTCTTGGATCAACTATTAACACTCACGGAAGCAGCGGTCAAGACATCCAATGATGTATTGCATTAGGCAAATCTGCTGCACAAGACCTTATCAAAGTGTTGAACCACAAAGATGTCAGCTTGAGGACTAAGGTGCGCCTGACCCAAGCCATGGTATTTTCAATAACTCATATGCATGCGAAAGCTGGACAGTGAATAAGGAAGACCATAGGAGAATTGATGCTTTTGAGTTATGGTGATGGAGGAGAATATTGATAGTGCCATGGGCTGCCAAAAGAACCAATAGATGCGTTTGGAAGAAGTACAGCCAGAGTGTTCCTTGGAGGCCAGGATGGCCCAACTTCGTCTCTCATACTTTTGACATATTGTCTGGAGGGACCAGTTGCTGGAGAAGGATATTATGTTTGGTAAGGTGGAGGGACAGAGAAAAAGAGGAAGACCCCCAACGAGATGGATTGGTCAAGCAGCAGCATCGATGGACTCAAGCATGGTAACAGTAGTGAGGTTGGGCCAAGATCAGGCAGTGTTTTGTTCTGCTATGCATAAGGTAGTTATGAGTCAGTACTGACTCGATGGCACCTAATAACAATAAGAGTGCAATGAATGTCACAGGGGACTAAGTGTGCCTTCTTCTTAAAAATATTCACTGCCATCACAGTGGCACCATGGCCATTGGAAGAAAAAGAGTCAACATAAAAATCATAATGCCATGGGTCAGATGTAATTGTAGATAGAATGACATTTATGATCTTGGGATACTTTTTTTATGTCATAAGTTAATTTTCTCAAATACTTGAAGGAATCTGTCACACATTCTTATTAGAGGCCACAGCCAGTTATCAATATGAATGTGCTAATGACTCCATGAGGAGTCCTTGTGTGGCACTGTAGTATAAAGTACTGGATCACCAGGCCAGTTTGAACTGCAAAGCAGGCAGTTCAAACCCACCAGCTGCTCCTCAGAAACCCTACACAGGGTCACTATGAATTGGAATAGACTTGATGGTATAACAACAGAAAAGACTCTATGAGATGACATCATGGCAAAAAATAGTATATGAGTGTCTTCTTTTTTCTCCTCTTTATAAGAGCAAATTTTCAGAAGAATGACCTTTGTTACTTGCTGCTACTCCAGTTTCTGTGAAGAGGTTACTACTCAAGATTGCCTTTTAAGTTCTGGCTGCTTCATCTTACAAAAAAAATATGAATGGAAAGCCTTTGAGGGGGAAAAAGTACTATCTTGCCGTGTAGAGGATGAATTTCCAAGTTTTCCACTAGAAATAAATATTTCTAAATGCTGGGGCATGTGTTGTCTGGTTGACTTCTGTAGCCTCAAAGACCACAACACTTCTGGATGAAAAGTGGACTATTAAAAATTTGTTAATTGAATGAATGATGTAGCAATGGTCATATGGTGGCTACAGTATATGTTTCCTCAAAGTGCAAATCCATATATCAAATGCGTAAATTCCTGCTCCTTCTGAATATATTCATATCATGGAGTTTATAACTCAGGTGAGGTGTGGATGCAGCCTAGAAAGCATATTTTTGGATTGAAAACCCTTTTTTTTTGGTGACAGATGTTTTTATTTAAATAATATATGTTCACATTTGTTCAGGGTAAGATAAAATAATAGTATAAATTAATGAGATGGTTAATTTTATATACCTGAGTAACTCCCTTTCTGAAAAGATTGGTTAGTGTGATTAGAATAGAAAAATAAATTTTTACCAAAAGAAAATATGTGTCCACCTACAGGAAAAAAAAAAGTGACATTGATTATTCTTCATTGTCATACATTTTTGTGACTTGATGAGATGAGATTTATCTAAAGAATACTATCTTTGTTTTCTCAAAGCAAGTCACCTAAGATATGATCAGTATCTGTCTAAATAAGTCAAAGTCTTTCTGGAAGTATGCCTGATTGTCCTTTGGTAACAATGCCCAAGTAGAATGACTAATTAATCTTCACATGTACAATGTTCTCTTGAATCTCCATATTTTAATAAGAAATGGTAAATAAGTAAATATTACTTCAATTTATAATCACTGGTAGTTTGGAGTCCTGTTATAGTTAAGAAAATTTTCTAATTGCTCTTACTCTAGCTGTGGAAAAAGACATATTAATAAATGTCTACATTATGAAATATTGCTAAAAACACATGACCTTCTTTATTCACCATGGGAACAGAGAGTAAATAACAATTAATTTTGGTTTGAGGAATCATAAAAGGTTCCAAGGGAAAAACCTTTCCCTTAGGACTGCTCATGAGAGTCTTCAGATTGTGTAAAGGCAACATAATTCAATGAGACAAACATTTACGAATGGCCATTATATGTAAGATGCTGTGTTCTGTTTGACAAGAAATCGCTAACCTTTTAAATATCAAATGGAAGTCTTCCGGGGAAAAAAAGCAACTTGTCCAAAGGCTTTAGATAGAAAAAGAAGATAAAGCCAGTTTACAGGAGTGGAGTAAGAGACAGATACACACGGAGAGAAAGAGAGACCGATTTAAGAGTAATATGAAGGACAGGAAAAAGACACATCATGAAAGGTTTTATAAACTAGAATTAGAATTCTATGCAAAATCATTGGAGAATTTAAACAGGTGAATGATCTTATTGGTCCTTTAAAGGATCATTCTGGCATCTGTGAAGACCATGGATTAATAGAGACCAGGTTCTCTAGTTTTGTGGTTACTTCAGTGTCCAGGAGAAATCTGACTTTTCTTTTTCTTTTTTTTTTTTTTAATTTGTTTTATTGTTAAGTGCTATCAAGTCAGTTCAGACCCATATCGATGCTGTATAGGGTTTCCAAGGAGTGGCTGGTGAGCTTGAACAGCCGACCTTGCAATTCAAACCAACTTTGCAGTCCAGCACATTAACCCACAGCATCACACCAGGACTTCTTTTTGTGGAATATAGTCCTTATAATAGAAATAGAAAGGAGGTTGGCTTAACAAAGAAGCTGCTGAATTTACTGATAACACGGATGCATTTTAACTTAGATGCTTAATGTCAGCAGCCCATATTCCTGGTGCAACGTTCTGGTACTGCACAAAAGAACATGGACCTTATACTCCTCAGAACTGAAGTTATATATTTTATTGATACCATGGAGAATCTGCTCATGTTTTTGTTTTTCCTTGGAGCAATAATAATAATAACTCTAGATTCATGAAAAGAGAAAGACTGAGTGCTGGCAGCCAGGAGGCAGGCTTGCAGAATGTGCCCTTTGGTTGTTTAAATTATTATATATTTCCCAGTGTTTTTTTGCACATCCTCCCCAACTCCAAAAAAAAAAAAAACAAACAAACAGAAGGAATAGAAGCAAATGCTGTTGAATAATAATGCATTAAGGAGATTGTAATCATTACAATGTAACAATGGTGTAAAACTGATGTTTTCCCATGTAAACAATCACCCAATTCAGAATAAAAACAAAACAAAGCAAAAATACCAGCAATAATTTAAAAAAATCATAATAATAAGCCTGTTTTGAATAGTTCTCATCTATATGAAGAGATTTAGAAAGCTCAAAGTGCAAGAAAAAAAAAAAAACCCAAGAAGGCCCTAACCTTTTACTTCTTGTTGACATTTAGGCTTCAAATAAACAAGAACTGCAAGCTAAATGCACTAGCTCCATGTTGAAGGAGTAACCCAGCACAGGAAATGTCTACAAATATTGGGAGAGATTTTTTGCATGTGGAGGCAGGAGTTCAAACCCACCAGCTGCTCCTTGGAAACTATACAGGGACGCTATGAGTTGGAACCAAAATGACGGCACTTAGGAACAATAACTATATAATATATAGTTTAGATATATTGATAAATTGAAAAATGATTAGATAGATAGCTCAATTTACAGATAAGATATATGCACTGTTGTTGCTTTTGTTAGGTGCTGTCTAGTTGGTTCTGACTCACAGTGATCCTGTTCACAACAGAATGAAACACTGCCCAGTCCTGTACCATCCTCACAATTGTTATGTTTAAACCATTGTTGCCATCACTGTGTCAGTACATTTCACTGGAGAGCTTTCACTTTTTACTGACACTCTACTTTATCAAGAATAATATCATTTTCTAGGAATTATTCCTTTGTTGCAAAATGTCCAAATTTGTGAGACAAAATTAAGTCATCTTCCATTTTAAAGAACATTTTAGCTATATTTCTTCTGAGATTATTCTTCTGGAAGTTCATGGTACTTCCAATATTCTTCAATAACTCCATAATTCAAATGCATCAGTTCTTCACTGGTCTTCCCTACTCTTTGTCCAAATTTCACCCTTATATGAGGTAATAGCCACCACTCACTTGTCAGTTAGTTTTACTGTGGTGGCTTGTGAGTTACTGCAATGCTGGAAGCTATGCCACCTGTATTTTAATGAACAACAGGAGCACCCATGGCAGACAGGCTTCAGAGGAGTCTTAGTTTACTAAGACAGAGGAGTAAAAAGAAGACTTAGACTTCTTCTGGATGTTTAACCACTGCCTTATGAATAGCAGTAGGACATTGTCAGAAATAGTGTCGTAAGATGAAAACATGAATAGCACCAGAATATTGTCAGATTTGGTACCAGAATACTAGCCCCTCATGTTGCGAGCCACTCAGAATACTACTGGGGAAGAACTGCTTCCTCAAAATGGAGTTCACTGTGATGATGTGAATGGAATAAATCTTTCAGGATCTTCATTTGCTGATGAGGGAAAACTAAAAATGAGGATAAACAGCTGCAAACATCAACTAATGATGAGAACATGGAGTGTACAAAATATAAATTTTGGAAAACTGGAAGTTGTCAAAACTGAAATAGAATATATAAAAATCAATATCCTAGTGAACTGAAATGGACTGATATTGGCCATTTTTACAATGCTGGAAAGGATAGTTTGAACATTTCAAGTTCTATCTTGAAGTACAATGCTCTCTGTGAGGACACTATGCATATGCCTACAAGGAAGACTAGTTAATACCACCATTATTCAAGTTCACATACCAACCACTAAAGCCAGTCATGATTAAATTCAAGAATTCTATGAACTTCTTCAGTCTGAAATTGATCAAACATGAAATCAACATGTATTGATAATTACTGATGTTTGGAAACAAAGAGGAAGTATCAGCAGTTGGATAATATGGCATTGGTGATAGAAATGATGCTAGAGAACAAATGATAAAATTTTGCAAGACCTATAACTTACTAATTGCAAATATAGTTTTTAAACAACATAAAGGGTGACTATACTCGTGGAACTAGCCAGATGGAGTACATCAGAATCAAATTGAATCATTAGCTAAAACAAGGCCAGGGGCAGATTGTGAAACAGACCAGCAGTTGCTCATATACAAGTTCAGGCTAAAACTGAAAAAAATAAAACAAGGCCGCAAGAGACAAAACTACCTAGAAAATATCCCACTTGAATTCAGAGACCATCTCAGGAACAGACTTGATGCAGTAGACACTAATGACTGAAAATCAGAAGTGCTATGGGATGATATCAAGAATGTCCTACAGAAAGAAAGCAAAACATCATTTTAAAGACAAGGAAGAAGGAAAAGGCCAAAATGGGTATTTCTAATACCCATTCTCTTCTAGAGACCCTGAAATTTGCTTTCCAGTGTAGAAATGCCTTAAAGAATTGAAGAAATGAAGAAGTAAAAGAGCTGAACAAAAATTTCAAAGGGCAGCTTGAGAAGACTAAGTTAAGTATTATAGTGAAACATGCAAAGATCAGAAGTTAGAAAATCAAAAGGGAAGAAAATAGCATTTATCAAACTGAGTCAATGTACCAAAAAAAAAAAAAAAAGTCAATGTTTAGCTGTTTCAAGATATAGTATATGATCAATAACCAATGGTCCTGAAGGATGATGGTCAAGTTGCAGTGAAGTTGTTGGCAACAAACAAGTCTCCAGAAGTAATTTTTTCAGAACTCTTGTGGGGCTGTTCCCTTTCCTATAGCTGTCTTCTATAGCTTGCTAGTCTCTATGCTGTGACTTTCATACTTCAAGTGGATAACGCAAATTGTGCCAATTTAAGCCTCATAAAGAACTGATTTGGTCAGAATTTATAGCTGGAATTAAAACACATCCTACTCATGTGAAATTCTTGCTCTACATGGAACCACCACCTGCACAGCACTGCTGCTCACTGTCCCTAGCACTCCGAAGCATGCAAAAAGCAGATCTTGGGTCTGCCCTGAATTTTCAACTCTCTGCCATCTTCTGTTTGGGTCCTGTGTGGGGCTGCAGGTTAATGTACTGGACTGCAAGGTCGATTTGAACCCATAGGTCAGCAGTTCAACCTCGCCAGCTGCTCCTCGGAAATCCTATACAGAGTCACTATGAGTCGGAATGGACTGGAGAGTGCTTAGCAATAACAACAACAACAACAAAACCACCTTCTATCAGACCTGTGATCTGAAGCCACAACTCCTTTCTAATGATGGGGCAGTCACTGGCCTCTAGAGCTAGTCAGAAAATTGGTGAGGCTACTGAGTACAAGTGTAAGTTACTGGCCCCCAGATCCCAGTATCTGAATTTATTTGATTTTTTTCTCCTTTAACTTTATTTGCCTTCAAGACTGGGGAGCTGTTGGTATGGGAGGGGCCAAGGACTCAAGACTAAAGAAGGAGGCACACTGTCATTCAAAACACTTGAGTCCTTACCTGACTTTAAGATAATTTTAGTAGATATTATTATTATTATTATTTTCATATTTGCAGAATGTTAGATAATGAGAGAGCCAAGTGTGGAGTAGATATAGTGCCTTACCAAATGAAGAATATTACAAAAGAGTTATAAAAACAGCCAAAAAGAACTGAAAAGGTTAATAGTCAAAATGAAAAGTTTAGTAGAGGAAACCAACATTAAATTTGAGTAGAAAGAAGAAAGAATTAGTAAATTTAAAGATAGATCAATTGAGGTTATCCACTATGATGAGCAAGGGGGAAAAAATGAAGAAAAATGACCATGTATGAGATATGTGAGGAACAGCATCAAGTTTAATGACATGCATAATGGAGATCCAGAGGGAAGGAGAGAAAGAAAGAATATTTGAAGAAATATTAGCAGAAAATGTCCTAAATTTTATAAAATATATTAATGTATACATACAAGAAACTCAACAAGCTCCAAGAAAAGTAAGCTCTTACAGATTCACGTTGAGATAAATTATCATTGAATTGTTAAGAGACAAAGACTAAGTAGGAATCTTGCAAGTAGGAAGAAAGAAGCAACTCATCATGTAAAAGTAATTCTCAGTAAGATTAACAGAAAGTTTTTCATCATAACCCAGTAAAAAAAAAGCAGTGGAATATCATTTTTAAAGTCTAAAAGAAAAAAGAAAGTTTTTAACTAAAAGTTCTGTATCTTGGAAAGCTCTTTTTAATAATTGAAGGGGAAATTAAGACATTCCCTGTTGAACATAAACTAGGAAGTTGATAGGAAGTAGGCCTGCCCAATAAGAAATGCTAAATAAAATATTTCTTGATGAAATTAATGAAAGTTAGATGATATCTTCAAGGAAACTAGATGATATGATATGAAAAGTAATGAACACCAGTATAGATAACTACAAAGGTAAATTTAATAATTTATTTTGTAGAATTAATAAAACTAGCATGATTCTACTTTTAGTTTGTAACTATTATTTTTTTGTATATGATTTAAAAGGTAAACTGTTGTTGGTAAGTGCTGTTGAGTAGGTCTCAACCCATAGCGACCCTCTAAAAAGTTCCCAAGAAGTAGCTGATGAGCTTGAACCACCAACTTTGCAGTGGAAACCAACTTTGCAGTCCAGCACATTAACTCACAGAGCCACATCAGGACTTCAAAAGGTAAATATAAGCAGTTATTATGAATCTATGTTAATGATACAAAAAGTAAAATAGGTTATTTTTGTGACAGTGAAAGTATTAAGAGGAAAATGAAGTTGTATAAGATCAAAGATTTTGTATATGATTGAACCCAATTTTGTAAACAATATAAACTATCTGAGTTGACCTCAAAAATTAATGGAAGAACTTCATTATCTTTTAATTCCATTTTCCACAA
>NW_006408604.1:4730503-4734165 GCF_000296735.1 Chrysochloris asiatica
TGATAACCTCCAAATTCTCTGGTATATCTTCAATATATGAGATGCAACAACTGTTTTATAGTAATTGAAAACAGTTGCTAAAGATAAATGAATAGAAGATATATAATGATAAAACTAATAATAATAAAAAATGTTGAGTGATCTGTGCCATAGTCAGCAAAGTCAATTGAGACTGTCATGTGCAGTCCATAATCCAACTCTCATGACAAATCTATGGTACAGATATTATTATTAATCTCAGTTTATAAATAAGAAAACTGTCACCCAATAAGGTTAAATAAACTACAGGAAGTGTTACTGCTCTTTCACATTCCACAAATTGCACTACTTTAGAGTTGTAGGATTTCATTTCAGAAGTCACTCTACTGAGTTGTGGATGCATCATTGGCTCTACGACTTCATCTCGTTATCTCATATAAAGTTTCAAATAGAAATTATACTTGAAAAATCATGAAATTGCTAAGAAAGTGTCTTTCAAATAGTAAATATTACCAATAACTTTAGCCTGCTAAACCACAAGGTCGATGGTTCAAATCTATCAGACACTACTTGGTTGCTATGAGTTGGAACTGATTCCACAGCACTAAACAATAAAAACAAAAAGCAAAGTAAAAATGTTCAGCATTAACCTTTTATTGCCATTTTTCAAATTGTTTAATTGAGGACAAAACTATTTAGGAATTCCGACTATAATATTTTACATTATTCATTATTCACCTAATATTACAATATTTTGAATCAGTTGCATTAAGAATTGAGTGTGACACTATAGGATAAACACTGGACTCCTAACTGCAAGGTCAGCAGTTCAAACCCAGCAACCACTCCTTGGAAACCCAATACATAGTCTTTATAAGTAGGAACTAACTCTACAGCACTTACCAACAATAATATATAACTATATTTTCAAATTTTAAATGCACAGAATACTGCATTGAATTAAGCATCTGGCTGGATATTGCCAATTTTATAAAGAAATAAATACATTTGTAGATTTAATTTATTTTTAGTATAAGGTTTATACAAATTCAAGAAAAGATTTTGAATGCCTGAAAGAAAAGCGATTTAAAGTACATTTACATGCAAAACTAGTTCAATTGTTATGGGGTCAAGTCATTCAGTACCCAGAGTTGACAGAACATAGATTACTAAAGTAGCCTTCTTTAAGATGAGTCTGGTTTGAGACCTTAAATATTCATCATTAGTAAAGATTCCATGACATTTTTCAAAAGAACATTTGCCCAGGTCATTTGACCAGATGCTAAGTTTAAATCATTAAGGCAGGCCCAACTGCCATTTCATTTTTCTTGTTCCACTTAATATCCTACATTTTTTAATTTAAAGGAACCTGAAATCTTTTCTTTGAGTATAAAATTTACAAGTAAATAACAGAATTTCATACAGTTTATCTCCCAAATCTAAAATTTGGGGGTGAGAGGTGTTTTGAACACTCTTTCTTTGGGTGAGCATATGGTAGAAGGGAAAGAGTATTTGTTACTGCAATTTATTTAAAGTATGGATAGACTTTTTCAGTTAACAAACTTTCAATGAGTAGAACAGAATATTTTAAAAATTTAACTCTTGTTTATTGTTTTATATTACTTATTATAAAATTAACTAAGGATTAAATCATTAAGACGAGCCCAACTTCATGCAGCAATCAAGAAATCAAATGAAGTCTTGTGTTAGGCAAATCTGATGTACAAGACCTCTTCAAAGTATTAAAAAGCAAAGATGTCAGTTTGAGGACTAAGGTGTGCATGGTATTTTCAGTAGCTTCATATGCATGCGAAATACGGACAGTGAATGAGGAAGACCCTAGAAGAATTGATGTATTTTAATTATGGTTTTGAAGGAGAATATTGAAAGTACCATGGACTGCCAAAAGAACAAACATTTGTGTTGGAAGAAGTGCAGCCAGAGTGCTCCTTGGAAGCTGGGATGGTCTCTCGTACTTCGGACAGATTATCAAGGAGGACCAGTCACTGCAGAAGGATATCATTTTTAGTAAAGTGGAGGGTCAGAGAAAAAGAGGAAGACCCCAATGAGATGAATTAGCACAGTGGCAGCAGCAATAGGCTCATGCTTAGCAATGATTATAAGGTTGGCACAGGACCAGTGTTTCATTCTGTTTTGCATAGGGTCACTATGAGTCAGTACCAACTCGATGGCAACTAACAACAACTACAACAACATATGAGGGTAAGTCATAAAATTATTGCTACTAGGGTTCCACATACATGCATTGGTTTATTCCACTCAAAATGCATTTAAACATCTCTCTACGATTGGTGGGGGGCTGTAGACAGGTTCTCTCAGTAATATACTTGTCTCAGTATCATTTGTTGTTGTTGTTAAGTGTCATCTAGTCTATTCCAGCCCATAGCCACCCTGTTTCCAAGGAACAGCTGGTGAGCTTGAACCACTGACCTTGCAGTTCAAAGAACTTTGCAGTCTGACTCATTGGCCCACTCAGTGACACACCTGGACTCTACTAGGTGCCTCCAAAAAAAACCAAAGGTTCTTATAAAACACAGGCTTCTGCCATGGTCTGTTGGGCCAGTTAAATTTAAAGCAGAGAGTTCAGCACAAAAGGTCATGGTGACTTTTATAGTATATTTATTTATTTATTTCATTCCAAAGGGGTAATCTTGGTAGATTTTCTCAATGGGGGTTCTTTATGAAGGTGTTTTAAGAAACTGAAAACAGCATCATGGAATGATTTTCCATTACTACAAAATACTTGCTGATTCTTTCAGGGTATCAAGGGCTGGCTACACTACCAGAATTTCATTAGCAAACTTTACCCCATACACCCTAAAGTTCAGATCTTGCTTCTTCAGACTTATTTTGTTTCCCAAACTCAAAGAACATTGAAAAGTAACATTATACAACTTCCTCAAGGATGTGAAATCTGCCAATCTGACATGATGTAAATCAGATAGTGCAGAATTTTGAGAGGAAGAGTTAGAAAGATGTAAACACTGCATACAGAAGTGTATAGACCTACATGGAGGATGCATTGAGAAATAATAGCTTCACATTTTGATATGTTTGTTTAAATAAAGTTTTCAATGATTCTGTAGAAAAAACTTTTTTACTTACCCTCAGATTTTTATTATTTTCAATGTGTTGGATCATAAATTGAACAAATAGATGTCTACTATGTACCACTTATCTATATTTCTGTTTCCAAATGTGATGCTTCTATCAAGATTCATGCAACAGGACCAGAAACTTCTACCAATCTGTAGTGAATCTTTTCACATCTGGTCCACAAGGATAATCTCTTCTATTTGAGGATAATCTCTTCTATTTTTATAAAATATAATCTATCTATATAAAAATTATCTTCACAAGCACTTATTATATCAGATTTTCTTCTAAACGTTTTAAGCAAATTATTTCATTTAATGGTTTCTTTATTATGAGAGAAAGTTTAATTTTTATATTTTCACTATCGCTGTCCCTTAGCCTTTCAACAAAACCAACAAATGTTTGTATATGTGTGTATGAGAGAAAGACACACACCCAGAGAAAGAAAGAGTGAGAGAAAGAGAAAGAAAGGAATGAAAGAAAGAACAAACAAAAGAAGGAAGGAAGGGGTAAGGAAGAAAGACAGACCAGGCATTTATTTTATGTGTAACACTGGATAACTAATA
>NW_006408604.1:4735015-4735922 GCF_000296735.1 Chrysochloris asiatica
TGATGCCACATTTTTCTTCATAGAACCCAGATTGTTGTTGTTAGGTGCCATCAAGTCAGTACTGACTCATAGCGACCCTATGCACAACAAAATGATATACTGCCTGGTCCTGCGTCAACCTCACAATTGTTGCCATGCTTGAGCCAATTGATACTGCCTCATTACCAATCTATATCTCGCTGGGGGGGTCTTCCTCTGATACTCTGATTCTCTATCTTTACCAAACATGATTTCCTTCTGCAGTGACTGGTCCCTCCTGATAATATATTTGAACTATGGCAGATGAAGTTTGGCCATCCTGGACTCCAAGGAGCATTCTGACTGCACTTCTTCCAACACAGATCAATCAGTTGGTTCTTTGGGCAACCCATGGTACTTTCAATATTCTCCAAACTCAAAAGCATCACTTCTTTTACGGTCTTCCTTATTCACTGTCCAGCTTTTGCATGCATGTGAGGTTATTGAAAACGCCATGGCTTGGGTCAGGCACATCTTGGTCTTCAAACTGACATCTTTTCTCTTAACACTTTAAAAAGGTCTTGTGCAGCAGATTTGCCTAATGCAATTCGTCATTTGATTTCTTGACTGCTGCTTCCATGAGCACTTAAAATAAGTGAAGTTTTCTTTACATTGAGAGGCAATCTATATCGAAGGCTATGCGCTTTGTTTCCCAAACTCAAAGAACATTGAAAAGTATCATTATATGACTTCCTCAAGGATTCCAAAACTGTCATTTTGACATGGTGTAAATCATAGAGCGCAGAATTTTGAGGGGAAGGGTTAGAAAGAGGTAAATATTTTAAATCCTTTTCATTTTCAGCAAGCAAGGTTGTATCATCTGCATATCACAGGTTGATAATGAGTCTTCCTCCAATCCTGATGCCACGTTTTTCTCCATAGAACCCAG
>NW_006408604.1:4738151-4748107 GCF_000296735.1 Chrysochloris asiatica
AGCTTCCAGAATCACAGCAATTCACAAGACACTATTGTACAACAAACTGACATATGAGTTTTACATTCAGCTTTACATTCAGCAAATTATACACTTTGTTTATCTCAATGATTATAACCCCTCCCTGCAACATTTATCCTACTTATGCCCTGTGAATCCCCATTTACATCTTATATTTCACAAATGAACAAGTAAAAATGTTTGATGTACGCTTACAAAACAAAAAATATATTCATTTTAAATTTCCAAAGTGCACATTGTCCAGAAGCCAAACTCCTCTCACTGCTAGTATTGAGAAATTTGAAATTTATCTTCAACCTCATTAATTCAGGCTTCCATCAATTCAAATCAACTTCTTTGTCCTTTCAATATACTGTCCATTTCTGAAATCTTATTATTAACCTTCTGGATTTTTATTTGCAAGTTCTGTATTGCCTCTAAACCTTTATCTATTTTGTTTGGTTAGTACAGCAGTGCTTTCCTGAATTCTTCCTTGTTTACTTCAAACTTTCTTTCAATCATTTGGAAGTACCTAAGTGTCATTCTCTTTAATTCTTTTATATGTAGTTCCAATGCCTTTTTTTTTCCTCCAAAATATTTTTTAGCTCTGTCTCTGGGTCATTTGTTTAAGCCAGTCTGTCTTATTTCTTTTTGTGAGCAGAAATTGTCTGTTGCTATCAAGACTTTGTGGTATTGTGTTTGTATTAAACTCATAACTATATGTTTGTATATTCTTAGGCATTTACCTACTGCCTCCTGGTTAGTGCAGTCAGGAGATGAGCCTGTGCACTGTTCTCTGGTCACTGTTCATGCAAGTCAGATGAATTTAGCTGATATCGGTTGTTGTTTCTGATTCTGTGTATGACAGCTGGTATTGGTTGTTACCCAATAGGTGGGGTTGTAGAGGGTAAGGCTGCAACTAGGCTGTATAAATGTGGTTGCTTTATCCTGTCTGATGATGTAAGAAGAGAAAACCCACACACAAGGAAAAATTAAAGCAGGCAAACAACAGTGAAAAAAGAAAATAGTAAAGAAAAAAAAAAGCATACCACAGCTAGAAAAAGAATATAAAAACCAAAGAGAGAAAAGAGTGATAAAAAAAATTAAAAAGAGAAAAACAATAGAAAAAGAGAAAAAGAAAAATTATCCAAACACAATTAAGGAGATGATGAATGGTTAAAACAGAAAGAGACCAGAAAGTAGTGCAAAAAAAAAAAAAAAAAAAGAGGAGAGAGAGAGATTAAAAAGAAGACGAAAGAATGAAGCAGCAACAGTTGGGAAAGAGAAGAAAGACAAGAAGAAAAAATGAAAGTTAAGATAGAAAGAATAGAAAGCAAGAGAAAAACAAGGAAGAAGGAATATAAAAACAAAAACAAAGAAAGAGAGAAAAAAACAGGGTAAGTGCCAGATCCAGAAAAGAGAAAAATCCTGGGATTTCCTGCCAGTCAAAGACCTCATATTCTGGATTGGTAAAGGATGAGACAGTAGTGTTCAATCCTAGATGGAGTTCCTATAGGGCTAGGTATTGTCTGCTCTGGGCACCCAATCTGGATGTAGTTCGTGCAGACCCCAAGGGTGAGAGGTCCCTGTATTTCAGTGCTGACCAGATCTGACTCTAAAGTTCTGCAACAGGCCATAGCTGATCCCAAGTTCTGGGTTGCTAGCTCCTGACACACTTTTATGTGACTTCAACAGCCTTAAGAGCAGGAGCTTTCCTGTAAATACATTCAGGTGGGGACTAGTCACACCTCTGTTAATCAGGGCTATATGGCTATTCTATGAATAAGGAAGACCATAGAAGAATTGATGCATTTCAAATACGGTGTTGGAGAAGAATATCAAAAGTACCATGGACTTAAAGAAGAACAAACAAATCCATTTTGGAACAAGAACAGTCAGAATACTCCTTAGAAACAAGAATGGTGAGGCTTCATCTCTCATAATTTAGACATGTTATCAGGAGGAACAAATCCCTGGAAAAGAACATCGTGCTTGGTAAAATGGAAAGTCAGTGAAATGAAAATGACACCACCCACTCCCAATAAGAGATGGATTGACACAGTGGCAGCAGTCATGAGATGAAACATAATAATAATTTTGAGGATAGTGCAGAACCAGGCAATATTTTGTTCTGTTGTATATAGGGTCACCACAAGTTGGAATTGACTTGAGGAAACCTAACAACAATAACTATGCCTAGGATATTGATTTTTATGCATTACATTTCATTTTTGACAATTTCGAATTTTCCTGGATTGATAATTTGTACATTCCAAGTTCTGATTATTAATGCATGTTTGCAGCTTTTTCTTCTCATTTTGAATTGTGCCACATCAACAAACAAAAGTCTTGAAAGCTTAACTCCATCCACATCGTTAAGGTCAAGTCTACTTTGAGGAGGAAATTCTTCACCAGTCTTATTCTGAGTACCTTCTTACCTGAGGGTGTCATCTGACACTCTAACTGACAGTGTTCCAGTGATATTCATAAGGTTTACCATTCAGAAATGGTCGGTCTCTCTTTCCTAGTCTTAGTCTGGAATCTCCTGTGAATCTTGTCCACCATGCACGATCATATTCCAAACAAAATGTGCTTAAACAGTCTTTGTGACTAGAAGGCTACTATTATTAGTGATGAAAAACTAGATTTAATATTTATGTCTATAAATCTTTTTAAGAAAAATGTGAAAATTTTACCTAGCTGGCTTCCTATTAGGTTGCAGTTTTTTCTTATTGCTGTTGTTAAGTGTTTTTCAATCAGTTCTGACTTATAGTGATCCTGTATAGGGTTTCCAAGCTATAAATCTTTGCAGAAACATAAAGCCTCATCTTTCTCCTGTGGAATGTATGGTGGGCTCAAACTGCCAACCTTGTAATTCGCAGACCAGTGTTTATCCTACGGGGCAACTGCACTCCAGTTTACTCTTTATATTTTATGATATAATACTATCTAGCGATATTCCTATTTTATTTTAAACTACATGTTTGAGTTCTGGATAAATAGGTAGTCATTATTAACATCTTGAACTGCCCAATCAAGTTTTGTAAGCATACTTTAGGTACATTCTTTGACAATATTTTGGTAGCTTCTATTCAATTTGGAACTCAAAACATTGCTATATTCTTAGTGCTATGCTATATAATACACTTTTCTTTATATCTAGTGATGTTTGGAAGGTCTTTCTTGTCAAAGGCAATATCTTTTCCAGGAATTAAATATATTTATAATTTTTATGCTTTCATTTGTTTTTATGCCTTCATGTGATGAATGACTCTGAAGTCTGTAACCTATTAAAATATTTTCACACAGCACTAGAATTTATCCAACTGTTGAAGTCACTGCCTTCTGGAAACTGAAGATCACAAGAAGAAAGAGGCAACACTAAAAGAAAAATATTATATTGTTCATGATCTGAGGGAAGTAAATACAGGCATTTGTCTACTCACTAATATTTAAAATTTTTTAAAAATGTATAGTATTTAAGAATCTTGTTTTTGCTAGGTACCATCATATTAATCCCAACTGAAAGCAATCCTATGTACAGCAGAATGAAATGTTGCCTGGTCCAGTGCCATCCTTATAACCATTGCAATGTTTGAGTCCATTATTGAAGCTACTGTGGCAATCTATTTCCTTGAAGGGCTTCCTTTTTTTTTTCACTGAAGCATCACTTTAGCAAGCATAATGTCAGTCTATATGGACTGGTCTCACTTGCTAATATATCAAAAGTATATAAGTCTCCCCATCATCACTTTTAAGGAAAATTCTAACTATCCATTTTTTCAGGAAAGATTTGTTTATTCTTCTTGAAGTCCGTGGTATATTTAATTTTCTTCTCCAACACCATAATTCAAATATATCAATTCTTCTCTGATCTTATTTGTTGTACAGGTTTTACATGCATATGGGGTGATTTAAAATATTATGGCTTAGGTTAGGTTGGAATCCTTGCATAATGCTTTAGGATAAGCACTGGGCAGCTATCTACAAGGTCAGTGATTCAAACACATCGGCTGCTCCTTGGAAACACTATACAGGCTCACTGTGATTTGAAAATGACTCGAAGGCACATAGAAGTTAGGTTCACCTTAGTACTCACAATTAAAATTTTAAAGACGTCTTCTAAAGCCGATTTGCCCAATAAATAAGTTGCTAAATTTTTTGAGTTCTGCTTCTATGGCTAGTGATTATGGATCCAATTCAAATGAAACCTTGACAACTTCATTTTTTCCTCCATTATTTGTTGGTGAAATTACGAGGGGTTTTGTTTTCTTTCTATTGTGATGTGGCCTACACTGAAGACTGTAGACTTTAATTTTCATTAGTGAGTGCCTCAAGTCCCCTTTGTTTTTGACCAAACAAGGTGTGTTATTTGTATATCCCAGGTTGTTAAAGCATAGTCATCCAATTCTACTGTTTTATTCTTCTTCATATCATTCAGCAACTCAGATTATTTGCTCAGAATACACATTGAATAAGTACAGTAAAAGGATACAAAATTGACATCCCTTTTCCTTATTTCTAACCAAATAATATCTCCTTTTTCTGTTTGAACAACTGACTCTTGGTCTACGTATAGGCTCCACATGAACACAATTAAGTGTTCTGGAATTTTCATTCTTCACAATGTTATACATTATTTGTTATGATTCACACAGTCAAATGCCTTTCTATAGTCAATAAGACACAGATAAACTTCTTTCTGATATTTTCTACTTTCAGTCAAGATCCATATCAGAAATCATGTCCCTAATTTCACACCTTCTAAAACCAACTTGAATATCTGGCAGTTCCCTATTAATGCACTTCTGAAACATTAAGAAAATTATCTTCAGAAAAATTTTACTTTTATGTGATATAATAATATTGTTCAATAGTTTATACATTCTGTGGGATGACCTTTCATTGAAATGGGCCAAAATATCATCTCTTTCAATGAGTTGGACAAGTAGCTGTCTTCCAAATTTCGTTGTATAGACGAGTGAGCATGTCTTTTGTTGCATCATTTGTTGAAAAATGTTAGTTGGTATTCCACTATTTCTGGAGCTTGTTTTTGACCAATGCCTTCAGGGTATACCTCCTGAAATGGTTGAATGTTGACCAAGTATTTTTGATATGGTGATTGTATATACCTTCCATCTTCCTTTGATCCAATAATTTGACCATGTTGTTGTTATTATTGTTAAGTGCCTTCATGTCAGTTCAGATTTACAGAGATGTTGTGTAGGGTTTCTGAGGAGCACCTAGTGAGTTTGAACTGCAGATCTTGAAACTCAATGTTTGATTTTTTTCTTTAGTTTTTTTTCAGTTTTTAAAAAACAAGTTCTTCCCTTTGGTTTTCTTACTTCTGGTCTTTAAACATTTCATTATAATACGTTATTTTGTCTATTTTAATTCTTCTACTTTATCATATCTTCCAGAAATTATAAGGATTTTTAAAGCTGTGCAGGACTCACTTTCTTATCTAACAGCTAAGGAAACAACTAGAGTTGTATAACTTGACAAAAGTCACATGACTAGAGAATGCCAGAATGTAGGGATTCTCCTTTGTCTTTGAATAGTTGAGTGTTTTTGAAACTTGACTAGATTCTTTCCTGCATTGCAAATTAGAGCCTCTGCAACTTAGATTTTAAGATAAACACTTTCTACAGTTTACAGCTAGATATTTATATATATAAATATATCTATAACTTATATAGAGAGAGATGAGTCCCTGTATGGCATTGTGGGTGATTGCATCAGACTGCAAAGCTATTTGAACTGCAAAGTCGGTAGTTCAAGCTCATCAGCTGCTTCTTGGAAACCCTATATGGGGTTGCTATAGGTTGGAACCGACTCGACAGCATTTGACAACAATAATATATAGAGATATCTATATATCTAATTATACAGATATATATGTATATACAGATGTGTGTGTGTGTATATATATATAAGTTTGTTGTACTGTTATGACTTGCATGTTGTTGAGATGATGAAAGTTATATTACTGGTGTTTCACATACTAGCAGGGTCACCCAGGGTGGACAGGTTTCAGTAGAACTTCCAAACAAAGAACATACTAGGAACAATGAAGAGGCAATCCAGTTCCAAAGGATTAGCTATTGAAAACCTTATGAACAACAGAAGAACGTTGCCTGATATAGTGCGAGAAGATGAGCCCCTCAGGTTGGAAGGAGAAGAGCTGTCTCTTTAAAGAGTCAATTTTAATGATATAAATGGAGCAAAGCATTCAGGACGTTCTTTGCTGATAAGACATGACTCAAAATGAAAAGAAACAGCTGCAAACATCCATTAATTATTGAAATGTGGGATGTATGAAATATCAATCTAGGAATATTAGAATTTGTCAAAATGTAATGAAATGATTAAGATCAATATCCTAGGCATGACTTAACTCAAATGTGCAGGTTTGTCTATTTTGAATCAGACAATAATAGTTTGTTGTTATTGGTAAGTACCGTGGAGTCGGTTCCGATTCATAGTGACCCTGCACAGGGTTTCTGAGGCTGTAAATCTTTATGGGAGCAAAGAACCTCATCTTTCTCCAGTATTTTCGAACTGCTGACCTTGAAGTTAGCAGCCTGGTTCATAAACCACTACACCATCAAAGTTGTTTTAGTACGCTAGAAATGACAAAGTCAAAAGGAATGGTGCCCTAGTCATGGTTTTAAAAAGCATTTTGTGTGTGTGTGTTCTATAGGCAGAATGAAAGTGTTTTATTTAGGCCATTTATCAGAATTCTGCTTAAAAAGCATTTTTAAGACTATTGTGAAATACAATAATGTTTGTAAAAGATATTATCTATACACCTACAAGGGAGACCAGGTAATACAACAATTATTCAAATTTACCTACAAACCACTAAAGACAATGAAGAAGAAATTTTGGAAAATGCTTGATAAATATGAATGATGCCGAAAGTGATAAAAAATGACACCACAGAAAGTGAAGAATTCTACCAGCTTCTTCAACCTAAAAATTAACCAAACCGGCAATCAGTATGCATTGATAACTACTGGTGATTGTAATGCAAAAATTGGAATCAAAGAAGTATCCTTAGTTGTAAAATATGGCCTCAGTGATAGAAAAAGGGCTGGAGATCACAAGATAGAATTTTGCAAGACCCTTTACTTATTCATTACAAATACCTTTTGTTTTTGTTTTAAAGCTTTTATTGTGAATTGAGTGATGGATTACATGGCAGAACATCAGTTTTGCACTCAACCAATCATATTTTGTTTAATTGCAATGAATACATTCCCCTCCATGCCCCATTGGTTAACAATATTTGCCTCTATCCCCCTCCTTTTTCTTTCTTTCTTTCTTTTTTTTTTTTAAGTTTTACTGTGAATTATATGATAGTTTACATGGGAGAACATTAGTTTTACATTCATTCTATCGTACATCATATCATTGCCATGGTTACAATCCCCTCCATACCTCCATGCACCATCAACAGACCAAAGGGTATACCCTACAAGCCTGCCCCCGACACTATCTCACCCCACCCCCCAGTCTTCAGCACACAGTCGCTCTCCCTCTCTGGATCTAAAGTCCCCAGCTGCTCCATCTCTCCACGTCATTGTCTCTGCCTCCATCTCAGGCATCACTGCTTCTCTGGGTAGGTTCCTGCTCTCGGCTCTTCTCCATTGATGGTCCTAGGGACCTCCACTCCTAGATATTCCCTCCCTTCCTTGCTATAAAATGTCTACCTTTACATTTCCAACCTTCACAATCAGTCCTGATAACAGTTATTCACTATTGTATCACAAGAGACCCATCTGTATTTCATTTCATCAGCTCCGCCTAGGCATATTGGATACCACTCACTGGAGATTCTGCCTTCCTCGAGGCCCCCTGGATCTAGGTTCTCTCTTGAAAGCTTGTAAGCCAGTCACTTCTTGCCTCTGTAGCCCCCCCCAAAAAATATCTTTTTTGAGCAACATAAATGGAAACTATGCACATGGATCGCACTAGCTAGAATACACAAGGATCAAATTGACTACATCTGTAGAAAGAAAGGGGAGTGTGATTTCTCTGTTGGATAAGCACTGGACTGCAAACCACAAGGTCAACAGTTTGATCTCACCAATAATTCTGAGGGAGAAGGATGAAGTTCTTGGAACTCGCAAAGATTATAACTCTAATACAACTGGGTTGATATTAGTCAGAACCAACTGGACAGCATTTAACAACAGCAACAACAATGGGAAGAAATGATGAAGAAGCTCAATATCATCATTGAAAACAAGGCCAGGGTCTAAATGTGGAACAAACCATCAACTGCTCATATGCAATTTCAGGCTGAAGCTGAGAAAAGCAAAACAAACTTATGAAAGTCAAAATAAGATCTTGAACATATCCCACTGGAATTTAGAGACCATCTCAAGATCTGATTTAATGCTCTAATGCTGATGAATGAAGACCATAGAGTGTGGGATGACATCATAAGCATCATACTTGAAAAAAGCAAAAAGTCATTAAAAATACATGAAAGAAAGAAAAGACCAAAGTGGATGTCTAAAGAGACTGAAAGTTCCTCTAGAACATGGCATAGCTAAAGCACCTAGGAGAAATGATGAAGTAAAAGAGCTGAACAGAAAAATTCAAAAGACAGCTAGCTATAGGAAACAAAGTAAAGTATTATAATGAAATGTACAAAAACCTAGAATAATAACACCAAATGGGAAGAACATACTCTGCCTTTTTCAAATTGAAAATGATGAACAAAATTAAATCCTTGACTTGTAATGGTGAAGGAGTCTATGAGCAAAATATTGAATGTTGCAGTGAACATCAAAAGAAGATGGAAAGAATACAGATTGTACTTGATACACATTGTACAACCATGTGTATCAAATACACATGGTAGTATTTGATCCAGAACCAATGGAATTGAAGGAAGAAGTCTGAGCTGTACTGAAGGCATTGGCAAAAAATAAGGCTTCAAGAAATGAAAGAGTATCAATTGAAAAATTTCAAAGAACAGATACATTGCTGGAAGCACTCACTAGTCTGCCAAAAAATTTGAAAGACAGCTACCTTGCCATCTGTCTGGACAAGATCTATATCTGTGACCATTCCAAAGGAAGGTGATTCTCCAGAAAGTGGAAATTATAGAACAGTATCATTAACATCACACAAAATATTTTGCAGAAGGTAATTCAGATACATTAAATTGTGGCAATATATTGATAGAGAGCTGACAGAAATTCAAGTCAGATTCAGAAGATGTGGAAATTGGAACAGCAGGTGAATCTTGGCTGAAAGCAGAGTCCCAGATAAATACTTGTTTGCATTTTATTGACTATGAAAAGGCATTCAACTATATGAATCATAGCTAACAATGGATAACATTGTGAAGAAAAACACTTAATTTTGTTTATGTGGAACCTGCATATAGACCAAAAGTCAGTCATTTAAACTGAATAAGGTGATACTGCATTGTTTAAAATCAGGAATGGTGTTAATCAGGATTGTATCCTTTAATCATAATTATTTAATCTGAATGCTGAGAAAATAATCCGAGAAACTGAATTGTAGGAAGAAAAACGCAGCATCAGGATGGGAGGAAGTATCATTGTTGTTGTTGTTGTTAAATGCTGTGAACACAGGTCCCACTCATAGTGACCCTGTACAGGGTTTCCAAAGAACAGCTGGTGAATTTGAACCACTGACCTGAAGTTAGCAGTCCAGTACTTATCCTACAGTGCCACAATGGAAGTATCAACAGCAAACTTAAAATATATATGACACAACCTTGCTTGCTAAAAGCAAAGAGGATGGCTTACAAGCTTTCAAGAGGGAACCTAGATCCAGAGGGCCTGGAGGAAGGTAGAATCTCCAGTGAGTAGTATTCAATCTGTCTAGGAGGGGCTGATGCAATGAAACGAAGATGGGTCTCTTGTGATACAATAGTGAATAATTGTTATCAGGACTGATTGTGAGGGTTG
>NW_006408604.1:4748511-4749568 GCF_000296735.1 Chrysochloris asiatica
AAAAAAAAAAAAAAAGATGTACTATAACAAGATTAAGACAAGTGTATTACGGAGCAAATGTGTGTGTAATTAACACTGTTTTCGAAGACTTGTTTGGTGTGAAATAAACTTGTGCATGTATAAACTAGAAAAGAAAAAAAAAAGCAAAGAGGACGTGAAGCACTTACTGAAAACAAACATCCTCACAACTGGGCAAATAAATGGCAATGCTATAAATAATTGATTGAAGTTGTCAGGGATTTCATCTTACTTGAATCCATAATCAGTGCCATGAAGCACCAGTCAAGAAATCAAATTGCAGCGCTTGCTTCAGCAGCACACATACTAAAATTGGAACGATACAGAAAAGATTAACATGGCCTCTGCACAAGAATGACACACAAATTCATGAAGTGTTAGAGATACTTTTCTTCTGTTCTGGCTTGAATTTTTGGCAGTTTCCTGTTGGATATGCATCCCGGTTGAATGTCCTGTGCATAAATAATACCAAGGCCAATAGGAATTCCATCGAGTACCAGGAGCTCTGCTGTCACATCCCTTCCATAACCACCTAATGAACCTCTTGAATTGCAGGAGCCCCTCAGAGATTTCTCCCCTCTGGGCCCAACAACCGTACTCTTTTTTTTTTTTTTTTTTTACAAATAAGACAACACTACAAGGCCCCAAAGACAAGAGTTTGGGGTCACACAAAGAAACAGGAGAGAATGGGTCCAACAAATGACCAAGAAGCAGAGTCAGAAGATGATTCTGAGGAAGAAAAAGTAATGTAACTAACTGAAGAAGAATTCATAAGAATGATAATTAGGTACCTTCAAAGGATCAATTGAAAGATTGAGGAAAACAAGGAGAACACAATAAAACCTTTAGGAAAACAATATAAGAACAACAGATAAAATACATGCAAAGTTTGAAAGAATACAAAACCTGTAATTAGAAATCCAGAAGATTGATACTAAGATCTCAGAAATGGATAATACAATGAAAGGGCAAAGGACTAAATGTGAAGCAATGGAAGCCGGATTTAGTGAATTTGAAGATTAATCTCTCAATACTAGTA
>NW_006408604.1:4751141-4751916 GCF_000296735.1 Chrysochloris asiatica
AAGAGGGGGAAAGGCAACAATGAAGAAATGGGCTAATTTCAACCATGGTTCATAGACTTCCGTTGACCTGGAAATGAGAGAGAGAAGAGGAAGGGTTGGTTGGTCCAAAGAGTGGTGAGACCTGGGGACACCTGAGCCCATGGACAAGGACATAGCCGTAGAGGGCTAGAGCTGAGAGTGAAGTATCTGGATGATATGAAGCAAGGGGAGATGCACAAGAACACCCAAACTTGCAGATAGTACACATTTGACCTAGCCTCAAGGGCTTGATAATCAGAACTTGACTAGAGGAAGAAACAAAACAAAACAAAACAAAAGAGCAATTTTTGATCACGGGAACAAGAGTAAATTGCTACAATTTGATGAACTTGACCTATATTCATGGAGGTAATAACTCTAAATACCAAGAGAGAGGGAAGGAGTCTTCACATCAAGTATCAATGCTATCCCCTCTGTACACAGGATAGGTAGGGCAACTTAGACATTGGCTACCTAAAATGAGGGGGCAATAAAGGCATGAAGTGACTAGATTACAAGGATTCAAGAGGGAGTTTAAGAGTGTGTGGGGAAAAAAATGTTCCCACTGAACAGTTTTCATCTTGTCTAGACTGGTCTGGTTAAAAGAGATGGGGATAAGATTCTTATGATTCAATAGATGGAGGCAGAGATGGGAACATGGAGAGAGGGAACAGCTGAGGACTCTAGGTTCATGGGAAGAGAGAGACTGAGAGCTGGCAGCCAGGAGGCAGACTTGCAGAATGTGCCCTTTGGTGGT
>NW_006408604.1:4754341-4756275 GCF_000296735.1 Chrysochloris asiatica
TTAGAATTACTGTCATAATTTTGAGCTCATAGATTTATTTCTTTATAGAAGTGCAATGCTCAGGGCAGACATTTTACACTGAGCTGTATTTGTCATTTTGTGTTAAGATGACTTCATGGAATTGTTTCAGTTCAGGGTTTAAAAGTTACTTCCAGGTAATAGACTCAGGAAATCCTCTACTCTGAATGTGTCTAGTAGGTCTAGTTTCCACTAGAAATTTGAACTAAAAATGAGTAATTTTGTTGAATATTTACCTTATTTTCTTTCAAACTATGCATGGAACTATAGACAAGCATTTGTTGTTGCTGTTAAATATTGTTGAGAGATTCTGATTCATAGTGACCCTGTGGGTTTCCAAGGAACAGCTATTGAGTTTGAACCACTGACCTTGTGGTTCAAACTGACCTTTCAGACCACTGCTTATCTTACAGCACCACACCAGGACTCCATACACTTTTTTTCTTTTCCTACACATTTCAAAACACTTATTGAGGATGACACATAATACAGCCATCTAAAAAGTATATGTTGTCACCAATCTGGAGTGTGTGTGTGTTTCTGCTAAAAGTTTGTTGGAAATAAAAATAAAAACAAAACACTGAATTTGTAATTACTATTGTTGGGTGTGATATAACAAACTATTATTTCTTTTAAAAGACGGTTGCATCTAAATAGTGATTCTTCCTCAATGTACACTTAAAATTTTTTAATTGAGAGTTAAGAATAAATTTTCTTCTATCAGAGGGAATTCTGTAAACTCAGCAACTCTTTATATTTGTTGCTAAGCAAAGTCCTTTGGCCAATTTAAAAAACCAAGTCCTATTTCATTGCTTTGTTCATTGCACTTAACCAGCACAAATTAAACCTATCTGTCAATTACAAGCAGCTGAACATCATTTAGTATCAAAGGGAATGACAAAACACCACACTTTAATGAGTAATGGCTAAGGCCAATTGCTGCTTAATCATAGATGATGTAACATTTTTATTGATGTTGTCTGTGTGTTTCAGCCTGGAATCTACCATTTAGATTTATTCTGCCCCTTGCAGAATTTATAAAAGTAAACCCGAGCAAACAACAAAAATTACTGGGGAAATTATTATCACTTTGCTAAAAGACAAGCCTGTAACCTTACCCCCAGGAAGATTCTGTGCAATTGGAAATGAGACTTTTGTATGGCACTAGAAGGAGCTCTGGTGCCATAGTGGTTACGAATTGGACTGCGCTCCACGGGAGAAAGATGATGCTTTCTGCTCCCTTAAAGACAGGGTCGCTATGGGTTGGAACCGACTCAACGGCACTGAACAACAACAGAAAGACAGTTGCAGAATAAAACAAATAAAAATTCTGCTACCTTAAAACTATTACAAAACTTTTTTCTTTTTTTTTTTTCTGTGCGTGTTTCAAGCAATGTGCTAATAGAAATTCACACTTTCAAAGATGCAAACCAAGTTGGAGGATTGGATTGTTTAAGAACATCACAATAAATTATTGTAAAATAAAATGTACAAGAGATGTTTACTTTTAGAAATTCGTCAGTTTCCTTTAACATTTTTTAAACAGGAATATCAAAGTCTACATGTCACAATTAAAAGGAACAAGATGTTAGAGTGATTTAGAGATTACTATCTTTGATTTACAATTCTCTGTAATTGCCTTTCTAACTAAAAGGTTTGTGTGTTTTTATTGTTAGGTGTTCTAGAGTCTATTTAACTCTACGTGACCCCATGTAGCAGAGTAGAACTGCCCCATGTGTTTATATAGGCTATAGTCTTGGTTACGAATCGGGCTGCGAACCACAAGGTCAGCAGTTCGAAACTACCAGCTGCTCAGTGGGAAAAAGATGAGGTTTTCTGCTCCCGTAAAGATTTACAGCCTTGGAAACCCTGTACAGGGTCACTATGAGTTGGAACCGACTCCATAACACATAACA
>NW_006408604.1:4757885-4759704 GCF_000296735.1 Chrysochloris asiatica
CAGGAGGGACCAGTCACTGGAGAAGGATATCATGTTTGGTAAGGTGGAGGGTCAGAGAAAAAGAAGAAGACCCCCAGTGAAATGGATTGGCAAAGTGGCAACATCAATGGGCTCAAGTGTGGCAACAATTGTGAGGTTGGCCCAGGACCAAGCAGTGTTTCACTCCATTGTGCATAGTGTTGCTATGAGTCAGTACCAACTTGATGGCACCTAACAACAACAACAAATCTTAATAAAAGCATATTACCAGGTCTTTCTTCTGAGGAGTCACTGCTTGTATATGAACAACCAACTGCATGTATGTGAACAACCAACCTTTTGATTAGCAGCCACACATTTAACTGTTGTTTTGCCAGGACTACTGAAAAGTGTCTTATTCATGTCTAATTTAAAATATATATGCTTCGTATTATTTCAGTAGCTTTTGACTAGTCAGTGAATTCCAAGTTCAACTTCCTTTCAGGGCTATTTGTTACTCTACCACTTCCCTTCTCTCTAAAATGGCAATTGGGTTCAAGGGAAAGTTAGATTAACACAAGAGCATTGTGTAAGGGACTCATGTCTGAGTCCTCATCTTTCTCAATACGTGTGCTGAGCGAGTATAGTTTCATTCACATATTTAAAGTAATACTTATAACAAAGTATATACTACTATTCCTATTTTTCTGATAAGAAAATAAAGTCTCAGAGAAGTTAACTCTTTACACATATAATAGCTAATCTATATGTACTGTGTTATATCTAACAGATGCTTCAATACTCTATATAGTGTATTAGCAGATTTAACTTAATTTAATTCACAACAGCCATATAAAATATTTCTTATTGTTAATAAGTGCTGTCGAGTTGGTCCCAGCTCATAGCAATTTTGTATAGGGTTTCTCAGGAGTGGTTGGTGAGTTTGAACCTCTGACCTGGCAGTTCAAGCCAACATTGAAGTTGAGTGCTTGCTTATCCCATGGTGTCACACCAGAACTCCAAATACAATATAGATTATTATATTTACTCCATTTTTTATATGACGAAAAGGAGGCACAGATGGGTTCATTAACTTCTCTAAAATTACAGAGATATGTATATTTCAGTATAACCAGTATCAGGCTATCTGGCTCCAAAATCCACACTTAACTGCCATTGCCTCTACAAAATATACTAAAATTGAGACTGTTTAAAATCAGAAGTTAGCCTGAATCATGGGTTAGTGTTTTTGAGGTGTAAACAAAGAAAACAACAACAAAACAAACACATCATATTATCTTGTACAATGGGTCTGACATGAGTGTAGTCAATTTCTCTGTAGCTCACATTTAGCATTATCTGTCATCCTTCTTTGTCAAACACTGACTCATACAAAAAACTCAAGCTCAAAGTCATCAAGTTGATGCCAGTTTATAGTGACGCTATAGAGGGTTTCCCAGGTTCTAAATTTTATGGAGGTTAAAAAGCCTCCATAAAAGGAGGCATTATTAGTGGGTTTGAACTGCCGACTTTGTGGTTAGCAGTTCAGTACCTATACTACAGCACCATCCAGACATCTGACCACTGACTTTTGATGTTGATAAGTGCCATGGAGTTGACTTCTGTCAAGATCACAGGGCAGGATGCCCTGGACACCTGCTTGGTGTTGGAAAGGGACAGGACTATGAAGCCCTATCTCTTTGTTAAGGGAGACAAAGATAAGCAGGTTAAAGTCTTCAGCAAAACACTAAGTTTTTTGAAGCACAGAACATTCCCAGAAGAGTGAGGACAGGTGTACCTCACAAGTTAGGATGTTGTTGTTATGTGCCATGGAGTCAGTTCTGACTCAGGGTTTCCAAGG
>NW_006408604.1:4760499-4761986 GCF_000296735.1 Chrysochloris asiatica
CCTTGCAGTTCAAATCGACCTTGCAGTTCAATGCATTAAACTGCAGTGCCACACCAGGACTCCCAATATCCTTGTAGCATAATTATTCTTCTCTAGAAGGCTTTTATTCTAGAACAGTCAAATTAAACTAACAGATTAAACAAACAAGGTCCCCAAATTAAAATATTAATATAGATACTGCAGGGCCACAGAAGGTAAAAACCAGGTAACTGAAGGGAGACCTTCTCTTATTTGGTCCCATGTGTTCTTATTCATAGGTGGTATATTAAGCCAATTTGCCTCTTCTAGGATTTCCTTCATACTAAGGAATGTGTATGTATACAGAGGAGTAGATGTATATTCAACCAGTGGTACATTGGATTGTGCAGACTCCACACTTTCCTGCTAGCATGGAATCTAACGTGAGGCAGTGGTCTAGGACAGCACTGGCTAAAGAGGCTAAAGACTTTTGGACAGTCATAATTAGAGCTGTTTCTTGGGCAATCATCTGGACAAAACTAAAAAGACTGAGTAAATGGAAGTGTGTGTAAACTACAGCTTCTCCTAATCCCAGGACTGATCCTACAGTGGAGGTGAGGCCTAGGGCATCTAGAGCTACTCTGGCATGCTTCATTCTGGGGTGTAGAGATCCAGAGCACAGAGTTGGATTTTCTTATCTATTGCTAGCAGTTTGCAGCCTGCAGAGGGTACATCTGGTATTTATCAAGATAAAATTTATACACTGAATTCCCCAAATGGTATTCTTCTCCCCTTCACACACAAATCAGACTCCCTATGGGGCACAGAGAAGAGGGGCCTGAGTTAGACTCATAAAATCAGATGGGTGATGTAATGCCATTAGCCAGCTTTCCAATGACCCAGAGGTAGTATCAAGGCTGAAACCTGGTAAGGCAAAGGTCTTCCATAGGTCTATGGGCACGGATGTGGAAATGTTGGCCCAGAAAATAGTCCTGTAGAAACATGGTTGAATATGCAGGCAGCATGGGACCAGGAATTGATGGAATAAAAATTGAAATGTTTCAAGAAAGTGAGGAGGCACAGAAGGCACTCACTCATCTATGCCAAAAACTTAGAAGACAACTATATGGCTGTCTGATTGGAAGAGATCCATATGTGTGCCCATGCCAAAGAGAGGTGACCCAACAGAAGGCAGAAATCATCAGACGATCTCTTTAATATCCCATGCAAGTAAAGTTTTACTACAAGTAATACAGAAATGGCTACAAGCATACATTGACAGAAAACATCCAGTGGTTCAAGCCAGATTCAGAAGAGGCCATGGAATGAGGAATATCATTGCTGATGTCCGATGAATCTTGGCTGAAAGCAGAGAATATCAGAAAGATGTTTACCTGTGCTTTATTGACTATGCAAAGGCTTTCAATTGTGTGGATTATGAAAAGCTATGGACAACATTGCGAAGTATGAATATTCCAGAACACTTGATTGTGCTCATGAGGAATCTGTACATGGACTAAGAGGCAGTT
>NW_006408604.1:4762516-4768923 GCF_000296735.1 Chrysochloris asiatica
ATAGAAGAATTGATGCTTTTGAGTTATGGTATTGGAGGAGAATATTGAAAGTCCCATGGGCAGCCAAAAGAACCAACAGATCTGTACTGGAAGAAATGTAACCAGGACGCTCTTTGGAGATCAGGATGGCCAAACATCCTCTCTCATAGTTCAGACATATTGTCAGGAGAGACCACTCGCTGGAGAAGGATATCATGTTTAATAGGGTGGAGAGTCAGAGAAAAAGAGGAAGACCCCCAGCGAGATGGATTAGCAAAGTGGCAACATCAGTGGGCTCAAACGTGGCAACAGTAGTGAGGTTAGCCCAGGATCGGGCAGTGTTTTGTTCTGCTGTGCGTAAGGTCACGATGAGTGGGTCCCTATGACTCGATGGTACCTACCAACAACACTGAGTCCTGATGTGGTGATAAGATAAACTCTTGACCATAAGGTCTATGATCGAAACTCACCAGCTGCACCTCGGAAACCCTATACAGAGTTGCTATGAGTCAGAACCAATTCAATGACACTTAACAGCAACAACAACACATCAATGGTGTGACCAACAGCACCGCTGCAATGATCTCTTATGAGAAATCACACAATATCTTGGGTCAGAGGGAAGGAGTGCCTCTTTATCTTTGAACACTAGAAATAACATCCTGAAATAAGAAGGAGAAAGACAAAAGAGAGGGAGACAGTTCAAACAGAGAATCACACACAAAACATACAAAGCAGCAGCTATGTCAACCTCGTTCACACCCCTCTCCATCCAGTACCTCAAGTTGTCATGGGTAAGCCCTAAGCTTGTCTCCTGGCTGGCTCTCCAAAATGTAAACCTCCTTTGGCGGTCCATCTTATTCACTGGGGCGAGCTGCACTTGACCAGGCTCAAACAAGATTCCTGCACAAGCTGATTTCAAAGCACAAAATAGAGTGCAACAATATGTCTAAAAGCAGGGTTAGACTTGATGAGTCTGCTCTGTTACCTTCCCCAACCAATTCTGGAGTTCAACACCAAAATGTCGAGTTCTCAGGGAACATTCTTGAACTTGAGACCTGGTTCAATGTCAAAAACGGACAGGACTAACAAGCTCTATCTCCTTGAGAGGTGTGACAAAGATCAGCAGACTGAAGTCTTCTGCAAATCACTAAGTTTATTGCAGCACAGAACATTCCCAGAAGAGTGGGGACAGGTCTACCTGATGAGTGAGGATGCTGTTGTTGTTAAGTACCATAGAGTCAATTCTGACCCATAGGGGCCCTGTATCGGGTTTCTGAGGAGCAACTGTTGAGCTTGAACCACTGACCTTGCAGTTTCAAATGGCTTTACAGTCTGGAGTGTTAATCCACAGAGCCACACCGGGGAGTTAAGCACAAAGTACAATTTTCCTCTTTCTGGTCTCAGAGGCAGAAAACCACAAGGTGTCTCTATATTTTCGTGATTTTCCATTTCCCCCTTACTCTTGCCCATAGATTAATTGCTGGTTCTTATGGGCTAACTGCTCAACTTCTACCTTGCACCAGATGACAGCCAAATTCCTACCCTACCCCCTTCCTTTGCCCTAAACCTGTCAGTTCCAACTCATAGCTATCCTGTATAGAGTTTCCAAGGAGTGGCTGGTGGATTTGTGCCACCACCATTGTTTTTAGCAGTCCAGTGCTTACCCTATAGCACTATGCCAGGACTCCAACCACTGATTGTTGCTGTTGCTGCTGTTGTTAAGTGCTGTCAAGATGAATCAGACCCAAAGTTACCCCATATAGGGTTTCCAAGGAGTGACTGATAAGCTTGAACAGCAGACTTTGTGGTTCAAACCAACCTTGCAGTCCAGCACATTAACCCACAGCACCACCACTGAGTGTTGTTATTGTTAAGTGCCTTCAAGTTGATTCTGACCCATAGTGACCCTGTGTAGGGTTTCCAAAGAGCAGCTGGTGAGCTTGAACCACCGACCTTGCAGTTCAAATGACTTTGCTGTCTGATGCATTAGCCTGCAGCGCCACACCGTACCCTGAAAATCACTTTGTTTTCTTATGGAATGATTCTGTGCAGGCTGAAACAATGGGGCTGTTTGCCATATACTTGCTTACCTTCATGGAAATGCACTTTAATTTACTACCACCCTGCAAAACACATATAATTCTTTTGGTAGAATAAAAAAGGAAAGTGAAACTTAGAATTGCAAATGCAATTTCAGCCTGCCCCAGATAAGTTGATAAGTTTCGATTGCCTTTGAGTCATACTCAAGACAATCCCATATATAACAGAACAAAATGTTGCCAGGCTGTGTGCCAGCTTCATGATGGTTGAGATGCTAAAGTCCATTGTTGTGTCTATTTTAAACAACCTAGGGGCCTCACATTTTAGCACAATAGAAGACAATATTCTATTGCTATGTGGAGAGTTTTCATTTGGTACTTTTTAGAAGTAGATCATCAGGTCTTTATTCATAGTCTGCTTTAATCTGGAAACTCCATTGAAACCTATCCAACATGAATGTGGTGTAGTGAATTGTTTAATATGTCACTTCTAGCCTTAATCTTGTAACTCTTATCAGATGACTCTTTTTCTCATTGGTCTGAGTAAGAGAAGGTGGGAAAAGATAATGACAGGATGACATAATTCTGCTGTGGATGTCAACAGAGCTAATTGTAATGGTGAAAACTTAGAACTCTAGCATGGGTATAAAATGAAGCATCTCAGAAGCAGGAGGGGGGAATCTCACTATCATCAAAGAAGAAAAGTCAGGAGTGGAATACATCCTTTGGACCCCAAGATCCCTATGTTTTGAACCTGTTCAACTAAGGGAGAGAAAGCTATTTGATAGAGGAGCAGAGATGAGCAACAGAAACAGAACCAAGCACTGGAGCACAAGATGCAGCAGTGGGTTGCCCAACTCACAGAGCAAGTACAGCTGAGTGACTTCGAGTGACTAGTTTTGCTGACCCATAGAGCTAGAGCTGAGTGCCTTCAGACAGACTTATGGCGGAGTTGTGTGTCCTATGGGCATTTATCAGCAACTGACTGGATCAGGTGTGCCCTGAGAATTTCTGAGCCACAATTGTAACCTGGTAGCTTCCACAATAAATCCCATATCTGCGAGAATAGTGTCTGAGTTCTGTGTGGCCATTATAATGGATTATTGGATCCAGTTGAGTGGAGAGTGTTGGCGTTACGAGAGGTGTGGTTGGTGCTTCATATTTTTGCAATGGGTAAACCTGCACAGTTTCCAGAATCATAGCAAGACTCAAGCCATCCCAGTATGACCAACTGACAAATGGGTGATGGTGTCTTGCAGAGAAAGTACCATGATAGGACTTTGAGTTCCAGACCTGATAAGAAGTGAAGATAGAGAAGTGGTTGAGAGGGAAAGGAAAACTCCTACTGTTGCAGAGACCCCATACAAATATATTATAAGAAGATGTCATTAAAAGAGACAGGAAAGGTGACAATTGCATTAAATTAACTTTCAAATTCATTCATCAACTTCTAGACTCTATGACTTCAGGGAAGTGATCTCTGACCATCTCCAAGTTTAGTTTGGATGCTTGTCTTATGTGATCCAGTAATTAACTCACCAACCATTTCAGATAAATTCACTTCAGGCAAAATTTTAAAATAGGAAATGCTGACAAACATTAGAACTAGAAATTTATCCTAAAAAATTAACTTAAAGTATGCATACTTGTCTATTTTATCTGATATTTTAAAAATCCAATTTATGCATTTTTGTGACTCTCCTTCTATAAAGAGAATTCAAGTTCATGTCATATTCTCTGAAATCTATCTTTTTGATAGTCAATTCAAGTTATTTGAAGAGCCCATCATTCATCCTTATTGATATTTTTTTTCTTCATTATTTCCTGCTGAAAAATGCAACAGTTTTTAAAAATTACATTAATGACATTAATCTCATTAATCTACATTAGCTACATTAACTACATCTAATTGCATTAATCAGTGGTTACCAATGATTAGTGTAGTTAATCATTACCAGTGATTAATGTAGTTCTCTAACATTACTTTCAGGAATTTTATGAAACCCAACACATTTTATAAGATTTGCAGTTTCACTATGCAGTCACATGCCATTGTGGTTGCATGATATTAGCGACTTAAAAAAATGAACAAGTAGTGAAAGACTAACGAACATGAAATTAAGGCTTCCATTAAGTGGAGAAGATATTTGACATTACAGACAGTGCTAATGTTGTCAGTGTACTCTGTGTGATCATTAAGGTTGTGAAATTTTTGAGGAACAGCCATACCTTGAAAGAGCAATAAATGTCAGGTGCTAGTAACTTCAATATCCAAACTCAACTCTGTGACCCTCAAATTTCCTCATGAAATTTCAGGTATTTCACAAGACTTCCATGACTATGGCTCAGAGCTTTAACTTTCATTATTGCTTTTGGCCATCCCTGAATATAGACCAGAGTTAAGTAGGATAGAATGACTTTAAATGATGATCTTCTCTCTCAACTTTAAATGACGATCTTCTCTCTCTTTTTAAAGTGGTAGATTCATTCATGAATGACTTCAGAGTGAGATGACTTTGGTTTTCCTAGGCAACATTTTAACTTCAAGAATTAAAAAAATACCAAACTATATATATATATATGCTATCATTGTCCTCAACACATTCTATTACAAATGTTTGCTTGCTTGATTTTTCCAAAATGAATTAGACTTGGTACACTGAGAAGGAATGGTAATGCCTTCCTTGCTCATTGCTCTAGCAATGAACCAAGTTTACTGGCTCCCATATGATGAATGGGGAACATGATGGCTCCATAAGATAAGCACTGCACTGCAAACCAAAGGGTTCATGGTTCAAGACCACCAGCTGCTCCAGGGCAGAAAGATGAGGCTTTCTGCTCCCAAAAAGATTTAAAGCCTCGGAAACCTTAAATAGGGTCACTATGAGTCAGAACTGACTCAAGGACACTTAACAACAACATACAAAGAATGCATAAGTAGTGCTTTTTTTTAGTGAATGTATAAATGACTATTTTGTTTGATATTCTTAATTAAATTCTTAGTAGGTAAAAGTGGGAAACATTTCAGCTGCATGGCAGTGTTAACAGCCCCAGAGAATCATTTTATATAGTTTGCCTGGCAGTTTGCTTGCCAAGCTTTGATCCTATGTAGCTGCAGTCATTTTACTTGTCAGGCCATAATTCTTTATAATATAAAACCAAAGAACTCTGGTAGCATAGTGGTTACGAGTCAGGCTGATCACCTCAAAGTCAGCAGTTCGAAACTACCAGCCATTTCACGGAAGAAAGATGAGGCTTTCTGTTTCCGTAAAGATTTTACAGCCTCTGAAACCCTATGCAGAGTCGGTATGAGTTAGAACCGGCACACCACCAACACCACCAATCACATATTGACTGATATCCTCAGACACTGGTTTACAATAATAAACAGAAATTATGGTGACAACTATGAAGAACCTAGGAAAATTATTGTTTTGTGATTCTTTGTAAGAATTTTGTATTCTTTTTGCAATTTTGAGTATGAATTGAATATGTTTTTTACCAAAAGAAAATGAAACTCATACTCTCAAACTATTCATCCAAAGTTAGATTTGATTCTTTATCTGAAATCTATTTATATGATTGTGCCATATAAAATGTACTTGGACTAAATAAAAATTGCCCGTTGAACTAATTGCTCTGTAGATTCTGACTGACAGTGACCAGACAGGACAGGGTAGAACTTCCTATACAACTTCCAAGGCTGTATATCTTTATGGCAGCAGATTGCTATATCTTTGACATGCATAGTTGCTGGCTAGTTTGAACCACAGATGATTTAGTTAGCAGCCAAGCTCTTAAACATTATGCCACTACGGCTCCTTATGAGATTATGTGAAATCTAAAGAGCAAATCCAAGGAATTTAACAACAAAAGAGCAAAGAAATGAGACTAATTGGTAAAGCTGAGAAGCTGTTTATGTATCAGGCTGAAAAAACAAACATCAACAATGAAAACAATTTATAACAATGAATTTACCATGGAATATGAGCAATAAAGTTGTTTGTTTTTTCAGAGAAGATTTAAAAGGGGCGATTAAGGAAAAACAAGAAACACTGTTTAACAAGGGATTGACTACTTTAGAGTCAAAGGTTGATGCAGATGACATTAATGCAGAGTACAGCTTCTGATTTTTATTCCTCTGTTCCTTCCCACTCACACAATTTAGTAAATGACAACTAAATCTTTCAAGTTGCTTAGACTTAAAAGCTTAGAGTTATTTAAAAAAAAAAAACAAAACTTATTTTCTTATATATATGTCCTTGTTACAGGAGCTCTGGTAGCGGAGTGGTTACAAATCGGGCTGCGAACCTTAAGGTCAGCGGTTCGAAACTACCAGCCGCTCCGCGGGAGAAAGATGAGGCTTTTACTCCCATAAAGATTTAC
>NW_006408604.1:4775474-4783426 GCF_000296735.1 Chrysochloris asiatica
TACCAGCTATTTCACAGGAGAAAGATGAGGCTTTCTGGTCCTGTAAAGATTTACAGCCTTGGAAACCCTGTACAGGGTTGCTATAAGTCAGAACCGACTGTACGGCACATAACAATAACAAGTCCAGTGTTTATCCTAAATTGCCACAGCAGGACTCCTCATTCCACATACGTTGTTATTGTTGTTAAGTGCCATTGAGTTGGTTCCTGTATAGAGTTTCCAAGGAGAAGCTGGTGACTTTGAACCAAAAACCTTGTTGTTCAAACTGACCTTGCAGTCCAGTGTTTATCTTACAGCACCAAACCAGGACACCCAACCCATATAGAAATATACAAAGTAAAACAATCATACAAGACTGAAAATTGGGTACCAAAGATATCAGATTGCAACCAAAAACACCTGCATAAAGTAAAAAACAGGAATAATGTGGTTATCAAACTTACAAATGAAAAGGAATTCAAGCTTCCAAATGAAAAGGAATTCAAGTACATTTCAAGGGGAAAAAACGAATAACAGAGAATATCAGAAAGATGTTTACCTTTGCTTTATTGACTACGCAAAGTCTTTTGATTGTGTGGATCATGACAAGCTATGGACAAAATCACGAAGTGTGAGTATTCCGGAACACTTAATTCTGCTCATGAGGAATCTCTACATGGACCAAGAGGCAGTTGTTCAAACAGGAAGTGGGAACACTGAATGGTTTAAAATCAAGAAAGTTGTGCATCAGGGTTGTATTTTTTCACCATACTTATTCAACCTGTATGCTGAGCAAATAATCTGAGAAACTGGGTTCCATGAAGAAAAACATGATATCAGGATTGAAGGATGACTCATTAAAAACCTGTGATCTGATAAAACCTTGCTTGCTGAAAGTGAAGAGGACTTAAAATATTTACTGATGAAAATCAAAGAGCACAGTCTTCCATATGGATTACATCTCAATGTCAAGAAAACAAAAATCTTCACCACTGGACCAGTAAACAACATTCTTATCAACTGAGAAAAATTTGAAGTTGTCAAGGACTTGATTCTTCTTGGATCAACTATCAACACTCATGGAAGCACCAGTCAAGAAATCAAATGATGTGACATATTGCATTAGCAAATCTGCTGCATGAGACCTTTTTAAAGTGTTGAAGAGCAAACATGTCAGCTTGAAGACTAAAGTGTGCCTGACCCAAGCCATGGTATTTTCAATAACCTCATATGCATGTGAAAGCTGGGTAGTGAATAAGGAACACCATAGAAGAATTGATGCCTTTGAGTTTTGGTGTTGGAGGAGAGTATTGAAAGTGCCATGCATGGGCTGCCAAAAGAACCAATAGATCCATTTTGGAAGAAGTGCAGCCAGAGTGCTCCTTGCAGGCCAAGATAGCCAAACCTCCTTTCTCATACTTCGGTCATGTTGTCAGGAGGGACCAGTCGCTAGAGAAGGATATCATGTTTGGTAAGATGGAGGGTCATAGATAAAGAAGAAGGCCCCAATGAGATGGATTGGTCCAGTGGCAGCATCAATGGACTCAAGCATGGCAACTGTAGTGATGCTGGCCCGGGACCAGGCAGTGTTTTGTTCTGCTGTGAATAAGGTCGCTGTGATTCAGTGCTTACTAAATGACACCTAACAACAACAACAACCACAAGGTCACAGGTTCAAATACATTAACCTCTTCACATAAGAAAAATGAGATTATCTACTCCAGTAAAAATTTATAGTCACAGAAACTTTATTGAGAAATTCTACTCTGTCCAATAGGACTGTTTGAATCAGGATCAAATTGATAGTGAGCTTGGGTTTGGATGTATAAACAGAACCCTAATAACTATACTTCTTTTTACTCTCCTTTGTATATTATGTTTTTTGGTAAACAAGCAGATTTTTAAATATACTTTCAAAATATTGAATTCAGACATGATCTGTGAGATAATCTATAGTATTAATCTGTTTAATAGTATCATTTTAACATAAATATAGCCTGCTAAAAATATGTAAAAACATAATAGTCATGATACAAGAAGCTGGTTCTGGAATTCAGAGGCAGCACTACTAGCTCAATGAATTCTTTGCTTTGGTTTTTATTGAAGATGCTAGAAAAAAGAAAATAAAATGACTATCTCCAAATCATTTTAAAAGCTGACAAGGTCATTATGTTTCTTCAAACAGTTGTAAGGACTTATGAAATAAGGGCATGTTCTTTAAAACTGACTGCGAAAATAGAGTAAATAAATACTGAAATCAGATGTCATCCTTCAATGATTGTAAAATTATGTTATTATAAGTTAGCATCTAGTTTTTAGAAATGATCGTAGCAGATTGGTAATAGCTATGAAATTTCCAAAAAAGATACTGAGAACTATTTTTATTGAATATTTTAAAATAGTGCAAGTTTAAACAGCAGCAGTCCAAAATGACAGTATGGTTGGACACCTTGTTACATCCTTTTATAACAAAGACCCCAGAAAACAAGTTGCATATAAATGAAAACCTTGAAACTGTGAACATCAAAGTCTAGACCCAAGAATTTGAATGTGTGTTAAGCAGAAGGAGAAACTATACAAAAATGGTGGACATGAAAAGTTACCAATTGCAGATGGTGCCCTACCCGACAGACCTACACATCAAGGCCATCTTGAGACAAAGCTGCAAGAACATTCCCAGCAGAAGACCCCAGCACCTGGTGCAGACAAGAAGAAGTGAATCTGCACCGGCATCCAGAGCCAGGCAGTCAGGAACTTCACCCTAAGGACATTAAGAGCACTCATTTCACCTACCACAGCCCCAGGCCTACTGCCGGAGGTCGATGGATTTGTAGTGCTATTACCCCATTATCCACCCCTCAAATGTAATTGTGGTCATTGGACAGTTCCCATCACTGTCTGGCCCACTGGCATCTGCTCCTTTGCATGAATCCTGTGGATTCATGATACTAGTCCCTGTGCTTACTTACCATTGCCAAGGTCCTGCAGAAAAGAGACACTCTTTTCTCTGCATCGCCACTGTGCCTGGGACCTGTGGATAGGTGGTGTTTTCTCTTCTACCCAATTGTCAGTGACCCAGCAACACCTACTTTTCCACCCAGCTGGATATGTTCTGCAACTGTGAATGGGCAAATGTTTCTTCTGCCCACAGACATGTGCTGGGAATCCATGTTCAGTGGCACCCCTCTTGAGCTACCTATCCATGTCAGAGGCCATAGAAAGTGAAACTAATTTTTAAGTCCAGTCATCTATGTCAGGCACACAGATAAGAGACTTTCATTTATCTTTCTGTTTGTCAGAACAGGGACTCAGGGACCAGTGGCACACCCTTTTCTAGCCAGCCAAAGGTACTAGGGGCCTGAATACCGACTGCTCCCATCCCTAATCACAGCTGCCTGCACAAAGCCCCACTCACTAATGGAGCTTGCTGCTACACTCAACCATTGGTGCTGGAAACCCATGTACCAAAGGCAGCAGTTCATATGAAAAGTCAACTGCACAAGGGACCAGAGGACTAGCAGCTCACCCACCCTCATTTTGCACTCTAGCAGATAGGGATACACACTTCTAGTGTGCACCAGTGAACTGGCAGCAGTCTACCTACCATGCCATCTTCATTCTCCCTACTGTTCCCTCTCCTCACCCTCACAATTTTAAGCTTGTGTCTGCTCCCATCACCCCCAAGCAACCCTGCCTACCAGAATTGCCAATGAGAGTTTCTCTACCAACCACCTAATGACTGACAATTCTACACTCTCGCTTTAATCACTCAGCAACTAGCATCTCAATACAATGACAGTTAGAAGACTCTCTGCATCTGCACCCACCCCTAAGTGAACAGACAGGCATGACTACACCTGCAATGCCAGCTACATCCTCAATTACCCTGCAAAACCAGCAGAGACTTGGACTCACACAACCAACCACTATCTCACCCACTTGGAAACAGTGAAGAAAATGCCAGTTTGTCCAGAATAACAACCAGAGAAACATGCATGCCCCACCTATTCAGACATACCAAAATAAAACAAAACAAAAAACAGAATAAAGCAAACAAATAAACAATACATAGAAGAATATAATAACATCTTAATGCCACCACTACCACAGCTATTGCCTTTAAGTAGATCTCAACTCATAGCAACCTTACAAGAAAAAGTAAAATTGCTCCCTGAGGTTTCAGAGACAGTAAAAATCAGTAGAGGCTGATTTTCTCCTTGGAGTGCCTGATGGGTTTGAACCTTCATCCTTGTGCTTAGCAGCACAAGACTTAGCTTACTGCACAACCAGGACAACAGACAATATCAGATCATATAAAGAAGCAAGACAAGCTGGCACCAGCAAGTGACCAAAATAAAGAACCAGGAAACAGCATTAGAACTACCTGAGAAGAAATTTAAAAAGCTTTTAAATTTAGGGATCTTCGACTGACCCATGTCATGATGTTTTTAATATCCTCATATGCAGGTGACAGTTGAACAATGAATAAAGAAGACCATAGAGAATTGATCTTATTTATGGTGTTGAAGAAGAACATTAAAAGTTCCCATGGACTGCCAGAAGGACAAAAATATCTGTGTTGGAAAAAATACAGTCAGAATGTCCCATAGAAACCAGGATGGTAAGACTTCGTCTCTCATACTTCAGACATATTATGGATAGGGATCTGTCCCTGGGTAAGGACATCATTCTTGGTAAAGTGGAGGGTCAGTGAAAAAGAGGAAGATCCTCAACGAGATAGATTGGCACAGTGCAGCAGCAATGGGCTCAAGGATAAAACAAGGAAGGCACAGGACCAGGTGAGTTGGAAGTGACTCGATGACATGTAATACAAAGAGATCAGAACAAAGTTCAAGGAAAATACCAACAAAACCAAGCAAAACACAGATAAAACAATAGAACAACTCAGGAAAACAATTCCAGGACAAAACAGCAACTAGAAACCATACAAAAAAAGCAACTCAAAACACAAATGATTAACAATAAAATTTCAGAAATAAACCACTCAATAGAAAGACATAAGAAGATAATTGAATCAGTTCTTGAAGACAGTTCAGTAAGCGAAAGAACAAATCCCTTGATACTAGTTTGTTTAAGGAAAACCAAAAGAAAATGAATAAAGAATATCTAAAAATTATGTGGGACACTAATAAAAGGAAAAAGATATGCATAATCAGAATTTAAAAATAGGAAGAGACAAAACCGAAAACCAAAAGACACACAGAGAGAAAATTGTTGATTTTCTGGCAGAAATTTCCTTATTGTCATGAAAGTTGAGAAGGTATTCATCCAAGAAATTCAACAAACCCTATACAGGACAGACCTCAAAGAATGTGACCTAAATATGTCATAATCAAACTCACCAAAATGCAAGACATAGGAAGAATCCTGAGAGCAGCTCAGTAAAAACAAAGCTGCAAAGAATAACCAATAAAATTAAACTCTAACCTCATAGGGATGCAAAAATTGGACAGTAAATAAGGAAGACCATAGAAGAATTGATGCATATGAGTTATGGTATTGGAGATGAATATTAAAAGTACTATGGACTGCCAAAAGAACAAATAAATCTGTGTTAAAAGAAGTACAACCAGAATGCTCTTTGGAAGCCAGGATGGCCAGACTTCTCTCATACTTCAGACATGTTGTCAAGAAGGACCAGACCCTTGAGAAGGTTATCATGTTTGGTAAAGTGGAGGGTCAGAGAAAAAGAGACCCCTGACGAGATGGATTGGCACAGTTGCAACAGTATTGGCTCAAACGTAGCAATGATTGTGAAGTTGGTGCAGGAGTGGGCAGTGTTTTGTTCTGTTGTGCATAGGGTCAGTAGGAGTTGGTGGCAACCAACAACAATAATTCGTAATGATTAAAAGGACAGTAAACCTAATCTCAGGGATCCAAAATACATGAAGCAAATTCTAACATTGCAAAGAAAAGTCATTTCACATTAAGAATAGGAGATTTCAACACACCACTTACAGTGAAAGACAGAAGATCTTAATGACACAGTCAACCAATTCAAATCATGCCATTGCTCCTGTTGCATGCCATCGAGTTGGTTTGACTCATAGTCGGTTCTTACAGCATAGGATTTCAGACAGTGAGTGGTGGGTTAGAACTGCTAACCTTGGTGTTAGCAATCAATTTGTGTATCCTACCTCACGACACCAAGGCTTAATCTGACATCATGTTGTTGTTAAGTGCTATAAAGTAGGTTCCAGACTCATAGCAACTCTGTATACTGTTTCCGAAGAACAGCTGGTGAGTTTGAATTACTGACTTTACAGTTCAAACCAAACTTGTGGTCCAGTGCTTATCCTACAGTGCAACTGACAGGAAGAACAAGGGAAAAAATCAAAAGAATAGAAACTGAATAACACCATGCTTTAAAAAAAAGAAAAGAGTAATAGAAGAAATTAAAAATATTCCTAAAATCAAAGGTGAAAAACAAGGTTCCAGGAATTGGCAGACTACCAATTGAATTCTTTCAACAAATTGATACAACACTGGAAACACGCACTAGTCCATGCCAAGAAATTTGGAAGACTTGATCAACTGATTGGAAGAGATCCATATTCTGCCAAGGAAACGTGACCTAACAGAATGTAGCATTAGCAAACAATATCATTAATATCATATGCAAGACATTTTTCACCAAAGATAAAGAACAGTTGCAGCAGCACATTGACGGGGAGTCCTCAAATTCAGAAGAGAATGTGGAATGAGGGATATTACTGCTGGTGTCACATAGATCTTAGCTGAAAGCAGAGTGCTAGGAAGATTGAACTGAATCTGACTTTAATTTCTGGCAGCTTCCTGTCCTTGAATGGTTGCAACCATGTTCTTAACTGTCTTCAGCAAAACTTTATTTGCACATGATATTTTCCCATAATTTCTGCATTCTGTTGGGTCAACTTTCTTGACAATTGAGAGCTCCAAATATTGCTAAAGCAAATTGGTATTTTGTCAATTTCTGGAGCCTTGTTTTATGCTAATGCCTTCAGTGCAGCTTGGATTTCTTCATTCAATACTACTGATTCTTGTTCTTATGCTATCTCCTAACATGGTGGAACAACAACCAATCCTTTTTGTACAGTGACTCTGTATATTCCTTCCATCTTCTTTTGATGCTTTCTCCATCATTCAATATTTTGCTCATAAAATCCTTCAATATTGCAAGTTGAGGCTCAACTTTTTCTTCAGTTCTTTCAGTTCAGAAATGCTGAGTTTCATCTTATCCTTTGGTTTTCTAATTCAATGTTTTTGCATATTTCACTATAATACTTGACTTTGTCTTCTAGAGCTTGTCCTTTGAAATTGTCTGTTCAGCTCTATTACGTCCTCATTTCTTCCATTTGCTTTAGCTTCTCAAGCCAGCCTCAGAGCCTCTTCTGACTTCGACTTTGGTCTTTTATTTCTTTCCTATTTGTTTTTAATGACATTTTGCATTCTTCATATATGATATTCTTGATGTCACTCCACAATTCTTCTGGTCTTTGGTCAGTGTTCAGTGTGTCAACTCCGTTCTGGAGATGATCTCTAAATTCAGTTGGGATATATTCAAGGACATATTTTGCCTCTCTTAGACTTGTTTTCATTTTCTTCAGCATTATCCTGAATTTGTATATGAGTCTGTTTTACAGTAAACCCCCTAGCCTTGCTTGATTGTTGATGTTGAGCTTCTTCATCATCTTTTCTCACAGATGAACTCAATTTGATACCTGTGTATCTATCTTGTAAGGTCCATGCATGTAAGCTCCTTTTTTTTTTTTTTTAAATGTTTTATTGTGTAATGAGTGATAATTTACATGGGGGAACATTAGTTTTACATTCATTCTATCCTATATTGTTTCATTGCCTTAGTTACCATCCCATCCATGCATCATCCCCCAACGAAAGGGTATACCTTGCATGTCCCGCCCCCCCTGCCATGATCCTCAGCACCCAGCCCCTTTCCCTCTCTGGGTCTCAAC
>NW_006408604.1:4783526-4789250 GCF_000296735.1 Chrysochloris asiatica
TAAAGATTTACCCCCTCGGAAACCCTGTACAGGGTCACTATGGGTCGGAACCGACTCAATGGCACTTAACAACAACAACATATGTCCTTGTTGGTGTTAAGTGCCATGGAATGGGTTCTGATTCACAGCAACCCTTCATAGGGTTTCCAAGGAGCAGCTGGTGGTTCCCAGTCCAGTACTTATCCTATATCACCACACCAAGAGTTCATTTATTTCCTTGTTGTTGTGTGCCACTGAGTTGGTTCTGACCCATAACTACCCCGTATAGGGTTTCTGAGGAGCGGCTGCTATGTTTGAACCACAGACGATGCAAACCGACCTTGAGGTCCAGTGCTTATCCTATGGTGTCACACCAGCATTTCCTAGCTGCTAATAAATTCTGTTGTCTCTATCATTAAAATATATCCAAGGGCCATTTTTTCAGCACATTTACCTTCTTCTCTGAACTTTCAGATCTGTGTTTATTAAGTTGTCGTATAACTGATTTCTGTGCTTCTGTTCTTACAATATATTCTCAACATAATAGCCAAAACGATCATTTCAAGGTAAAAGTCAAATTGCTTTACACGATAGTTTCGTATTAGTTGACATAAACGTTAAAGTCCCTATAATGGTCCTCAAGGCCTTGTACTGCCTCCTATTAACTATGAACTTGTCTAACTGTAGTCCAACGAAGACTTTCTTGTTGTTCCTCAAGATAATAAGCTATGCCATCTCCAGGGTCTCAGGGTTTAGCATTCTGTCTACTGACATGGTCTTTCCGTAGCTATTTGCGTGACTCTTTTTTTTTTTTTTTTTCCCCCAAGTACTTTAATTCCAAATGTAATCTTTCAGATACTTAAAATTTTCTTTCTTAGGTATCCTTTTCTGATATTTTCTATTTAAAATAGAAAGTGACACTTACTTCTCTCAGTGTCATTCTATATGTCGCTTGTTCATTTTTCCCCCTATAGATTTATAATACAATGACTGTAACAATGGGCTGGAATATGGTCATGACTGTGAGAATGGGGCAGAAACAGGCATTGTCTCTTTCTGTTGTATATACAATTGGCTCTATGACACCTAAAAACAATGATAAATGATAGTGAACATGTTTTCAACTGTAAGTCAAATTAAACTTGATGGCATGCAACAACAGCAACATGAGTGTCTAGAGAAAATAAATATTTATTAGGCTCCTTTTCTGAAATTTAAGGGCAGATATTTCTGCTGTTCTTTAGTAATGTATCACTGGTTCAGAAAAGGGTACCTAGACAATGTAGATGGCCAGTCAATTATTTGAATTAACAAGAATATAAAATGAAAGAAAAAATGAACAATTTTTTTCTTCATATATATTTTTTAATTTCTACTATGAAAGATAGGGATTAACATTTGTTAAACCTCTTTCAAGTAATGGGGCACATTTAATTCTCATACAGTCTTGAGCGTTAAAAGTAAGTAGTTCTTTTTTATTAAAGAGGAGACAGAAGTCTCAGTGTAGCTTTCCCATAGAGGCAGAATAAGGAAGGATTCAACCCCCAGATTTGAAGGTTTTTTTCTGAAGCCCATGCTCCTTAGGATACCATTATGCTCTGAGGCAACTTGTGTAGTACAGGAAGATTTATTGAGCAGTAATTGTTCCAGATATCACTCATTGCCAGAGGCCGTACCATTAGTCTCAACAGAGAATATCTTATGTACTTTGAATTTCTAAGTACTTGTGGCATCATAGTATAAGTACTGGACTAAGAATCACAAGGTCAGAAGTTCAAACCTACCCACTCCAGGTGACTCTGTGTATTCTTTTCATCTTCTTTTGATGTTTCCTATGTCATTCAATATTTTGTCCAAGTTCTTTTGTTCTTAGGTGCCATCAACTCATAGAGACCCTATATAGGGAATCTGAGGTGTTGCTGGTGGGTTTAAACTACCAACCTTGCAGTTAGTCTAGTGCTTATCCTCCAGTGTCACAACAGGACTCATATTGAACATTGCAAATTTCCCATAGAATCCTTCAATAATGTGTTGAACACAAAGGCAATTCAAAACATATAATCATCCATTGTATCTGTCACTCTGAACCTGGGTAAGGTGTATTTAGGACATTAGGTATATTCTCATACTTGTATGCCTCAATTTTCATTGTGCTGCTATAGTTATGAAGTAAGAAGGTATATTTTTATTGATGCAATGTTGGGTAGAAGAATGCAGGGCTCAATTTACATCAAAACGGTTTTTTGAAATAAAATGTAAGCATAAGTTTGTTAATCAAAGGTATTCAGCAAGGAATTTACCATATATTACATTTATACCCTTTATTTTTATTGATTATGAAACTTTTTTCAAATTTAGTCTTTCTAGTAAAATTTAAATAACATGGAACTCCATTTTTACCCTATTCGTACCTGCCTTTGTTTGAACTCTGAAAAATATGTTGTATATTTAACAATTGTGTAATTAGTATTTCTCTATTTTTAAAACACCACAACTTCTCCATCCCTCTGTTCTGGCTTTTATGACTAAATTCTTTAAATCCATGCCTTCTTTTTATCTCCTTCATCTTTGTGTCCCTGAGATTCCTCCCTCTGTTACCCATATTGAGGTTGCATTATCTAGTCTAAACAAGATTTAATTTTGATGAACTGTGTAAAACAGACTATGAAACAAAATATCAAAAGTAATTTCACTAAGTCCCTAAAATAGTCAAGACATAACTGAGATTTTCTGACTATTATATTGCTTTTAATATGGCCTTCGTAATATTTCCCTTTTTTTTTCACCTAATCCTGAGAAACTTGATTAGAAAATTCTTATCCCTTTCTTGTTATATATAAATATTCTCTAATCCAAAATTCCAATGCTAATTGTGCACTTTCCAAAAAGCAACCAGAATCAACAGTATTCTATTCATTTTTGACTCTAAAAAAACACATAGATTTGTTTAAATACCTATGTTTTATCTTTAAGCTTATTGGAGTATAACATTTAAAAGGTTAAGAATAAAAATAAAATTTCAGGTCTTTAATTTTAAAATAATTTGGTATTGAGAGCATTATGAGGTACTGAAGTCCTTGACAATGAAAAATTTTAAGCGGTATTGTCTTACATGAATAAAAGGAACTTGAACATCGAAAGTTGATCTGTAAGGGCACATACATTTCTTGGATTCTGGTTTATATTCTGGAAATAGGATGAAACACACACACACACAACATAACCATACCTTCAAAAATGATTTCTGTTCTCCAATTTTATTTCTGTGATTCAATTTTAAAGTAACAAGTTGCTATAGAGTCCATTCAGACTCATGGTAACCACATGTGTGTCAGAGTAAGACTTTGTTCCATAATGTTTAATGAATGATTTTTTGGAAATAGATCACCAAGCCTTCCTTTCAAGGTTCCTCTGAGTTAACCTGAAACTCCTAATTATTATTTTTTCACTTTTTATTTTGGATTGTGAAAATGTCAGTTTTCCATTCTAAAATCTATACACATTTTTCTCATACTATAGATTCATGTAATCGATGTAATGCAACCTCACTTTTCCTACTTCCTCCTGTGTTTTCTAATTTCATTCCTCCTTCTTCCCTAACCCTTCTGAATCTTTCCCTGTGTACTTCCCTAGTGTTATTGTTTTCCTTATTGAACTTATATTGTTTGACAGAAAATTGAGCCCTGGGCCTTAGCTCAGTTCCAGGCCTAAAGAGTGACTAAGGGATGATGCATAGAGTGGATTGTAATCATTGCAATGAAACAATACGATGAATGTAAAGCTGATGTTCTCCTATGTAAACTACCACCCAAATCACAATAAAACAGAAAAGTGACTAAGGACCATAGTCTCAGAGATTACACTCATCACTATCTTACCAGTAAGCCTGGTCTTCTTTTACGATCTTGAATTTTGTTCTACATTTTTCTGTAACTCTATCCAGGAGCTCTGGTAGCGTAGTGGTTATGAATCAGGCTGCTAACCCCAAGGTCGGCAGTTCAAAACTACCAGCTGTTCCATGGGAGAAAGATGAGGCTTTCTGCTCCTGTAAAAATTTACAGCCTCAGAAACCCTGTGCAGTTTCACTATGAGTCGGAACCGACTTCACGATAGGTAACAACAACAACATCCAGGACCTTCTAGTGTGATCATTTTCAGAGCACATGGTAGTGGTAGCTGTACACCAAATAATTCTGATCTCAGTGTTGTGGAGACTGAGGTTCACATGGTCCATTAGTCCACTGCATTAATTGTTTCCTTGTGTCTTTTGTTTTCTTCATACACCCTTGCTTCAGACAAGGAAAGACTTGTAGTTGTACCTTAGTGGCTGTCCATCAGTTTATAAGACCCCAGTCAATACTCACCAACCTAAGATTTAGAACATTGTCTTTGTGGATAATGTTATGCCAATTGATCTGGGTGTTCCCCAAGACTATGGTCCTGAGTCCCAATGACTCAATCCCTAAAGGTGTTTGGTTACAGCTAAGAAATGTTCATAACTTTGCATAATGTGTGTCTATGTGTCTCATAGAGACCCTACATAGAGTTTCCGAGGCTGTAAATCTTTACAGGAGCAGAAGGTCTCATCTTTCTCCTGTGGAACAACTGGTAGTTTCGCACTGCTATTGTGAAGTTAGCAGCCCAACTCATAACCACTATGCTACCTGAGCTCCTTAGAAACATTCTCTGCCAAACCTATATATATTCATGGGTATAGTTCCATTCTTTTTCCCATACCTCTTTAATGTGTGTGCCTATCTATGCTTTCACTTGTAGATGATCCATATTACTGGATTGTGTAATATAATTGTATTTACCTCTGTTATTTTTAACTCTTGTACTCCCTGCGTCTTCCAAAGGAGAATTAATAAGATTAAATTCTGGTTTCTTTGCAGAAACCACAGAAGCAAGAAGATAATGAGATGCCATACATAAAAATCTGAACGAAAAAAAAATATCACCCAAGAATCATATACCCAGCAAAACTGACCATCAGATATGATGGAAATATTAGGACATTTCTAAATAAACAGAAATTAAAAGAATTTATAATAACCAGACCAACCTTACAAAAGAACACTAAAGGGAGTTCTTTGGGCAGAGAAGCAACAGCATCACACAACAATCTGAGACAAATGTACATGGCAATCTCACCCAGAACCCAAGCCAGATACCATTATTATTGTTAAGAGCTGCCAAGTTAGTTCTGAGGCATATAGACCCAGTATCGGGTTTCTGAGGAGTGGCTGGTAAGTTTGAAATATTAATTTTGTGGTTACTAGTCCAGTGTTTGGAAGAGATCCATACTTGTGCCCATTCCAAAGAGAGGTGACCCAATGGAATGCAGAAATCATCAGACAATCTCCTAGATATCTCAAGTGAATAAAGTTTTGCTAAAGGTAATACAGAAACGGCTACAATCATACATTCACAGAGAACTTCCAGAGGTTCAAGCCAGATTCAGAAGAGGTCGTGGAACGAGAGATATCATTGCTGATATACGACGGATCTTGGCTGAAAGCAGAGAATATCAGAAAGATGTTTACCGATGTTTTATTCACTATGCAAAGACTTTTGATTGTGTGGATCATGACAAGCTATGGACAACATTGAGAAATATGAGTATTCCAGAACACTTAATTGTACTTCTGAGGAATCTGTAACTGAACCAAGAAACAGTTGTTCGAACAGAGCATGGGAACACTGAATGTTTTAGAACTGGGAAAGGTGTGTGACAAGGTTGTG
>NW_006408604.1:4796295-4798002 GCF_000296735.1 Chrysochloris asiatica
CTCCGTTGTTTGTCCCAGGGCCCTCCACTCCTAGACTGAAAGGTTAGTCACTCCCCTCTTTGCTATAAAATATCCACCTTTACATTTCCAGTCCTCACAATCAGTCCTGGTAACAATTTTCACCATTGCATCACATGAGACCCATCTGCATTTCTTTTCATCATCCCTTCCTAGACAGGTTGGGTACTATTCACTGGAGACTCCACTATCCTCTCCACTCTGTGGATCTAGGTTCCCTCTTGAAATCTTGTAAGACAGCCACTTCTTACCTTTGCATCCCTTCCTCCATTTTGGGTAGCCAATGTTCATGTTGCCCATCCCTTTCCACTCTTTATGTGAAGGGGGTAGGGATAATTCTTGTAGCTGGGAATTTTTTCCTCTTTTGAGCTACTGCAGTTATAGGTGCAGGTCCAGTTCATCTAGTTGTATCAGATGACACTATCTTTTTTTTTTTTTTCCTTTTTCCTCTTTCTTCCTCAGGTTGAGTTCTGTTCAGCCAATCATTGAAGCCAGGTCATGTGAGTATCATCTACAAGTGTGGGTGTTCTTGCGTCTGTCTGCCCTCTTCTTATCAGCTGGTCTCTTTGCTCTCCGTTCTAGTCCTCTGTGGCTGTGTCACTGACTCTGAGCCCATGGGTCCCTTGGTTCTGCCTTGCTGCTGACCGACCGAGTCTCTACCTGGGTTCGCAGTAGTCTGCAGAACGATGCAGGGATTAGTTCATCACTTCATTGTGTTCTTCGGTCACTTCCCTTTATGGGTGACGTGCATGGTCACCAACCAGAGCATGGATTTCCATTGCGTCTTACTTAGTCTTGGGAGAGGATCTGAGCTGAGAGGACCCAGCCACTTGCCTAGATGCCTTCTGGGCTAGCAACTTGCTTGTTCTTGTGGTAGCAGTCAGATTCCCCTTACTGTTCTGTATTTTTCCTGTAGGTCTTTCTTTCAAGAAGTGTCTTCTGGTTTTCTGGCTGCTCCAGGCTGGTCAGCTTGTCCTTTCAAGAGGAAAGTTTCCCATCTCTGAAGGTCTGGGTGTGGTTAGGCTTCGATCTATATTCTTATGTACTGTCGAGGCTCTTCAGGAAACCTCCTTCACTGGATACATTGTAGTCCACTTTTAGGTATTCCAATCAGTTATAGGCAGAAGACTAACTTACAAGCTTTCTATGGTGACGTCTCTGGCTATTCCTTTCTCTGCCCCTCCAGTGTCTGTTTTATAATATAATGTATGGGAAACCCAGGTTCAAAATTCAGCCTAGCATCTTAACATTATTCCCCCCTTTTCCTCATTCCAACCATATCCCAGTCTGTATCCCAGAACCCTGTTGTTCCAAGGCTGTGCCTATATCTTTTTTTACTTCTGTCCCATTTAGTTCATTCATACCTATCTAGCTGTTCTCCCGTCTGTTTTGTTCTTCCGTTCCCCTCTCCCTACTTGTATATTGTTCCCCTCCCCCACCCAAACTGTCCTGTGTCTACTCCCTACCCAATGCTCCCCCTTTCCCTCCTGCCTTTAACCCTACCCCTGCGTCCTAGCAGCCTGCTTAGAATTCACTTTAGTGGGATAGTATGGGTTCTTTTTCTTAGAATTTTAAATTAGTGGTTCTATGCAGTATTTTTCCTTTTGTGATTGACTAATTTCACTCAACATAATGTCCTTAAGGTTCATTCATGTTAGGAAGTGGCATGCAGCTTCCTTGTTATTTTTC
>NW_006408604.1:4799092-4800187 GCF_000296735.1 Chrysochloris asiatica
TAGTGTTTTGTAATTTTCTTTGTATAAGTCCTTTGTTTCTCTGGTTATGTTTATTCCTAGGTATTTCATCTTTTGTGTGGCTATTGTAAATGGAATTGTTTTCCTAATGTCTTTTTCATCATTATTGCTGTTGCTGTAGAGAAATCCAATTGATTTCTGTATATTGATCTTATACCCTGCCACATTGCTGAATCTTTCGATGAGGTCTAATAGTTTTTTTACTGAGTCTTTGGGGTTTTCTATATATAGGATCATATCATCTGCATATAAGGAGAGTTTTACTTCCTCTTTGCCAATGTGGATGCCTTTGATTTCTTTATCATGCCATATAGCTCTGGCTAACACTTCCAGCACAATATTGAATAGAAGCAGTGATAAAGGGCATCCTTGTCTGGTTCCTGTTAGCAGAGGAAAGGCTTTCAGTTTTTCTCCATTGAGTGTGATGCAGGCTCTTGGTTTTGTATATATGCTGAGGAATTTGGTTTTGATTATGTTGAGGAATTTCCCTTCAATTCCTACTTTGTTGAGTGTTTTTATCAGGAATATATGTTGGATTTTGTCAAATGCCTTTTCTGCATCAATCGATATGATCATGTGGTTCTTTTCCTTTTTCTTATTTATATTATGGATTACGCTGATCATTTTCCTGATGTTGAACCATCCTTGCATCCCTTTTATGAAACCCACTTGGTCATGATGTATTATCTTTTTGATGTACTGTTGGATTCTGTTGGCTAGGATTTTGTTGAGAATTTTTGTGTCTATGTTCATGAGGGATATTGGTCTATAGTTTTCCTTCTTAGTGATGTCCTTCTCTGGTTTTGGTATGAAGGTTATGCTTGTTTCATAAAAAGTATTAGGGAGTTTTCCATCCTCTTCTATATTCTGGAATAATTTGAGTAGAATTGGTGACAGTTTTTCTCTGAATGTTTGGTAGAACTCACCCGTGAAGCCATCTGGGCCTGGCCTTTTGTTGGTTGGGAGTTTCTTGATGATCTGGTCAATTTTTTCTTTTGTTATGGGTTTGTTCAGATTTTCTACTTCATTCTGGGTAAGTTTAGGTAGGTCATGTTTTTCTAGAAATGTATCCATCTC
>NW_006408604.1:4801630-4814914 GCF_000296735.1 Chrysochloris asiatica
CTTTCTTTGGGGTTACCTTGTAGGCTACTAGTTTTTCTCTGCATTTAGGATATTCCATTGTAACCTGTAATTTACCTGGCATCTCCACCACCTGTACTTCTGTTGCTGTGTTTGTCCCTTCTTTGACGTTGATATGTTTATGTCCTTCAGTCGATCTCTGGGTTCCCTTAAGTTTGTTGTAGTCTCATTCCGTTCTGGACTCTGCTTTCTGTTGACTGTGTTCCAGGTGGTGTTGCCGTACCTGTCACTCTCTGTTTGTCATCTGTTCTTGTTGGTTCTCCATCCCCAGAACTCCCTTTAGGATGTTTTGAAGTGCTGGGTTGGTTTTGATGAATTCCGTCAGATTCTGTTTATCCTGGAATCTTTTGATCGTGCCATCATATTTGATTGATAGTTTTGCTGGATAGATGATTCTTGGTTGACAGTTTTTTTTTTCTTGCAGGATTTTGTATATGTCTCCCCATTGCCTTCTTGCCTGCATGGTTTGTTTTGCGTAATCAGCGCTTAATCTAATTTGCTTGACTTTATAAGTTATATTTCTCTTCTCTCTGGCTGCTCTTAGTATTTTTTCTTGTCTTTGGTTTTGGAGAGCTTGATTATTATATGTCTTGGAAATTTTCTTTTGGGGTCTCTCCTTACTGGGGTATGTTGGGCTTCTTGAATGTATATTTTCTCGTATTTCAAGATGTTAGGGAAGTTTTCCTCCAGAAGCTCTTCCACTATCACTTCTGTGGATTTCCTTGATTCTTCTAGTTCCGGAATGCCCATAATTCTTACATTATTCCTCTTCATGTTATCCAGCATGTATCTTAGATTGTCTTCAGATTGTTTTATCCATTTAGCTGTTTGCTGTTCTATCTTGGCTGTACTGATGGATTTGTCTTCCACATTGCTAGTTCTGGCTTCTATCTCTTCCAGTCTGCTCCTTTCCCCTTTCAGGCTATTGTCTATTTCTGATATCTTATTATTGTTCGTCTGGACATTTTTTTGCAAGTTTTGAATTGTTTCCAGTGCTGTGTAAATCCTATTAGATTGTTCTTGCAGTATTCTGGTTACTTCTTCCTTGTTTTCCTCAACCCCTTTTCGGAGTATTTGAATTTGATTCTATATCATTCTTCTGAATTCCCTCTCAGGCAAATCCAGAACCTGCTCTTCCTCCTCTAAAATACCTTTGTCTGTCTCCAGCTCATTTGTATCTGCTGCCTTTTTCTGGTTTTGGAGATGCTTTGATAATGTTAATTGTTTCTTGTTGGGCATGATTATTCTTATTTTGTTGTAATTATTATTGCTACGATCAGGAGGTAGGCATTTCTTGTTATCTGTATTATGTATTATGTGTGGTTAGGTCTTGTCTATGTGGAGACCACAGCAGGCGAGTGCGCACGGTGAGTCGGGGGCGGGGCAAGCACTCGTGGTGTATTGGGAGCTGGTGTGTGGGGGCGTGGCCAGCTCACAGTGCGTTGGGGGGCGTGGCCAGCACGCAGTGTGTCAGAGGCGTGACCGGCACATGGAGTGTGGCAGGGACCCGGTGGCAGGGGCATGAGGTTCGCGAGGGGAATGTAATGAGGTAGCGCTTCAAGGGGGTGTAAGTTCTTTTTGTGTCATGGAATGGAAATATTTGTAATGACTAAAACATTGATTTTTATTCATTACAAAATTCTATCATGTGATCTTCAATGTCATTTCTATCACCTAAGCCATATAGTCTAACTACCAATCCCTTCTTTTTGTTTCCAACTTTTGCATTCCAATATCCAGTAGGTATTGTTGCATCCTGATTGCTTATTTGGTCAATTCCAAATTTAGAAAGTTGGTAGAATTCTTCAAATTCATAATCATTGGTTTTTATGGTTATTTCATAAATTTTAATAATAGTTGTATTAACTGGTCTTCCTTGTAGAATTATAGATATTATCCTTTCATAAACGTCATTGTTCTTCAAGATAGACTCTGAATTATTCCTTATGGAGAATACAATGGTATACCTCTTCAATTTGTAATTCCCAGTATAGCAAGCCATATGATTGTAAGTTTTAAAATAGCCAATATCACTCCATTTTTTATCACTAATGCCTAGGGTATTGATCTTTATGTGTTTTATTGTATTTTTGTCGACTTTGAATTTTCCTAGATTCATATTTTTTGCATTCCATGCTTTAATTATTAATGGATTTTTGCAGCTGTTTCTTCTCATTTTTGATTTGTGTTCCAACAGCAAGTGAAGTTCCTCAAAGCATTTTCTTTTCATGTCATCAAGGTTGACTCTACATTGAGAACGTACCTCTTCCCCAGTAGTATTTTGAATGTCTTCCAACCTTAGGGGCTTATTTTCTAGCACTATATCAGACAATTTTCTGCTGCTATTCAATAGGTTTTCAGTGGCTACCCCCTAAAAACTGTACTATCTATTCCATTTTCCTAGTCTGTGCTTATTCTAGAAACTCTGCCTAAAGCTGTCAACCACAGGTGATTATATTTGTATTTGAATCACCCATGGCGTAGCTTCCAGCAGCACATCAACATGCAAGTATTAAAGTATGACACACTGACAAATGTGTGGGGTCATTAGCCATTGTTGCTGTTGTTGAGTTTATTCTGACTCTGTATAGCCATTAAGGTCATTAGCTATTAAGTGTTGTTGAGTCAGTTCTGACTCTGTATAGGGTTTCTGTATAGGGTTCCTAAGGAATAAATGGTGGGTTTGAACTGACAACCTGTAATAAGCAGTCCAGTGCTTATCCTGCAGAACTACACCAGAAATCACTACTAGACATATATTAATATGAGTAAAGGGAAAGGCAATGTTCAGTTAGGGAAAGGTTAACATAACATGACCAAGGTAAAGGAAGATACTGGGAGATATAAAAGAATACAATGACCAGTATTGTATACACAATCCTCTAATAACAGTAATAACAAAAATAATTAACAGGTGAATATATTGGTAGATATTGAAGGTGAACACATATGGAATGATAGGGGAGTATACCACAAATACATATATAAATTTGTCAAGGGTAATTCTTTGTACGTGTTTACACATGCTGCAAATATATCTATGTATATAACAGAGCATACAGGGGACAAAGGTATGAAAATTTCTTGTATATAACCAAATACTTTGAGGGATTGATTCACTGATTTTAGGGGCTAGCATCATAGTTTCAGTGGACATCTAGATCACATGGCAGAATATGGTTCATGAAGACAATGTACTACATCCTACTTTGTTGAGCAGTTGTTGTTGTTGTGAAGTGCCGTTGAGTCCATGCTGACCCATAGGGACCCTGTATAGGTTTTCTGAGGAGCAGCTGGTGAGCTTGTTGAGCAGTACTAGGGTCTTAAAAGTTTTCAAGCAGTTATCTTTTGCTTATTTTTTTTTACTGTGTTATCTTGTTTAACTCTCCAAATTACCCTGTCTTGAGCAGTTCTGGTATGGTGCTATGAGATAAGCAATCGACCACAAGATCAGGTTGAGTCACAAGATTGGTGACTCAAACTCACCAGCCGTTCCTTGGAAACCTTATACAGAGTCACTATAAGTTGGAACAGACTCGACAGCACTTAACAACAACAATCCTGCCTTGAAGGTGTGGGATAACACTGATGATGAAAGGGGCTAAGTAACTTGCCCAAGTTCACACAGTTAGCTGTGTATTGCAGAACTATCAACCTTCAAGAGCACATCAACTTTACGGAGAAGTACATTTCTTCAGGATCCAGTGTCTCCACTCAGCTTCTAAGACATTGAAGCTGGTATCCTCTTCATGACCTTTGACCTGATTTAGAGCGAATGCTAATTTTAAGTGATATCTGGTTTTTAGCCCTCCAGTGAACCTCTTCTGATTCCAAGTTGAAAGTCTGCTTTTGCTTTTTGGCTCTTTACTTTATTTTATTTTATTTTTTTTTATTGTGGTTTAGGTGAAAGGCAAGCAGTTTTGTTTTGTTTTGTTTTTGATGTGTGGGGTGTGGGTTTATTGCTAGACCCTCAATTTTTTTTTTTATCCCCATCTCCTTTATTTTGAGGTTTTTCTTTATTGTGAATTGAATAAAGTTTACAGGACAATCAGTTTTACATTCAACAAAACCAACACCTTGTTTAATTACAATGATTATAATTCCCTCCATGTACCATCAGTTAACAGTATTTCTCTCTATTCACTTTAGCTTTTAAAAAATAACAACACAAACTCTCAGGCATATATAATAATTTACACCTCCAAAGAGCACATTCTGCAAGATTGCCTCCTGGACACTGGCTCTTAGTCGCTCTCTTCCCATAAATCTGGAGTACTCAGCTGCTCCCTCTCCATGTCCCCATTGCTGCCTCTGTCTCTGGTGTCGCTACTTCTCTGGATAAGGTCCCACAAACTGCTTGTGCTCTTCTCCCTTGATGGTCTTAGGGTCCTTGGTTTCTGTACTGTAAGATTGACCACTCCTTGTTTTGTTAAAAACTTCTGCCTTTACAATGTGACAGTCACAATTAGTCATGATAACAATCATTCACTATTGAATCATACAAATCTTATCCCCATCTCTTTTAACCAGACCCATTGAGACAAGATGAAAACTATTCAATGGGGACTTCCCCCCCCCATTCTTAAATTAAACTCCCTCTTGAAACCTTGTAAGCCAGTCACTTCGTGTGTTTATCACCCCCTCATTTTAGGTAGCCAGTGTCTAAGTTGCCCATCCCTATCAACCCTGTGTACAGATGGGATAGTATTGATACTTGATGTGAAGGCTCCTTCCCTCTCTGTTGGTATTTAAAGTTACCACCTCCATGAGTATAGGTCAGGTTCATCAAATTATAGCAATTTCCTCTTGTTTCCTTTATCAAAAAAAAATTTTTTTGTTTTTTTGTACTCTTCCTCTAGTTGGGTTCTGATTATTAAGCCATCGAGGCTAGGTCAAATGGGTACTGTCTGCACGTTTGGGTGTTCTTGTGCATCTCCCCTCACTTCATATTAGCTGGAAGCTTCATTTTCAGCTCTAGCCCTCTTTTGCTATGTCCTTATCCATGTTCCAAGTGTCCCCAGGTCTCACCACACTTTGAACCAACCAGCCCTTCCTCTTCACTATCTCATCTCCAGGTCAACAAAGGTCAATGGACTGTGGTTTTACTCAGCCCATTTCTTCATTGTTGCCTTTCCCTCTCTTCCATTCACCAGTAGACCAATGTGGTTGCCAGCAAGCTTACATGTCTGTTCATATGTTTCCTTTGAGTTTCAGTCTTAGAGGGGAGTTTGTCCTGAAGGAACTTGATTGCTTGTCTTGATGGCTTCCTGGAGAAGAGCTTGCTTACTGTTGTAGTAGCCAGTCATGCTGACATTATTGTTTTGGGTTTTTGTTGATGATCTTTCTTTGAAGTTGTATCTTCTTTCACTCTAGCTGTTCCAGGCTGGTCTGCTTGTCCTTGCTAGTAGGAATGTCCCAATTCAGAAGGTTCTGAATGGGACTCAGGATTCCATCTGAGGTCCTATATTCTGCAAAGGCTTTGCAAGAGGCCTATTTCACTGGACAAGTTCTTGAACCCATTTTAGATATTCCAATCAGTTACAGGCTGAAGATGGGCTTACAAGTTTTCTGTAATTCTGTTTCCCAACACTCCTTTCTATCCCACTCAATTGTCTATTTTATAATAGTAGACAAGGGAAACCAATATTCATAAGATAGTCAAGCATTTTAGTATTATTTCCCCTCTTCAAACTATGCCTAGATCCCTGTATCACAGAGCCCTGTTGTTCCAGGATTGAGCATGAATCACTATTTACCTATGTTCCATTCTGGCCATATAAACTTTTCTCAGTGTTCCCCTATTTATCTTGTTCTTCCACCTCTTTCCCCTTCTTGTATTGCCCTCCCCAACACCCAAACTAACCCCCTCAACTGCAATGTTGTGATTACCTTATATTCCATTAATTCTTCCCTCCATTTAAGACAGTCTATTTTATCCTGTAACCTACCTGAAATTCTCACCACCTGGATCTTTGTTCCTCTGTGCTTACCTTCTTTCACCTTGGAATTGTTTGATTATAGATTGACCTCCCAGAGGCTCTGTTCTTATAATTTTATTCTGTTCTTGACTCTTCCATTTGTTGATTGAGTTCAGGGTGATGTTGCCACATATGTCATTCTCTGATTGTTGTCTGTTCTTGTTGGTTCTTAGTTCACAGAACTCCGTTTAGGATGTTTTTCATAGCAGTGTTGGCTTTGGCAACATTCCTTAGCTTCTGTTTATCCTGGAGTGTTTTGATTACCCCGTCATATTTGATTGACAGCTTTGCTGGGTAGAGAATTCTTGGTCAGAAGGTTTTTTTTCTTTCAGGGTTTTATATGTGTCTCCCCATTACCTTCTTGGCTGCATGGTTTCTGTTGAGAAATCTGACCTTAATCTGATTTGTTTGCCTTTGTATGTTACACTTATCGTTTCCCTAGCTGCTTTCAGGATTCTGTCCTTATATTTGATTTTGGAGAGCTTGATTATTATATGTCTTGGTGATTTTCTTTTAGGGTCTATCCTTCCTAGGGTTCATTGAGCTTCTTGAATGCTTATCTTTTAGATTTTCAAGATGTTAGGAAAAATTTCATCCAGCATCTCTCCAAATATTGGCTCTGTGGACTTGTGTGATTCTTCCTGTTCTGGAAAGCTGTTAATTCTTAAATTATTCCTCTTCATGTTGTCCAACATGAATCTTAGGCCTCCTTCAGATGTTTTTTATCCTTTTTTGTGCTTGCTCTTCTATCTTAGTAGGGTTAAGAGATTTTTCTTCTAGCTCACTAGTTCTGGCTTATATTTCTTCAATTCTAATCCTTTGCCCTTTCAGTGAATTGTCCACTTCTGATATTTTATTATTAATCATTTGGACCTCTTTCTGTAGGTTTTGAATTGTTTCCAATGCTGTGTCTATTTTATTTCATTGTTCCTGTAGCACTTTCTTGACTTTTTCCTTATTTTTCTCAACTCCATTGTATAGTGTTTTGACACATTTTATAATCATGTTTCTGAATTCATTTTCAGGCATTTCCAAAGCCTTCTTATCTTCCAGTATGGATTTAAGGTTTACTTCCAGCTCGTTTGTCTCAGTCACTTTATCTCGTTTCTGGACATGCATTGATATAGTCATCTGTTTCTGTTTTTTGGTCAGCAGTTAGCTGTGGCCTTAATACTTAGAGGAGTGTGTAATTTGGTATCTTTTATGCTTTCTGGTTGTGCTCAGGTAGATGAGATCAAGAGATTGGCTTCCCTTTTCATTCTTCTTCCTGAGAAATTTCAAGATGCCACTGTTGGTCCTTGTGATGTAACTCAGGATTTAATTTTCAGCCTATTTCCTTTTGAGTCTGACTGTCCCGCTCCACAATCCCCACTCAGGTCTTTTCCCTAATGATAAACAGTTCAGGGCTGGCTGTGGCCATTTTTCACTACCGTTTGGTTTTAAATGGAAACTGTCACTTTAAATTTTGAGGAGATCTGTGGGCATGCGTAGTATTACTCTCCAGGGGTGGGGGTAGGGCATCCACTCACCCCGGCGCCTCTAGTCACCAGAATGGAGGTGTGCAGCCAGCGAGAGACCAATGAAGAGATAACAACAACAACAAAAAAGAGTGTACACATTTTAATCCCTGAGGTGCTGTCAGGCATCTGTGGCTCCTCTGATCCTTCCCCCACTTGGTCTCACCCAAGATGGTGGCTCCAGGAGCAGCTGAGCATCTTGGATTAGAAAGCAATGGATTTCTTGCTTCTGCTACAAATTCCCCTATCTGTAAGCCTTCTAACTTTCTAAATATTCCTTTGTATGTGGTTCAGAGATCTGGCACCATCCCCTGAGCCTACTTGGTCTGGTATTCTATGTTGTTGCTGATGAAGCTCCTCACTGCATGTCTACCCAATCTGCCATCTTGTTCGTTCTCCTGTCAAGCAGTTATCTTAATGCAACTTTTATCTTCCCTATCCAGAGCAAAGAAGAATGAAGAAAATCAAAGACTCAGGGAAAAATTAGTACAAACAACAAGTGGTGCAAGTGTGACTGAGAATATCAGAACCATATGGTGCCTAACTACCACTCCCAACAACTCTGATAGTGATCACAAAAGAAGTTTCTGGATTGACTATAAAAAAATGTAGAATGCATTTCAAAATCAGAAGAAAGACCAGACTTATTGGTTGAACAGTGGCTGCAGTAACTCCCAGGACTTTGGATTTTAGACACCTTTCAAACCTGTAACTCAGTTCAACCCTTGTGATTACCTTTCAGCCAAACAGCAGACAGGTCTGTTGAATGATAATACTTATGAGGAATGTACTACTCAGAACAATCAACTGTAAGAGAGCAGAAGGCAGCATTTGCTCAAAATCAAAGTTCAGAAGGGGTAAGAAAGAAGGACAAATGTAAACAGGGAACCAGGAGGGAAGTGGGAAGAGCATTGTTACACTGAGGAAATTGCAACTAATGAAACAAAGCAAAATGTGTGTAAATTGTTGAATAGGAAAATACTGTGCCAGGCAAATTTTCATCCAAACCACAATAGAATGTTCAAAATAAAGGTTGTGTACTATATGAGTCATTTTATAAGATATTCTTGAAATGATAAGATTACAGATGTGAAAAACAGATCAGTGTTTTACAGGGACTAGAGAGGGAGGGCAGGCATAGCATAAGAGATTCCTCTATGCTGATGGGTCAGCTCTATAGACTGTATGTGGTGAAAGTTAAACACAAATTTATATAAGACACAAAATGTCATAGAATTATACACATCGATGTACCATAAGGAAGGAAGGAAAGAAGGAAGGAGAGAAGGGGGGGAGGAAGAAGCAAACAAAAGAAGGAAAGGCAGTAGGAACAAGAGAAGGAATGAATGGAGGCAATGTGGGAGGGGGGGGGGAAAGAAGGGAAGGAAAAATGGAATATGAATAATATGAAAAAACTGAGGAATGCAAATATGTGTATAGACTAGTGCTATTTGAGATTTTCTGGTTTTGATAGTAGATTGTTATGTAACATATCACCATGGGAGGACTACAGTAAGGAAAACACAGGATGTCTTTGTATTGCTGTTCATTACTTTTTGTGGTTTGGAGTCCTGGTGTGGCACTGTAAGTAAATGTGCTGGACTGCAAAGTCAGCACAAGGTCAGCTGCTCAAGCTCAGTAACCATACCTTGGAAACCATATACAGGGTTGCTATGAGGAATTGACACTAAGGCACTTAACAATAACATAATTAATTTGGCAATGCGGTGGCTCTATAGGTAAGCACTGAACTGTAAATCACATAGTCATGGTTCCATCCTACCAGCTGCTCTTAGGGAGAAAGATGAGGCTTTCTACTTCTGTAAAGGTTTAAAAAGCCTTGTAAACCCTCTCCATGGCCTCTGTGAGTCAGAATCGGCTTGAGGGTACTTAACAACAATAACTAATTAAAAATAAAATATTTGAAAAAAAGCACAGGTTTCAGCTGCTATCTCAAGTTTTTTATTCTTTCTTATTTATTTATTTATTCACAATTACACAACAGGACCAGTAGTCTTCATTTTTATATGCTAAAATGATGTCCATGGTCACAAAACAAAGTAAATGATTAAACCTAGATATAAATCTAGAGTTTATAATTCCAAACAATGCACTATTAATTTGCTCAGCATATATTTATTGAATATCTACAATATGTGCGAGATATCTTCTAGAGATAGTACAGATAGAGCTTTTGTCCTCATAGAATCTTTCTTCTCTTGGAAGAAATCAGACAAAAAAAGTCAGCTAGTTTATGGTATAATTTCAGATAAAAATGATAAAAAAAAAAATAAAATATACTATGATTGAGAAAACTAACCGGTATAAATTGGGATTACTTTAAATAGAGTGATGAGAAAATTAGCATTTGAGCAAACAGTTAAATTGTAAGAACACAGAAATATAAAGACTTTTAAATACAGTGTTTTAGAAAGGTGATACATTAAGAGGAAAATTTGTTATTATTTTTTAATCTTGACTGTATTTTGTGTTTTATTGGACATAGAAAGACTGCTCAGGAAAATAGGCATGGGTTTGCTAAAGACCCTAAGTTAAAAAAATTTTTTTTCTACTTTCAGGGCTTCATCTTTTGACCATTATGTATACCAAGGGATATAAAGAACGGACACAAGGCTTGCAAGACTACTGCAATAGTTTAGAAGAAAGAGTACATAAGCAGTCCTGGTGTGATGCTGTAGGATAAACACTGAATAATAAATACTGGACTACTAACAGCAAGGCTGGCTGTGCATATCTAGGGGTGCTGTTATTGCTGCTATTAAGGGTCATCAAGTCGGTTAGACTCTTAGCGACACTGTATAGAGTTTCCCAGGTGCTTCTGGTTCAAACTGACTTTGTGGTCTAGTGTTCATCCTACTGTGCCATACCATATACATATATATGCATATAACTATTATTTTTGTTATTGTTATGTGCCATGGAGTTGGTTCTGACTCATAGCGACCCTGCACAGGGTTTCCAAGGCTGTACATCTTTATGGGAGCAGAAAGCCTCATCTTTCTCCCACGGAACAGCTGATAGTTTCAAACTGCTGACCTTGTGGCTCGCAGCCCGATTCATAACCACTACGCTACCAGAGCTCCTTCAATTTAGGCTTTAGCAATGTCGAGTTCTCAAAATCCCTTTTTATGCCTTTTGTTAACCAAAGGAAGTTATAAGGTCAAACCAGATTGAATGAAAAGATTCCACCTTATAGTGTACAGAGAGTTTCCCAATACCCCTAACTAGTATTCACAATTGTTAACATCTTACATTACCTTAGTACATTTGTCACAATTAGGAATCAGCACTGGAAGATTATTAGGAATTAAGTACTTTATTTGGATTTCATTTAGTTTGTTCCTAATATTCCTTTCTGTTCCAGGATACTATCTCTGGTACCATATGTATTCTGTGAAGAGGCAAATTCTTTAACTTACACTTTATATTTGTAGTCTCTCATATAAGGTATTTTAAGTCTTCTTCACTTTCAGCAAGCAAGGTTGTATCATCTGCATATCACAGATTGTTAATGAGTCTTCTTCCAATCCTGATGCCACGTTTTTCTTCATATAAATCAGCTTCTCAGATTATTTGCTAAGCATACTGGTTGAATAAGTATGTTGAAAGAATACATCCCTGGCATACACCTTTCTTAATTTTAAACCATTCAGTGTTCCCATGTTCCGTTTGAACAACTGTCTCTTGGCCCATGTACAGATTCCACATGAGCACAATTAATTGTTCTGAAATACTCATACTTTGTAATGTTGTCCATAGTTTGTCATGATCCACACAATTGAAAGCCTTTGTGTAGTCAATAAAGCATAGATAAACATCTTTCTGATATTCTCTGCTTTCAGCCAGGAACCATCGGGCATCAGCAATGGTAACCCTCATTCCATGGCCTCTTCTGCATCTGGTTTGAACCTCTGGATGTTCTCTGTCAATGTATGTTTGCAGCAAACATTGAAAGTGAAGAAGACTTAAAATATTTACTGATGAAGATCACAGAGCACAGCCTTTGGAATGGATTGCATCTCAATGTAAAGAAAACAAAACTCCACACCACTGGACCAATAAACATCCATTTATCAATAGAGAAAACATTGCAGTAGTCAAAGACTTTATTATTTTTGGAAAACTACCAACACTCGCGGAAGCAGCAGTCAAGAAATCAAATGACGTATTGCATTAGGCAAATCTGCTGCACAAGACCTTTTTAAAGTGTTGAAGAGCAGAGATGTCAACTTGAAGACTAAGGTGCACCTGACCCAAGTATTGCATGCAAAAGCTGGACAGTGAATAAGGAAGACTGTAGAATGATTGATGCTTTTCTTTTGAGTTATGGTGTTGGAAGAGAATATTTAAAGAGCCATGGGCTGCCAAAAGAACCAATAGATCCATTTTGGAAGAAGAGCAGCCAGAGTGCTCCTTGGGGGCCAAGATGGCCAAACTTCGTCTCTCATACTTTGGACATATTGTCAGGAGGGACCAGTCACTAGAGAAGGATATCATGTTTGGTAAGGTGGAGGGTCAGAGAAAAAGAGGAAGGCCCCCAGTAAGATGGATTGACAAAGTGGTAGCATTAATGGGCTCAAGCATGACAGCAATAGTGAGGGTGGCCCAGGATCAGACAGTGTTTCATTCTGCTGTGCATAAGGTCACTATGAGTCAGTTCCAACACAACAGCACCTAACAACAACAAAAGTTTAGGGTATGGTAGTTTATAAGAACTTAATTTTTTAAAAAATTGACCTATCAGATAAATCAATTATTTCAGTCTTTCTTCAGATACTTTACAATTTGAGAGTGCTTAAACTATGTCTTTCAAATTCAAGTAGTCACAGAACAAATACACTTGTTGGTAATCATATCTTATCTAGAGAACATGGATGCTATAAGAGATACCTTAGAAGAAAGACCTGGCAATCTAATTTTTTTTTAATGTTTTATTGTGAATTATGTGATAGTTTACATGGGAGAACATTAGTTTTACATTCATCTTACCGTATATTGTTTCACTGCTATGATTACAATCCCCTCCATGCATCATCAACCAACCAAAGGGTTGGTTGAAGCCTGACCCCCGGTCATCAGCACACAGCCCCTCTCCCTCTCTGGGTTTAAAATCCCCAACTGCTCCAACTCTCCACTTCATCATCTCTGTCTCCATCTCTGGCATCACTGCTTCTCTGGGCAGGGTACCGCTCTCTGCTCTTCTCCCTTGATGGTCCCAGGGACCTCTGATCCAAGACTACTAAGTTAATTACTCCCTTTCTTGCTAAAAAATGTCTAACTTTACATTTCCAACCCTCACAATCAGTCCTGATAACAAGTATTCACTATTGTGTCACAAGAAACCTATCCGTATTTCCTTTCATCAGCCCCACCTAGACAGATTGGATACTACTCAGTGGAGATTCCACTTTCCTCCATGCCCTCTGGATCTAGGTTCCCTCTTGAAAGCTTGTAAGCCAGTCACTTCTTCCCTCCCTTCACCCTACTTTGGGTAGCCAATGTCCAAGTTGCCCATCTATTCTGTGTATGGAGGGGATGGGAATGATCCTTGCTGTAAAATTCTGTTCCATCTTTTGAGCTACTGCATCCATAAGCGTATGTCAATTTCATCAAATTGTATCAGATTACTCATTTTTTTCTCTTCTTTTTTCTTCTAGTTGACCTCTGATCATCCAGTCATTGAAGCCAGGTCAAGTGGGTACTATCTGCAAGTGTGGGTGTTCTTGTGCATGTGCCCTCTCTTCTTATCA
>NW_006408604.1:4816090-4819083 GCF_000296735.1 Chrysochloris asiatica
ATCCAGAGAGCATGGAGCAAGATAGAATCTCCACTGAGTAGTATCCAATCTGTCTAGGCAGGACTGATTAAAGGAAATGCAGATAGGTCTCTTGTGATGCAAGGGTGAATAATTGATACCAGGACTGATTGTGAAGGTTGTAAATGTAAAAGTAGGCATTTTGTGGCAAGGAGGGGAGAGATTGACCTTGCAGGCAGGGAGCAGAGGTCCCTGGAACAATGATGGAAGAAGAATGGAGAGCGGAACCCTATTCAGAGAGGCAGAGATCACAGAGATAGAGGCAGAGATGATGGCGTGGAGAGATGGAGGAGCTGGGGACTCAGGACCCAGGGAGGAAGAGGGGCTGTGTGATGATGACCGGGGGAGGTAGAGTGAGAAGGGAGGGAAAGCAGGCTTATAGGATGTACCCTTTCATTGATTGGTGATACGTGGAGGGGATTGTAACCATGGCAATGAAACAATATATAATAAGATAAATATAAAACTAATGTTCTCCCATGTAAACTGTCACATAATTTACGATAAAACTTAAAAAAAAAAAAAAAAAGACAGCCAAGCATCTTGACATTATTTCCCCCCTTTTCCCCATTCCAACCAAGTCTCAATCCCTGTATCCCAGAGTCCTGTTGTTCCAAGGTTGTGCATACAGCATTATTTAACTTTGTCCTACTTAGCACATGCAAACCTGCCTAATTGTTTTCCCATCCACATTGTTCCTCCATTCCTCTCCCCTTCTTGTATATTGACCCACTCCCAAGCACCCAACCTATCTTGTGTCTATTCCCTGCTCTGTGCTCCACCTTCCCCTCCCTCCCCTCAGCCCACCCCCCACATTCAAGCAACCAGCAAAGAATCCATCCCCCCCTTTAGTATGGGTTCTCTTTCTTAGTCTTTTGTAGTACTGGTCCTATGTAGCATTTCTTCTTTTGTGAATGACTAATTTCACTCAACATAATGTCCTCAAGGCTCATCCATGTTATGTTTTGGCTTGCAGATTCCTTGTTATTCTTCAAGGTAGCATAATATTCCATTGTGTGTATGTACCACAGTTTGTTTATCCATTCTTCAGTTGATGGGCACTTAGGCTGTCTCCATCTTTTTACTATTATAAATAGAGCTGCTATGAACATTGGTGTACATATATCTACTCTGACACACATCCAGACTCCACGAGTATCAGTTGACATGGCAGCAACTGGTATATTAAGTGTTTAAATTTATTTTCTTTGTTTATTAATCTATATGACTATTAACATTACACTAAACCAAGCAGAAACTTTTATCTAGATGTGTACATGTGTGTGTATTTCTCTTGGATTTCCCCTTTAGCTTCTTTTTGGTTAGCTGTAATTAAGGAATTAATTCACGAGAAGTAAACTCACTTCTTACTGTTTGTGCCAATATACCATTTTAATTTTTATTCTTTTAGTTATATTTCTTCCACTCCATTCCTACAACTACAAATTAGAAAGGTGAAAGTTTAATAAACACTTAACCATCCCGTTATTCAGTATAATTCAGAACTTTAAGCTGCATTGGGCTCAGTACTTGCTAGTTTGAAAAGACAGAGAGAGAAGGAGGAGGAAGAAGAAATCAATTTTGCTTTCCAACACTGGGATGATGATTTTCAGTAGTGCCTAAGAACTAAGAGGGAAAAAGTGATTGATAAGGTAATTAAATGATAAAAAGTATCAGGCAAGGATGCAGAAAAAGTACAAATGAGGAAAATGATCAAGTGTGCTTGATCTAAAAAAATTACAGTTTCAAATCATATAAATTATAATTCGTGAAGCAGAAAAAGAACTCTGTTTTCTGCCTATAATTTTTTCAAAAGCTTTTCTTTTTCTTTTATTCTTTTTTTTTCAAAGGCAACCACTCTGGGTATACTTTCTCTTCCACTAATTTTTCTTTTCCTCCTATAAGTGTCATGGGCTTGAAGCAAGGCATTTACTTTATCATCCATGTCATTTTTCTAGTTAAATTTATACCTTTTGTCCAGGAATTTTTAAAAAATTAATAATTATCAACTTTCCTTGTTTTTCATAATCTTTCTGGAATTTTTATAAATAGCATGGCTATCAACTACTTTAAGATGGGTAACTGTAAAGTACATACATACTAAGCAAAATATTAATAATTGTTATATATTATTATAGGTTATGGGCATTGATGCAATATTTCATATTCAGGTGAATTAAAGACTTTAAAGTTATAATAAAGTACTTTATACTATAGACCTTAGTGTCTAAATTACTGATAGCAAATGATCCCTTAGTGAAATGTGTTTCATTTTTCAAGCTATTAGAGCACAACTTAAATTTATTTTGAAGGAACAATATGGACATTAGCAAATGGAACTAAGGAAATTAACTTAATCACTAAATGCACAACCAATTTCAGTAGCATTATTAGTGACATATGGATACCAGTAACATTATTAGTGTTGTTTTAAGTGGCTAATTTTGTAGTAATTTATTGTGCAGCAACAGAAAACTAATACAGATGATTATTTCTGTAAGCTCCAAGTATCTACTTGATTCTGAACTCATATAATTCTATGCTTTCATCTTATAGTCTTGGATGGATTTCCTTCTTACATGTATTTAAGGATAAAACATTATACATTTTTCAGTTTCTTTTTTGCCTCGTCCAATGTACACTTCACCCTCATCCCCTTTTTACTCTTCATATCTATCTAATAAAAGCCTGTAGTGCACATAGTAGCTTAATGATGTCCTTAAAACCCCATTGTGTGCCAGTACATTTGGAACACTTTTCTTCTAAATATGAGCAAGGGAATAGATACATAAGCTCTACTTGTAAGTGGAAGCCATCTTGCAACCCAAAAGAAACCATCTTAAAATGAAACAAACATAGATGAGAGACAGAAAAATCTTGTATCCTGAAGATCTCATTGAGCTGCTTATCACATTTCACCTACAGAATTTGTTACCCCCTGGACTTCAGTTATATAAGACGTTGTTGTTGTTGTT
>NW_006408604.1:4820083-4821319 GCF_000296735.1 Chrysochloris asiatica
CCTAACAACAACAACCATGAGAGGAATAGACAGAGACACAAAGAGAAACAGCCTAAACATCAAAACACTTCTTCAGTTTGTGATGCAAATGGGTCAATGCATTTGCTAAGATGCTAACCCCAAAGTGGGTGATTTAAGTCGGCTCAAAGGAATCTGAGATAAAATGTCTGGCAATCTACTTCTGAAAAATCATCTATTGAATACTCTGTGGAGCACAATTTTAATCTGATTCATATGAGGTGGTTCTTAGTCCCAGCTGATTGATACAACTGATAAAAGCAATTTGTCAGCTTGATTTTGCCTTCTTTAGGCACACAAGAACCAGTATGAGCAAACAAAGAAATAACACAAAGTGATTGATTTCAATTCACTCAGATCCAGCTCCTGTAACAAGGGGATGGTGAGTTGACCTTCATGTAAAGTATATGCTGTATAGAGAACACACAGACTGCACTGTATTTCAAAATAGGTCTTGAAATTATTTTTTTGATGATGAATAGGATGCCATTCTTCTATGATTTGTCATTCCAGGCAAAGTAATCTGTATGATTGTAAGAATCAAAATGGCCAAAACCTGTCCATTTCAGTTCACTAATGCCTAAGATATGAAACACTCATGTGTTTCATTTCATTTTTGATGACTTCCAATTTTCATAGATTCATATTCTGTACATTCCAGGTTCCGATTATTGATGGAAATTTGCATTGCTTTCTTCACAATTTGAATTGTGCCCCATCAGTAAAATGAAGGTCCCCAAAACTTTGCTCTATTCACATCAGTAAGGTCAACTCTACTTTGAGGAGACAGCCCTTCCCCAGTCATACTTAGAGTATCTTCCAACCTGAGGGCCTTAAGATCTGACACTATATCTGACAATGTTCTATTGCTATTCATAATATTTTCAGTAGTATACCTTTTGGAAGTTATTTCCCTTTCTTCCTAGTCTGCCATTTTCTGGAAACTCCACTGATAATCTGTCCACCATGCATGACAGCTGGTATTTAAAATACTGAAAGTATAGCGTCACACACAAACCACCACAATTGACAAACTGAAGCCAGGTTTGTTGTTGTTGTGATGTACCCTGGAGTCTGTTCCAACTCACAGCGACCCTGTATAGGATTTCCGAGGCTGTAAATCTTTACGGGAGCAGAAAGCCTCATCTTTCTCCTGTGGAACAACTGGTAGTTTCGAACTGCTGACCGTGAGGTTTGCAGCTCAATTCATAACCACTA
>NW_006408604.1:4823689-4825253 GCF_000296735.1 Chrysochloris asiatica
TCCTGGAACAGCTGAGTGTCTTGATCCAGAATACAATGGATTTCTGGATTCCCTTCAAATTCCCCAGCTGTAAACCCTCCAATCCTCCAAACATAGCTTTATATTTGTTTCAGAGTTCCAACACTATCTTGTGATCCCGGTGTTCCATGTTGTTGTTGACCGAGCTCTGACGAAATTTAGGATTTAATTTTTGGCTTATTTCCTTTTTTTTTGGTCTGCTTGTCCTGCCCCACAATCCCCATTCAGGCCTTTTTTCTAGTGGTAAACAGGTCAGCGCCGGCTGTGGCCCAGAGCTCCTTTAGGATGTGCTAAAACAGTTGACTGGGCAACTTGTCCTATGTTTTTCAAAATAGAAGTTAATTTTTTTGATATGTTAAAAAATTAAAAGGCCAATTATGATGAACCTTGGGGTGAAATAACATTTATGCAAAACTGATATAAGCAAACATAATAGAGCTTACTTGAAAAGTCAATGATTAAATTTTTCAACATGCTTTTCTTCAAAACATGATGATGCTTTCTGCTCCCCGCAAAATTTACAGCCTTGGAAGCCCTGTGCAGCATTGCTATGAATCAGACTGGCTAGAAGTCACTTAACAACAACACAACACATTCAAAACATTGTCCCTAAATGAAATAGCACAGTATCAGAAAATTACACCAAGGTAACTAGGCAAAGGTTGAAAGTCTAGCTCTGTTACTTCAAGATGACTTTAAACTGATAATGAAACCTCTCTTATTTTGTATCTTCAGTTATAAACTGGAAATAATATTTAACTCATAAGTGTTTTTAAGTTAAATGATATAATAAATGTTAAAATATATTATTTAAATTCTGGAAGTAGGTTTTGGATAAATATCTGTAATATTTGAAACACAATGTTGGATTCTACAGACATTTGGGTCCTTCATTCTTGTATGTAGAAACCATCTGTTTTATTTCCAAATAGAGTCAAGCATAAAAAAGTCAAATCTGTTTGAAAATATTCCATCTAAAGTATTTTTCGATTTATTCAACTTTTGTGCTGTCTCATAATTGAATGTATTGCCTTTTAATACTAAGAACTTACTCTGTATTGACATATCAATTATTACTTTTGCAAAATTGATTTTTTTTCTTAATTGCCACAGAATATACTGAATAGTCTAATATGCTTAAATACTCCATTTTCTTAAATAATTTGATTTATGTCAGAATGAGGGGAGATATATTTCATTTTCATAACATTTAAAAATAGCATAATATATGCAAGAATTTTGCATGTTATACATAATAGTTTATTATATATTATATACAGCATTTCAAAACAGAATATAAACAGCTTTAAACATGCTCTGATCATCTCCTAGATTTTGCGCTTTCCTTGACAAAGCAATATTCTGAATTATATGACTATTATTTCCTGCTTTCTTTAGTTTTTCATATTGTTGTTAAGTGCCGTTGAGTTGGTCCCAACTCATAGCAACCCTAGGGTTGCAAAGGAGCAGCTGGTGGGTTTGAACCACCACCTTTGGTTAGCAGTTCAGTGCTTATCCTACAATGCCACACACACACACACACACA
>NW_006408604.1:4826718-4828089 GCF_000296735.1 Chrysochloris asiatica
CATCTTAACATTATTTCCCCCCTTTTTGTCTTCTCCAGCCATGTCGCAATCCCTGTGTCCGAGAACCCTGTTGTTCCAAGTTTGTGCATGCATCATTATTTACTTTTGTTCCACTTAGCCCATGCAAACATGCCTAATTGTTTTCCCATCTGCCTTGTTCTTCCATTCCCCTCACCCTTCTTGTGTAATGCACCCTCTTAGGACCCAAAATATCCTGTATCTATTCCCTGCTGTGTGATCCACCTTTCCATCCCTCCCCTCACCCCATTCCGTGGCAGGTCTGCTTCCCTACTTGGTCTTGCCATTTTGTCTCTCCCAATTGTCGGCTCTGGGCTTCCAAGCCTGGCAAATTCTGAAGTTTGAGATTTCTTACTTCTGCTACAAGTTCCACTAACTATAAGCCTTCAAACTTTTTAAATATTCCTACCTATGTGGCTCAGAGTTTTGGAGCTCTTCCCTGAACCTGCTTCGCCTGGTATGCTGTGGTATTGCTGACTGAGAACTTAACTGCACCTCTATCCTATCCACCATCAAGCCTGGCCCAGACACATAAATTTTTGTTTTGCATCCTTTGAACATTGTATGTGAATGAAATAATACTGAAGACACTATTTAGTAAGAAAATTTCATTATACTTAATAGATTATTTTAAAAATAGTCTTGCTGATGCTACAGTTGATTCATCGTCACTATTTTGTGTAATACTCTGTTGTATTCCAGTACTGCTATATTTTTATTATTTAGCTTATTGAGAGTAGTCATAGTGTGGTGTTGTAGGATAAGAACTGGACTGCTAACCACAAGTTTGGAAGTTCAAACTCAGCAGCACCTCCTTGGAAACCCTCTACAATGTTGCTATGAATCTGAAATGACTTGATGGCTCTTATCAACAAGAATAACAATAACAAAGTTTGTGTTTCTTTTCAAATGTTTGTATCTCAAAATGATGTTTCTCTGAATATCCATCAATATGTTTCCTAATTCACATATACAAGTCTGTCTGTAGTGTGAATACCTACTAATGGAAATTCTAGGTGTTTACACATGGACATATTCAAATTTATTAGATAATGGGAACATTTTCAAAGCTAATTTATGCCAGTTACAGTCTCATCAGCATTTGTGCTCACATTGTTTTTGTTGTTGTTATGTGCCATTGAGTCAGTAACTATTCATAGAGACCCTATGCACAACAGAATGACGCACAGTCCAGTTCTGGGCTAACCTCACAATTCTTGCCACGCTTGAGCCCACTGATGCTGTCACTTGGCCAATCCATCTTGCTGGGGAGGTCTTCCTTTTTTTCTCTGACACTCCACCTTTCCAACCATGATATCCTTCTCTGGTGAATGGTCCCTCCAGACAATATGT
>NW_006408604.1:4828840-4831593 GCF_000296735.1 Chrysochloris asiatica
ATAAAGTGTTCTGGAATACTTGTACTTTGCAATGTTGTCCATAGCTAATCATGATCCACAGAATCAAAGGCTTTGCATAGTCAATAAATCACAGGTAAGCATCTTTCTGATATTCTTTGATTTTACCCAAGATCCATCTAATGTCAGCAATGATATCCCTTATTCCATAACCTCTTCTGAATCCAGCTTGAACTTCTGCAAGTTCTCTTTCAATGTATGCTTACATTTAGTAAAACTTTACTTGCATGGTATATCAATGATATTGTCCGATGATTTCTGCATTCCATAGGATCACCTCTTTTTGGAATGGGCACAAATACAGATCTCTTCCAATCAGTCGGCTAGATAGTTGTCTTCCAAATTTCTTGGCATATGTTCACACATGAATAGCAAATGTCAGTTTGAGGACTAAGATACCCCTGATCCAAGCCATGGTATTTTCAATAACCTCACATTAATACAAAAGTTGGACAGCAAATATGGATGACCATAGAAGAGTTTATATTCATATGTTCACATATGAATTCCTAATTGTTGCATATCTCAAACAACAGTTGGTGTTTCCCAATATTTTATTTGGTTCATTACATAGTTACTAAACAGAATTCATGTATGTTCTAGTTCATATCTTCATGATTAATAATATACATGATATAGTTCATTTATTTAGTCATTTAAACTTTCTCTTTTGGAAAATATCAATTCATATATACTAGTGACACAGTATCACCAAATCACCAGATAGGCATTTAAAATCCTCCAGTCACTTGTGGGAGAAAGATGAGGCTATAAGCTCGTGTAAAGATTTACACATTCAGAAACCCTACATGAGTCCAATTTTAGTCAAAATCTACTCCATGGCAGTGGATTTGGAGTTTGTTTTATATATATATTTATTTTAGGTTTTTATTTTGTTGTTAATTTGGAACATTTTTATAAATATCTTGGGTGCTAGTGTTCTGATCTATCTCAAGAAATTTGGAAGACAGCTACCTGGCCAACTGATGGGAAGAGGTCTGTATTTGTACCCATTCCAAAGAGAGGCAACCCAATGGAGTGCAGAAACCATCAGGCAATATCATTAATATTACTGCAAGTAAAATTTTATGAGAGATATTTTTTAAATGACTGCAACACTACAACGATAAGGAACTCCCAGAGGGTCAAGCCATATTCAGACTAGGATGTACAACAAGGCATATCATTGCTGATGCCAAATGGATTGGGGCTGAAAGAAGAGAATACTGAAATCATGACAAGCTATGGAGAACATAGTGGAGAATAAGTATTCCAGCACATTTAACTGTGCTTATGAAGAGCTCTGGTAGCGTAGTGGTTACGAATCGGGCTGCGAACCTTAAGGTCAGTGGTTCGAAACTACCAGCTGCTCCGTGGGAGAAAGATGAGGCTTTCTACTCCCGTAAGGATTTACACCCTCGGAAACCCTGTACAGGGTCGCTATGGGTCGGCTCCGACTCGAAGGCACTTAACAACAACAACAACAACATGAAGAAACTGAGGAGAACTTTGAACAGAACAAGGAGATGCTGAATGGTTTAAAACTTGGAAAGGTATGATCCAGGGCTGTATTCATTCACCATACTTATTTAATCTGTATGGTGAGCAAATAATATAAGAGGCTGGAGTATATATAAAGGAGAACAAGGCATCAGTATTGGAGGGAGACTCATTAACCACCTGTGATATTTAGATGATACAACCTTGATGAAGCCTTTGATATGAATTATATCTCAATGTAAAAAACAAAAATCCTCATCACTGGACCAATAAATATCATTGTGTTAAATAGAGATAAGACTGAAGTTGTAAAAAACTTCATTTTGCTTGCATCAATTCTTACAGAGACAACAGTCAAAAAATCAAATAGTGTATTGCATTAGACAAATCTGGCACATAAGACCTCTTTAAAGTGTTGAAGAACAAAGATGTCATTTTGAGGACTAAAGTGTGCTGGACTCAAGCATGGTATTTTCATTAGCCCCATATGCATGCGAAAATTGGACAATGGCTAAGGAAGACTATGGAAGGATTGATGAACTTGAGTTATGGTATTGGAGAAGAATATTAAAGGTACCATGGACTGCCAGGAGAACTAACAATTATGTGTTGGAAGAAGTTCAACTCGAATGCACTTTAGAAGCCAACATGGCCAGACTTTGTCTATCATAATCAGGCCTTTCTATCAGAAGGAACAAGTCCCAGGAGAAGGACATCAAGCTTAGTAAAGTGTAAAGTGGAGGGATAGAGAAAAAGAGACTTCAAACGAGGAGGATTGTCACAGTGGCAGCAATGATGGCCTCAAGTGTAGCAACAATTTCATATACAGCACAGACTGGGTGGTGTTTCTTTCCATTGTACATAGGGACATTATAGGTCAGAAATGACTGGATGGCAACTAGCAAAAACAAAAATCCTCTGATTATTATAACCTTTACTATTACTGCTCTATTACTAGTGATTTTATTTTATATTTTGTTCTTGTTGTTAGGTGCCATCAAATCAACACCGACTCATAGCAACCCTATGCACAACAGAACAAAACTGCCAGTCTGAGCCAACATCAATGCTATACCTGAGCCGATAGCTGCTGTCATTGTGCCAATTCATCTTTTGGGGGTCTTCCTATTTTTCTCCTACACTCCACTTTACTAAACATGATATCTTTCTCCAGGGACTGATCCCTCCTGACAATATATCTGAAGTGTGAGAGACAAAGTCTGGCGATTCTGGCT